>NC_073386.1:31035467-31350013 GCF_028641065.1 Leucoraja erinaceus
CAAGGAAAAGGGTCTGAATACTTATGTAAATGTGATATTTCAGTTATTTCTTTTTAATTACTTTGCAAAAATTTCTAAACACCTGTTTTCGCTTCCTCATTCTGAGGTTTTGTGTGAAGATTAATGATTTAAAAAAAAATGTAATCCATTTTAAAATAATGCCCCTGTCCCACTTAGGCGATTTATTTTGGCGACTGGGCTGTGGCCACATGGTCGCCGGGTTGTCGCCTGTATCGTCGTGTGTCGCCTCGTCAGTCGCCCTACGAATTGAAGGGTTTTTCTGGTCACCGCTGAATTTTGAAATGTTCAAAACTTTTTGCCGACAGTTGGCTTGACGCCAATGAGCGTAGCTTGACTTCTCCTGACGTAGGTGCTGACATAGGTTGTCGCCGGTGTCGACCGGTGAATTCCATTGGAGACTACCTACGTCAACTGGCGACGGGTACCGGCGACTGAATTGTCTTAAGTTGTCTTCAGTTGTCGCTGACAGGGTCGTACCTTGTCGTAGCTTGGCGTGGGTGACTTTGGTGAATTCCATTGGCATCTACCTACGTCAACCAGCGACAGGTACCGGCGACAGAATCGTTAATAGTTTCACTTCAAACAGACAAAACGCAATAAAATTAGTAATCAAGTAGTAAAATCTTTATTTCGCCCAGGCGGGTGTGGCTGTCACTCTTACAGTATGTAAATACAGACTATACAGAGTCACTCTATCCCCACACAAAGGGCTAATGTTCAATCAGATATATTTATACCCCAATAATCAGCAATTCAGCAATACTTTATCTTACTGAGCATTGTACAGCCTCTTGCTTGTTAAGATTGACAGATTCTTCCGAGAGAGGAAAGGTTAGTCCATATATGGTAATGCTGAAGAGGCTATGTTTCTGCAGATCAAGCAATTGTTTTTTTTACTAGTTGAGGCACATTATAATCTTATAGAGTACGCTAAGTGTCTGAACATTTTCCTGATGTTAATATCATATTTGGAAACATTAGCTGTTATCTCGCTAGTGTTATGGAAGAATGGCGAACACATCTTTGTTAGCCTTCCTATGTAATAGAAGAAAGGTGAACGCCTTTCTTTTTCTTTTGCTTCTAAAACTCCAGCTGAATCCATTTTGTAACTTAAAATCTGTAAACTTTCTCACCTCAGTCGCCCAAAGAATCGAAGGGTTTTTCTGGTCGCCGCTGGATTTTGAAATGTTCTAAACTTTTCGCCGACAGTTGGCTTGACGCCAATGAGCGTAGCTCGACTTCTCTGGACGTAGGTGCTGTCGTAGGTTGTCGCCAGGTTGACGTAGGTTGTCGTTGGTGCTGATTTTGGTGAATTCCATTGGCGACTACCTACATCAACTGGCGACAGGTACCGGCGACTGAATTGTCTTAAGTTGTCGCCGACAGGGTGGACGTAGGTTGCATAGGTGTGGTCGTAGGTGGATGTCCTAATGGGCCACCGGTTGTCGGCAGCTTGCCGCAGCTTGACATCGACTAGGTGGTAGGTTGTTGTAGACATTGTCGTAGGTGGGGTCCATTCGCCGGTTTTTCGATGACCTGCTACAACTATGACAGTTGCCAGTAGTCGTCGAACAAATCGCCTAAGTGGGACAGGCCTATAAGGCTGTAATGTAACAAAATGTGGAAAAAGTGAAGGGGTCTGAATATTTTCTGAGTGCACTGTAAATGGTAATGATTTCAGAATGATGAAATATCATAAATACAGAAACAGAAGCAATAAGTCTGTAATATTGGGTGCCAACCAGCTTGGGTCGGAAGCAGCAACACAGTGCAGTGCATACATTAAGTGGCATAAAGAAGGCCAAATCAGAGGATTCAGCATGCTTAATCTGCCTACTAGTGTTAAATGGGCTTAACTAGCTAACGGTCATTTGAAGGAAAGAGGGATAAATCTATTTAATCTGATTTATTTAATTCTGGATAGAATTCTAAATAGAAAGACAGAGCAGGAAAGGCTGTTGTCAGAAATACATTATTCCCATAAAAGTGAGGAAGTCCAGGAATACAATTGAAAATAGTTCATATGTTCCCCAAACTCCAACTTCTTGTTTCAGCAGAAACTGTTTTATATATATATACACAAAGATTTTTAGTGTTATTGGTGAATATAAAATAATTCCCCTGATCTCTTGCACAATTGTATCAAAATCTAATACAGGTTCACCCCAGCTTACAAATTGCTGATTTATGTACAGCCTGCATATATGAACGAGCATATGAGAGACTGATGGTATAGATTTACTGGCTGCTTTGGGCATCTTCTCCTGTATGGGCACACAGTTCACAATTGCATTTCCAATATGCGAACGTTGTGGACAGTCAGTCAGAATGAAGGAGTCACGAGTTCGGAATGGTTGGGAAAAGTGTAATCAAAAGCAATGTTGTAGATATTGCCTGCAAGGCCAAGATTTTAGATCAAAAGAAGGAGTGACCAAGGATAGTTTCTTGGAAGGCTTCAAAACCAATAATGAGGGAGAAAAAGATTCAAACAATGCACAGGAAATATTTATGTAAATAAGAATGAAATCGTGCAACAATAACGGTCGGATTGGCGTAGACTTGATGGCACAGGTATTTGATCCAACTTGTACATTTTGACCTACATCATGGAACATAATTGTGAATAGAATTGTGGAACAGATAATAATATGTAAGAGTAGTAGATTGAAATGTTTTCAATTAATTTTGCTACAAAGCAAGGTTTGCCTTTTATTTCTATGTTCCCTCAAAAAAATTGTAAATTTTATAAATTTAAAGCTTCTTAAGGAATTAAATGTTAAATTATTTTTTCAGATTGCTGCAATTCAAATTTAAAATGAAAATAACTTATTTTTACTCTTTGTACAATATTACACTTTCTTTAATATTAGCATTAAAATGCCGCAATACATAATGTGAATTTGGTCCATGCCTTAACTTGTATTTTTGCCCTAGGAGTCCTGCAACAGCAAGCTATTCCTGGCCGACCCGATGGACACCAAAGGAAAAAGATCTTTTTGAACAAGGGCTGGTAAGATTAATGGAATAATCCATCCATGATACATTTAATGAAGATAGACACAAAAAGCCAGAATAACTTAGCCGGTCCATCTCTGGAGAAAAGGAATAGTCTGAAGAAGGGTCTCGAAACGTCACCTATTCCTTTTCTCCAGAGATGATATCTGACCTGTTGAGTTACTCCAGCTTTTTGTGACAACTTCGGTTTAAACCAGCATCTGTAGTTTCTTCCAATACATACATTTAATGAAGCTTGGTTCTCTTCTTTGTTGGAGTAGTTGGGATACAGGAATACATCTTTGAAACATTGTGTCAACAGAGTTCAATTCACCAAGCTTGATGGAATAAAAAATCCCCTCTTCATTAAATTCCAAATTGCTCTGTGAAACTTGGGTGAGACAGTCCAAACAGGTTCCGAGTACAGGAGCCAAAACCATTCTCAAATTGACAGTGCTACAGACTTATGGGTTGTTTGGGAAAAGGTGCAGTAGGATATGTGTTGGAGAGTGATGTTATGCTATGGATTAGAGTGATGTCCATTTAACTAATGTTCTGTTTAATTTAGGCATTCATAATCCCATATTATGATCTTGAACTTTGAAATAAAATAAAGTTGTAATCATAATTTCTGACTACATAAAACGTCAAAGGCAGAGATAGAGAAATTAACTACAATGAAAATGAGGCAAGAAAGGTGATTATAAATTTAAGTTTTTTTAAATTTTTGTTTAGTGAGAATAAGTACACGTTTCCAAAGATAAACTTCAAAAATTTTAAATAAATCAAAAGAACCGAGAGGACTGAGTTTTTTCATTGTCATTCAAAATTGAACTAGCAGATCTTGTGTTAATTTGGATCAGTCCACTGATTTGAAACAAAAAATAATAGTAATTATTTGTTTATATATATATTTGACGTTCTCCAGAAAATTCTAGCCTATTGTAATCCCAAAGCAACATGATGTTTATCATTACACAGAAGTATAGGTACTCTCTAACCTACATAAAGGTCACGTTCTGTGAACTTGGTGACACTAGTCTAATTTTACGCAAATCGGAATCACCATTTCCCTGCCCAAAATGACTCACTGAGAGTATTAACTGCCTCGGCTGTGTCCAGGGCACTTTCTGTGACATGCAGCCTTTTCGGTAGGCACTGCTGCCTTTGCCGACTTGTGTCCCTTCTCGCCTTTAGGGCATTTTTGCCATGCGTGACCTACTGGTTAAACATTGCTGGCCTGTTTCCAATGAAAACTTGTAATTACAAACTATTTGATCGCACTACGGCTTGAGTACAGAATTGTTCACGTTAAGTGCAAATTTACGTGTCGCCTATTATGCAAGTCAGAGAGTGTCTGCATGTAAATTATGCCTTGATTTATTGTGATAATTATGACCTTGAGTTGAAATCTGTAAAAATAATGGCAATACCATTGTCCTGTATTAAAGATAGCTTAAATGCTGCTGCCCACTTAGCCTTTGGTGGCAATGTGATGGAGCATGGCAGCAAGGGGTTGCAACAATTAATGATGATGAATCACAGCTCCAGGTTGCTGGGTTTGGTTCTCAACATGCACAGTATCCCACCTCGACTCCATCCAAGGACCCAAGCAGTCTTTCTAGGTGAGGCAGAGGTTCACCTGCACCTCCTCCAACCTCATCTATTGCAACCGCTGTTCTAGGTGTCAACTGCTCTACATCGGTGAGACCAAGCGCAGGCTTGGCGATCGCTTCGCCCAAAACCTCCGCTCATTTCGCATTAACCAACCTGATCTCCCGGTGGCTCAGCCCTTCAACTTCCCCGCCCATTCCGAATCCGACCCTTCTGTCCTGGGCATCCTCCATGGCTAGAGTGAGTCCCACCAAGTGCAATTGGAGCAGCAGCATATCATATTTTGCTTGGGTAGTTTACACCCCAGCGGTATGAACATTGACTTCTCCAATTTCAGGTAGTCCTTGCTTTCTCCCTCCTTCCCCTCCCCTTCCCAGCTCCCCCACAGCCCACTGTCTCCGCCTCTTCCTTTCTTCTTCCCGCCCCCCCCCCCCCCCCCCCCCCCACATCAAGAAGGGTCTTGACCCGAAACGTCACCTATTCCTTCGCTCCATAGATGCTGCCTCACCCGCTGAGTTCCACCAGCATTTTTGTCTACCTTCAATATCTGAGCATCCTCAGTGACTAGGTAGATAAAAATGCTGGAGAAACTCATCGGGTGAGGCAGCATGTATGGAGCGAAGGAATAGGTGACGTTTCGGGTTGAGACCCTTCTTCAGACTGATGTGGGGATGGTGGGGACGGGAGGAAGAGGCGGTAAACTGCCTTCAGAGTGAGGAGAACTTCTTCATGGTTGGCATACCTTGAGATTTCGCAGTGCAGTAGACAAAATGTTTAAGAAGGAACTGCAGATGCTGGATAAATCGAAGGTAGCAAAAAATGCTTGAGAAACACAGCGGGTGAGGCATCATCTAAGGAGCGAAGGAATAGGCGACGCTTTGCGTCAAGACCTTTCTTCAGACTGATGTGGAGGTGGTGGGGGCGGGAAGAATAAAGGAAGAGGCACAGAACTCTCTTTGGAGAGAGGAGGGGAACTTCTTCAGTGGCTTTGTGGGTTTCATTCAGATACTCTGATTTCTTTCCACATACCAAAGATATACAATTAGTTAGTTTACCACTGTGACATCTCTTAATATAGGTTAATGAGAACAAAATCAGAGTGGAATTATTGGGCATGTGTGAGAGAGAATAATTTGCAGGGGTACATGGAAATAAGGAGAGGGGAATGGGATTGCTTCCCTGAATGCAGACATGGACCAGATGGGCTAAATGCCCATCTCCTGTTCTCCAGTTCAGGGCAGTAATTTAAACAATCAAATTCCAGGTATTTATGAGTCAGGCCTGCTATAAAGTTCTCTAAATATATTAAGCCTAGTTATATGAAGATTGGACAATTGTGTACAGCATTCCAAGCCAGAAGTGTTGCTTAGAAAATCTTTTGGCTCTTTAAAAAAACATCATTTGAAATCTGTTTTAATTTCCATGCATTAAAAAATAAAAATACATTGTATAAGTTAATCATATATGTTTAAATAATTGTTTAGCACAAATGCTTAAAACATTAATTGCAAATTGGTTCCCGTTATGGGAAGTCTTTGATGTAATGAAGTGCTCAGCCTGATTGATCACATCATAGCTGTTGGATGCCTGGAACATAAATATAGCACAGGATCAGGCCCTTCAGCCCACAATGGCTGTGCCGAATATGATGCCAAGATAAACTAACCTCATCTGCCTGCACACCACCCCTGACAACAAAATGGTCTCTGCACAATTTGAAAAAACAATTCTGGGAAAAAATGGTCTCTTTAAAATTTGCCCCTCTTACCTGAAAGCTATTGCCCCTCTTACCTGAAAGCTATGAAAGTCTTTCATATTTCCGTTGTGGAGAAAAAGGTTCTGAATGTCTATCCTATTTGACTCACAATTTTAGATACTGCTATCGGGTCTCCCCTCAACCTCTGGCATTCTAGAGAAAATAATCCAGATTTGTCGAACCTCTCCTTGGAGCTAATAACCCTTTAAACAAAAAATGCCTGTCAGCTGCAAGTATTGGAAAAGAGGAAATTGTCCTCACTGAGGTCGCTAGTCCTTTGTGCAGAGGTCTCTGAGGTCAGAGGAATCACTTGTTTTGACATGACCGTGGCTTTCAAAAGCAATGCCAAAAATTAATTTATTGAATTCAAGGTACTTTATTGCCACTTTTACTTAGCTCTTGGTGACTTTGTCGTATGGCAAATTATAACTTTTAGTAATCTATTCTTGTATCGCTACTTGCTTTATAACGTCAAAGGCACAACATAGAAGTTTGCATATCATTTTAATTATATTTTTGGAATTGAGGTTGAGATAGATAGATATTTTGATGCAAATCATTTTAGGTGCATCATTTTACCCGCCCGAGGCACTTGTACTGTTGACTCACTCTATTTCAGTACAGCTGCATCCATTTAAAAATAACATCAGAAACTATTTTAATTGTCAGTTTTGTGTTGTCATCCAAAATATCAATTTAACACTCTATTGTGGTTTTGTAAATATAATGGGATGACTGCACAATATAATAGATCATCAGAATAGTCTGTACATTACTGAGATGTTCACGTTGACACATTAATTGTAGGTACCTAAATCAACTGGAGATTCAAGTTCAAGACTTCGTTCTTGTATTAACAACCAACTTTTTGTAAAAACAAAATATTCTGATTAATTGTGGCCTTTATCATTCAAGTGTTAATGTGGGCTAATTATGTCAATAATGTTAATATACATAATATTCAATGAAAATAATAAGCAATGATGGTTCTGGAAAAGGTTCCTAATGTTATTTTGGAGCATTCAAAGTCAAAGTAATGAAAGGACAATAGAATCAAATACACCAGGGAAATTGTCAATTTACTTATAATGGAGAGCTATTGTGAGACTATTGCATTAATAATTTTTTGGGTGGTGTCATGTCTAGCTGACTATAATTTGATATACCTTCCTAATAGCGTTTGCTTGGGAACACTGGATGAGACTTATTATTGATAAATTAGAAATAGGACATAATTTTGGTCTTCATTAAATTGTTCCATTTCATGTAACATGAAATGGAGACTGGTTTGCATTACTGCATTTATAATGAATCACTCAAGATGAGTAAAAGCATATTTCTCTTCAAAAATCTATTTAGACAGACATGTACTGTTGCTCCTGTATTATTCAGGAAATCAGTTGTCTTTCAATTATCCACATCACTGGAAATGTACAGAATCCACAAACAAGACTGCCCTGGCAGACCCATTGTTTCTCATCTCAATACGTTAGTTCCATCCTATCTCCCCTCCCCCCCCCCCCACCCCCCCCCCCCCTTGTCCTGCCTTTTCAGAGCTACATCCAAGACACCTTGCATGCCTTGCAACAACTTTCAATTTCTAAGCTGCCATTTTAACTCCTCTTCCCATTTCCACAGCGACCTTTCAGGCCATACACAAACTGGAGGAATAACACCTCATATTCTGCTTGGGTAGCTTACAACCAAACGGTATAAACATTGAATTCTCCAATTATAGGTAACTAACCAAAAAAAAAAAATTCCCTCCCTACCCCTCCTCCCCTCGTGCTAGTGGCGCACTTAGACTCATACCCATTTCATCCCATCCTTCTCCACCTCCACCGATATCCCTTCCACATGCTTCACAATTCACACCTCTTCTGACTTTCTCGCCCCTTATCCTTTTCATCTCTGGATGTTGTCCAAAACATCTGCATTTCAACTCCCCACCCACATACCTAGCTTTGTTCCGCTCCTCCTCTTTTCCAGCTTTCTTCTCCCAGACCACAATCTGTCTGAAGAAAGGTCACAACCAGAAAATTCACCTATCCATCTTCTCCAGAAAATGAAAAGACAAAGTGCTGGAGTAAGGTTCAGGCAACATGATCCACTGAGTTATTCCAGCACTTTGCCTTTTTATATAAATCAGCACCCCGTCATTTCATTTATCTCCTTTTTACTGGACACAGTGAAGAAACCACTTAAATTTGGGAGAATGCTTTTCATAAATGCAATTTGGAATGGTATTTATCTGCCGCATACTCTGCTAATATGAATTGAATTACAAGCTTTAAGAACACAACGTGCCGAGTCCTGGTGATTTGCTGGAGGTCACCCCACATGAAATGGAGACTAACCTGTTCTGAAGGGACGTGGATTCTTAGCAGTCTGAATCGTTTAGACTGCTCAACACCAAATCATTTTCCAGAGCAGCGTCAAGCCTATTATGACAATAGTTTAACCCTATCCCTAGTCTCCTTTGACAGCTGTTTTGTGTATGTTTTTCCTCCATTTCCTAAGTGTCTGCCTTTCATATAATTTGACATGACTGGCAGTAAATTAGGTTGTCAAGTTGCCCTAGTCATTTCAAATTTATAGGCACCTTTGTACAGAGAATTCACTTCAGCATGGCCAGAATAACTGTTTTCAGATGATTTTCAGAAATATTTTCAGATGGCAAAAATTATCCGGACTGTTTTTCAGACAAAGCAGTCTGACGAGGGTCCGACCTGAAACATCACCTATCCATATCCTCCTGCACAGATGCTGCCTAACACATTGAATAACTTCAGCACTTTGTGATTTAGACAAAAATAAAAGCTTTATTTTTGGAGATACAGGAACTCGAGTCTTGAGCAAAACACAAAGTGCTGGAGTAGCTCAGCAGGTCAGGTAGCAACTATGATGGAGATGCTGCCTGACCTGCTGAGTTACTCCAGCACTTTGTGTTTTGCTCAAAATTTTGTCTTGATTAGTCCTGCATGCAAATGATAATGTAGAACAAGAAGACAATGTGCTCTCATTGAAAATGATGAACTATCTTACAGCAACTTAACCTCTGTCTTGCATTACTTTGATAGATGTTTTTTTCACTGGTACATTAAGTATGAGTTATGAACATAATTTGTTTTCATTTCAGGCCCAGTTTGGTCGACGTTGGACAAAAATTGCAAAGCTGATTGAATCACGGACAGTTCTGCAGGTGAAAAGTTATGCCCGGCAGTATTTTAGGAGTAAGGTAAGCTTGGCCAAAGATAATTTTTATGAATTAACCTTGTTTTTGGTGTCCTCTTAAAAAGATGCTGAATTTTGCTTGGATATCATGGAAGAAGTTCAATCATCAGGTACTTTGCCCACAGGACTATGGTCCAAGTGTTGGCTCTGTTTATGATGAGAATTATAGAAAAGTAATTGGGTGGCATGGTGGCGCAGGGGTAGATTTGCTGCCTTACACGGCCAGGACACAGGATCGATTCTGACTACGGGTGCTGTCTGTACATAGTTTGTACATTTTCCACGTCAGCAGCGTGGGTTTTCTGCGGGATGTCTGGATTTTCTCTCACACTCAAGTCATACAGGTTTGCAGGTTAATTGGCTTGGTATAATTGTAAATTGGACCTAGTGTGTGTAGGATAGCAATAGTGTGCAGGGATTGCTGGTCGGTGCAGACTTGGTGGGCGCGCTATTTCCGCGCTGTATCTCTGAATATTCCAAAGGATTTAAGGTGGCAGCTTACTCATCTAATGATGGCATATAGGAATTTCTGAAAGAATCTCATTTAACTTCTGTGCCCTAGCTTGGATCCACTGTAGTCAATTGTAGCCTATAGAAAATCATTGCAGCTTGAAACAATTTGGGCTGGACTCTAGGACAACTGGTCTGTAAAATAGGGAAATTGTGTAGAAAGGAACTGCAGATGCTGGTTTATGCCGAAGATAGACACAGAGTGCTAGAGTAGGTCAGGCAGCAAATCTGGGGAAAAAAGGATGGCTGAGGTTTGGGGGGTGGGGGGTGGGGGTCCCTTCTTCAGACTGAAAGTAGTGTGGAGGGAACCTGAGGTAAGAAAAGGGCAAAACAAAACAAGGCCAGCAACAAACGACGAAGGAAGGTGGAGCTCTAAAATTGGGAAACTATATTGAAGAGTAAACATGAATGAGTAGTATTAGATAAAAGATTGGAACTTTAAATCTTTCCTATGACATTTGTTTTGTTTTAAATTTTGTAGGCAAAAACTGAAACATCTGTGACAGAGGCAACTATCTGGACTCCTAAAACAATGTTTGCTTCTGATAATGAAGCCAGACATTTGAAGATAGGACCAGAGTACGGTGGCTCTACGGCATTACAAGGTCAGGTTTTTCCCACTATCAATGCTGTTAAAATTGAGCATATGTCTGATGATGAAGATGTGGATGTCTTGGATGAAACAGATAGTGACTGTGAAGGCCTTCCGGAGCACAAAGAAGCAAAAACTCAATTTGATTCAAAGATGAATGAACCCGAGGGGAATAGTCAAGGTTACAGTGTTTCTGGACCAGATGAATCTTTGCTTATTTCCTCCACTCCTGCTGTGACCTTGCAATCGTGTCTTCAGATTTTAGATGAACAGGAAATATCCAATGATATTAAGACATATAGTAGTAACACTGACAATATACTGTCTACGATTGATGACAGTAAAGAAAATGAAACAACACTAATAGCAGCCAAGGAAGACTTTTTGGGCTGCACCAATTGTGACCATGCTCTGGATACGATGAGTGAAGAATTAGTAAAGCAAGTACCAGAATTTCTAGAATTTAAGCAATTCGAAGAAAAGGAATTTCAAAATGATAATTGTGAATATAATGTGGCAGAATCGGTTTGTGAAATGGAAGTGGATGAAGAGATCTGTGATAGTGAAGAAGGGGAGATATTGAAACCCCCTGCACAAGAAGTAATATTGGACAAAAATTTGATTACAAAATATGAGAAACAGGCTATTCCTGAGTTTTTTGAAGGCCGATCATCAAAAACACCAGAACGCTTTCTGAAAATACGCAACTACATCCTGGATCAGTGGTAAGAGAAATTGGGTTTAAACCCATTTTCAAAATATTGACAATAAAATGTAGTAACATTTTAATGTGATTGTTTTGTTACTTTTGGAAAAACCCTGAAATCAAACCAAAAAAAGGTGATTTTATGAATTTGTATAAATAATATTACTTTATAACTTGGTCAGAAAAACATTTATTTGCATATTTAGAATTTTTTTTAATGGTATAACTTTTTGATTAGAATTCGTCATGCTTCATATCAATTTAAAGATTGAAATGAAGGATAGTATTTCTTAAGGCTTCCACAATTATATCAGGAAGTTATCAATGTGAATTTTACTGTGCAGAGCAGTAAGTACATCAGAGAATTTTCCCTTGAATCCTCTTATTTCTGTCTCATTTGGGATATCCTTTGTCATGCCCTAACAAGTAATGCAATGCAAACATTTACCAGTCCTGTTCTGAATCATTTGGATTAGTGACAGATATATTCACCTTCTCCATCACTGCTAACAAGTACTGGAACAACTTGGCAAGTAGCACAAGTAGTCATGGAATGCTGCACTACAGTCAGAATGTTTAGATGGATGATGATGTGTTTTGGACTTTCAGGGACAAATGTAAACCCAAATACCTGAATAAAACATCAGTGCGTCCTGGGCTGAAAAACTGTGGAGATGTGAATTGTATTGGACGGATACACACGTACCTGGAGCTAATTGGAGCTATAAATTTTGGCTGTGGTAAGCTTGTTCCACATTTCATTTTGGAGAAATTTAGTTGTAAATACTCAATTTGAATATATTTAACAGTCTACTTTCCTAAAGCTGTTGGTATGAAGCTGAGGAGAAGAATCCCACTTAAAACAAACTTTGTGGGAAATAGTTTCCATACTCTTTTTATGGTATTAACGTTTGACCCCATTTCAAAAAATATCTATTTTCTGAAAAATGGTTTGTTTCCCTATTCTTTTTTATATTTTTTTATTTTTGTTTCTTTTCAGTATTTTTTTAAATGTATGATCATGTGGGTTTGGAAACAGGTGAGGGTAAAGTGTACTGACATTGAAAGCGTACCGCAAAGCCTTACCATCCAGCTAGATTCCTCCTATCTCAAGTGTATCAACCTGTATGCAAACAAGTTGATACACAATGGCAGCAATATTTATCTTAGTTTGTACATTTATCAATGTGCCTGGGTTTTTTTGAATTTATGGGACTCATTAGTGTATGCCGGATGATAACATAACAACATTGGAGCTCACTGAAGTGCGTCCATTTAGAAATTCCTGCAAGCTCACAATTACTTCTATTACCGGAGAGTGATTTTGTTCACAGAACCTGTGAAGGCTGACTTAGTATACCTTTGGTATTTATAAATTTGAAATTACCGTGTGTTCTGTACTTCAAAGCTCTGACTGGACACATCAACATAGCACCAGCTATGCTGACGTCCTTCAGATGAGGATCATGATGAGAGCAGCAGGAGCAGCAATTGCCTCCACCACAGACCTCCATCTCCACAAGGGGAGGGATCCACTGAGAAATGCAGTTGGTAGAGCACATACCTCAGCATGTCAACACCATTATCTCAAGTGATGATGCAGCCATTTCCAGCCACTGGAATAAGACCTGCTTCCAATTAGATCTTGAAACAATACTTCACCATAGTTGACAAAGTCACCACTCGCCCCGACTACCTGTCCTCAGGAGCATTCCAAGTCTCTGGTGGAAATATTTGCACTTCCTATAATAGGCAGCACACAAATAAATAAGATGGGTAACTAAAGTGTGTTTACTGGGATTGGTAATTATAACATCTTTGACTGCATTGGGACCAGTCAGAATGATTTAATGGTTTTGTTGCACTGGTCTTTTCACAGATGCTGTATGTAATTAGCTGCTTGCAGGTGACAGTTAATGTATATCCACAGGCAGCTGCTGTAAACCACACAAAGAATTTCATGTAGGTCTGCAAAAGATTCTCAGGCATGCCATGTCCTCTGGCAGTCCATCATACCTGATCTCTTTCTACCTCTTAGCTGACTACTTGGAAACAAGGAAATGCCTTCATATACATGGCTCAAGTATCCACGGATATGTGCAAGTGCGCTTTGACATTGTAATATACATCATTAAATAAGCTTGGTAGCTGAAGTGATCTTGCAGCAACTAATTTAAACCATACAGTCATAAAGCGCAGCAGCAGCACAACATGTTTATGCTTACCATCATGTTCCTCAAGGGAAAGAGTTAGATATAGCTCTTAGGGCTAATGGAATCGAGGGATATGGGGAGAAAGCAGGAATGGGATACTGATTTGGGATAATCAGCCCTAATCATATTGAATGGCAGTGCTGGCTCGAAGGGCTGAATGACCTATTCCTGCACCTATTTTCTATTTTCTTTTCTTGAATGACCCAGTGGTCATTTGTCTGATGTTTCAGTTACTTATAATGTCACTCCCATTGAATGTATGAATGGACTAGAGATAAATATTCCAATGTGCGCCCCTTTCTTAAACAGGCAATTGTGTTCAGTCCAGAATCTGGGAAAGTGGTACCCATTTCCTTGCCATTCACTTCTGTGACATTCCCCAGCCATACCCTCTTGAATCCTCTTCCTCTACTCAACAAATACAATTATCTCTGCAATTCCAAGTATCTGCATTATGGCATCCAAAAGCATAAACCGAGCAAGAAAAGATCATTTGTTCAACGACACTCTGTAATCTCTTTTTCCCCATGTTCTGCTGTCAATTTAAATGTTAGAATTAAATTGATACGTTCAAGTTATTGTTCAACCCAGACAACATGGTTGCCGGAAATAACACTTACAAGCCGGTCCAGCTAAACTGCACAAACATGTGAGTTTCTAGAAATGTATTGGAGTCCCTCGTTCTCTTCCCTTAGCCCTCTGTCCCAATACATTAGCAAGATAAAATTAATCCCAGAAAATCCTTTAGACTCGGTGGCATTGCAACTGCGTCTGATATTTCCTTTGGGTGGTGCTGTGACTCCATTTTTGGCATGTTCCTGCAGAGGGTTGAAGTGTGCTGCAGTTCTGCATGGCACGTAATATACCCTGAAATTGGGGTATATTAGAGATTAAAAAGTGGGCTGATGAAAATTAGAAATGGCAGATGAAAATAGAAAATATTAGAAATATCTGTGGGCTAAGATATGGACTTCCAAACCCTCCGCCTTTATTTCTTGATGCTGGGGAATAATACCTAACGTGTATTAAGTCTCACAGAGTTAGAGCTATACAGTGTGAAAGCAGGCCCTTCAGCCTAACTCATCCATGCCGACCAAGTTGCTTGTGCCTCGTCCATATCCGTCTATCTATGTGGCTGTTCAAATGCCTTTTAAATGTTGGAATGGCAAGAACCTTTACCCTTTCCTCATTCCATTTACACAGCACCCTCTGTGTGAAATAAATGTAAAATATGTTGTTCAGATTTTACACGATGAAATGATGTAGCTGTGCGATTTGTCAGCTCTTTGTCTTTGTTGCCCTCAGTCTGCCCACTGTCTATGCTTGAGTTGGCAAACACAAAGCCAATGTTAGCAGCACCCAGCCAAGGGAATTGTTTTTTCACAGAATTACAAAGCCCTGTGTTGTAACAAATCTGACTTGGGATTTGGGAGTACTCTCCGCATTCCATTTTAAGGAGAAACTAATGGGCCTGTCCCACTTAGGCGACTTTTTAGGCAACTGCAGGAGTCTATGCAGTCGCCACTTGTTCGTGGGTGGTTGTCGGGGAGTCGCCTTCATGGTCGTGAGGAGTTCCCGCATTCTGGGAATCGCCGCAAATTTTTCAACATGTTGAAAAATTAGTGACTAGAATGAAGCTGCCATGGAGAGTAGCGAGAATTCTCGTGCCGTAGGTGGGTTTTCAGGAGGTCCTAGTGGGTTGCCAGGAAGGTGAAGGTTCTCGTAGGTTCTCATAGGTTGTAGCCAGTGCTGGCCGGTGAATTTCATTGGCTCATTGGGGGATAAAAACGTAAGCAATAATTTTCAGAACCAAGCATAACCGATGTTAAATGTCCGTCGAACTTCAGAGCCGTGTATCTTTGGCTTCTTAAAAGTTGTCTCCACTCCTTCTCCTCCCCCCTCCCCCCTTCCTGTTCATCGCGGTGTGTGTCTGTATCACCATCCCCCCCGCTTGCCCTGTCCCCCGCCTGCCCGTGTGTGTGTGTGTGTGTGTGTGTGTGTGTGTGTGTGTGTGTGTGTGTGTGTGTGTGTGTGTGTGTGTGTGTGTGTGTGTGTGTGTGTGTGTGTGTGTGTGTGTGTGTGTGTGTGTGTGTCAAGTGACTGTGTGTGTGTGTGTGTGTGTGTGTGTGTTTGTGTGTGTGTGTGTGTGTGTGTGTGTGTGTGTGTGTGTGTGTGTGTGTGTGTGTGTGTGTGTGTGTGTGTGTTTTTCCCACTCTGACTGTTGCTGTTCCAGTTGCTGCTTTTTCAAGCGACTGCCGGCAACATGACAGCCAAAAAATCACCTAAGTGGGACAGGCCCATAAGGTGCCCAATTAATTTTGTTTGTTGTATTAATCAGGAATTTCTAGTATAAATTAAAATCGTTGTGAGTCTTCTAATATCTCTTCTTGCTGTATTATCAGTGATTACCAGCTGTCTCTTTTTTTATTCTATCAGCTCTGGAATCACGCTGTTCTTCATGCTGTTTAAACACTTCCATCAGCATGATTCTCATAACCCCAAATCCTGCAACTATTTTAATATCAATTAAACTGATTTAAAACATATTATTTGGCATTAAAAATGTTTCTGAACATTTATTTAATCAAATTGTTATTCTGTGGATAGAGGAGATATTTAAAACTGGAAGTTTACCGGGTGGCACAGCGGTAGAGTTGCTGCCTTACTGCGCTTACAGTGCTAGATACACGGGTTCGGTCCCTATTATGGGTGCAGTCTGTACGGAATTTGTACGTTCGCTCCGTGACCGCCTGGGTTTTTTCAGGAATCTTCAGTTTTCTCCCACACTCCAAAGACGTAAAGGCTTGTAGGGTAATTGGCTTGGGAAAAATGTAAAGTTGCCCCTAGTGTAGGTAGGATAGTGTTAATGTGCGGGGATCGCTGGTTGGTGCGGACTCAGTGGGCTGAAGGGACCGTTTCCGTGCTGTATCTCTATAGTCATTTTTAATTCAAATCTTCTAAGTGTTCCATAAATGTTACTACTTTTATTCCGCACCAAAATATTAGGTTTGAAACTTGCATCTGACATTCTAACAGCTGTTGTTTCCACTGATATATGTTGAAGCATTATTTTATTAGAATACATTAACTTTTAAATTATTAATACAGCTTAAATGAGATGTGTGGGGCAATTTTCTTTGCACAGAGTGTCTTGAATGTGCTACTGGCAGTAGTGGTTGAAGCAGATACATTAGTGGCATGTAAAATACTTAATATGGATATGCAGGGAACAGAGAGGAGTGGGTTATGTGCAGGTAGACAAGTGATGGTCTTGGCATCATGTTCGGAACAAACATTGTGAGTCGAAGGGCCTGATCTTGTGCTACACTGTTCTATGTGCTAAATCAAGAATCTGTACAATATAATCACTAAATCCTAAATTACAGAAGATTCACCAGAAATGCGACTCTTGGTGGCTGAGTAATGCCCCACCCACATTCAGTAAAACTCAGATCATCCACTATTGAGTTTTTCCGATACCTGATGATTGGGCACGGGACTGACCAGGTGATGTTTACCATGCTGTCTTTGAACCCATGAGGACCTTATTCCTGTGCTCCCTCTAAACTTACTGGAGATTGTTTCCAGTGCTCTTTATGAAGTCACCTGGGTCCCGTTTCAAGCACTTATTTCAAACTCTCACAAAAAAAACACATTTCTCTTCAGACTACAATCAGTCTGAAGATGGGTCCCGACCCAAACTGCCACCTGTAAATGTTCTTCAGAGATGCTGCCTGACCTGCTGAGGTACCCCGACACTTTGTGTCTAAATTTAAAGGGAAACATCCTGGTCTCACTTTAAACTGTGGCCCTTTTTCCAGTGCTTTTAGAGTTTAGAGATACAGCGTGGAAACAGGCGCTTCACCCCACCCAAGTCCATGCCGATTATTAATCACCCACACACAATGTCCATGTTATCCCATTTTTGCATCTTACACATTAGGGCCAATTTGCAGAAGCCAATTAACCTACATACCTGCACACCTTTTGAATGTGGGAGGAAAACGGATCACCTGGAGAAAACCTAAGTGGTCAGACAGAGAACGTACAGACTCTGCACAAACAGCACCCGTAGTCAGGATCAAACCAAGGTCTCTGGCAAGCGAGCTGCACTGCTGCGCCACCTTGCATCCCTTATATTCTCACCGGAATCTGCTTCCACACTAATTATAAATTCACCTGGGCTTCATTCTCACATTCCGTTTAAATTCACGGAGACCCCATTTGCATTTGGGATATTATTTGGAATAACATGCATTAGTTCTGAAAATCTGCCATTTTGCGCCATCAAGTTGGAAATTTACTACAGAGCATAGTAATTACCTCTTTAAAACTATTGACGATGATTTTTACAAATCAATTTTTCTCCTCACTCTTCCCATCTGAAAGCACGGTCCAGATAATTCTGCCACAATGTGTGTTTTCACAATGTTGGCTGTAATAAAGCATGATTAATGAATCAGGGAACAATACTTATGTGGTCCGAATTGGATACAACCTAATTTTGATTGGGAACTTGAGAATCACTTAAAGGTGAATTAGGAAATTGACAAGTAAGAATAAAGCTGCCAGGGAAAGATCAGTTGAGAGAAAAAAAAATTGTTGGTGTCATTTCCCTTTGGTAACTAGATGCCATTGTCTCTTAAGAACATTGTCGGTTTCACCTCGGATGATCATTGAACCTCATAAGCAATCGCTCCTATTAAAGTTTTAGTATTTTTAGCTAGTAATAACAAAAATAGACATATTGTATTAAGAAGACCTTTACTTTTGTAAATTGCAAGTCTGAAACACTCTAGCTTCCTAACCCCCTTTTCACAATGACATAATTGTTTTTTATTACACATTTTTCTATGACATAACGATTCTTAGGCATGCGTCTATTGTGTTATTGCAGAAATACTTGTACCATGATATATTAATATGATGCCAAATAACTTATCTATTTATGATATTGATTAATGTGTGTTGCCATGACCTCAATAGATATGCCATTTGGATAATATTTTTTAATAACCAGAATTATGTTTCCAACAGTAAGTGGTAGTAATCGGGTATAAGAATCTGGTCAGGATTTACAATTGCTCTCCTTCAAATGCCTGTGTTTGTGTGCATGTATGTGCTCAACATTGCGATGTGAGAGTATTATTGTGATCTTATTTCTTGACAGCATAAATGCAGCGTTATAAGTTGTTCTAATTTTAGTAGTGATGGAAAATTCATTAAAAAAATTACCACTGATACACAGTGATAGCTTTACAAATTGATTTTTACTTTTTGTTGAAGCTCTCATTGAAATTCCATAGAAATCTAAATCTGAATACATTTTAGAGGCACAAAATACAGGTTTTAATGTTGTTTTTAGTGAAATTACTTAGTCCTGTTCATTTCAACAGAACAAGCAGTATATAATCGACCACGGCCTGCAGATCGAACCCGCAATAGAGAAGAAGGGAAGGACAGTGTACAGACCTACATGCTTGCTCAGAGATTGCAGTCAATGGTGAGTTGAATGTAGATGGTAATTGAAGCACCACACTGCAGCAGCCTTTTATACCAAAACTATTCAAATAAAATTAGTTTTAACATATCTTGATGAATCATAGAATTTTACAGCCATTCATGTCATTGCCCGCATTCCCTCATAATATTTCATAATTCATGTTAAACCAGAATCACCAACCAATTAACTTAGGAAAAGTATTAAATGTAATTCATCATTGGTTAGACTGGCTATGAATGAGTGATGCTTTATTAGTCTGAACTTGTGCTCCGTTGTATCCTGTCTGTAACTTTACTGGCTTAGCCCGTATAAAGTTTTGAATTGCAGAAGTTGATGTTGAAAAATGGCAAATGCTTTTTAAGGTCTCTACTCTCAACAGTATGCTCTCCTTATTTCCCATAATACATATATATATATAATTTATATTTTATTTATTTTCTTCTCTTTCGGTAATTTTAAAATTAAGTAATCACTTCAAAAATAAGCTTTGTATTCTGAAGTGTTTCTTCTCGAAACGTACCTCTTTTTATCATTTCCCTTTCTACTGCATGTACAGCACTGATCTGTCACATATTTGTCAACTGGTGGGGGAATAAAAGTTCACTACTGTTTCAAAACTATTCATAAATTTGAGAATTCATTACTTTTATTCCACTGAAAAGAAATCATTATAAATAAACAAAACTTTTTTTCCCCCTCTATTCTATTACAACTGCTGGCAAATGTCTTGTTCAAATTCAAATTTCAAATTCTTGATTAATACAGGTGTCGGGGAAATATGGGGAGATGGCAGGAGAATGGAATTTAGAGAGAAAGGTAGATCAGCTGTGATTGTTTGGCAGAGTGGACATGATGGGCCGAATGACCTAAATCTTCTCATAACTTAAGAACATAAACTTATGAATTAGACATAACCCATTTCTTTCATACTTTGTGCCTCAATTGATTAAAACTATAACCTCTTGTTTTATGGTTCTTTCACCCTATATTATAATGATTAAAGGTACACAAAAATGCTGAAGAAACTCAGCGGGTGCAGCAGCATCTATGGAGCGAAGGAAATAGGCAAAGTTTCGGGCTGAAACCCTTCTTCAGACTAATGATTAATGTCTATTCACTTACACTGTTAGCCTAGATCCTTCAGGATATACTTCCTCTAAATTATTATTTTTTCTGAATTCCAAGTTGTGCACAATATATCTGATTGGCTGAGAACACCATACTTTTGGTAATTGTTTTGATGGCGTGTTATTTAGACTGACTTGTTGTCTCAGCAAAAAGGGCAGGCTGCTGTGGAGATTAATATATTGCTTGAAGGGAAGTATGCACTTGACTTTACAGATTTTTATAAATGCATTGGATATCATTTTACATGTTGTCATTCCTTATTTATTGCAGCGTACCAGAAGACGACGTGTGCGAGACCCTTGGGGGAATTGGCGTGAAGCAAAGGATTTGGAGGGACAAACCTTTGAGGTACTTAAAGGGGCTTGCAATGAATGATCGGACCTCCTGTTTTATTAAAACATCTTGGGTGTTGGGTGTGCATGTTTATATTTGCTGGGTATTCGCTGTGTACTATACTAACTACAGATAATTGAAATAATGTATTTGCCTCAATTTGTAAGAAATACATCATAGTTCAGAGTAAGTTTCCAAATTTATAAATCATGTACAGTGCCCTCCATAATGTTTGGAACTAAGACTCATTAATTTGTACTCCACAAATTGAGATTTGTAATAGAAAAAAATCACATGTGGTTAAAGTGCACATCGTCAGGTTTTAATAAAGGCCATTTTTATACATCTTTGTCCCAAACATTGTGGAGAGCACTGCATTGAAAATAGAAAATGGTTGTTAAAGTAGGCAGTGACTAGGAGATGCTCTTGTTTCAATGCAGATTTTGAAAAACACGTATCCTGCTTATAGTTTATTCTGGAGAAAGGAAACAAAATAGTCGCTTACAATTAGACCAAATATTTGTGTCGCTCTAGACCAAGCAAACACTTGGTAATGATAGGCTTGATTTGAATCGCAAAGTCTGAGGATAGCGAAAGCAATTGTATCATATTCACTTAGATCAATCTGTGCAATTTAGTATTATGCAGTAATAAAACCAAAAGTGAAAATGTCACATCTTAATTACTTAGGTTTTGATTATAATTTGCCATTCTGTATTCCGTTTTGCATGCTATCCAAGAAAAATCATCCACACATGAATGCAACCAAACCATACACTAGAATATAGATGGCGGACTTCAGGAGTGGGGCGCCGTTGTGTATGGCTGCTCTGCCTGCAGTCCTCCCTTTCACTCTTTTTAAAAAAATTTTAGTCCTGTTAAAAAACAAGTGTCAGTTGGAGGTCTTTTGTGTGGTGGGTGGGGGAGGGGAAGGGGGAAACTTTATTTCCTAGTCCCTAACTGGTCGAAGAGGCGGCTTCCCTCTGAGATGCTTCTTCGCCACTTCCTCGCGGCCTACCATCGAGGCTGGAGCGGCTTTTCCTGTCGGGACCGGCCGAGACTACAGCTTTGGTGGTGGCAGCACAGCGCTGGGCCTTACCTGGTCGCCGTGCAGTGAGCTCCGGACTGCTGTGACCGCCGACTCCAACATCCCAGGAGCTGTGGCTTGCGGGCGTCCAGCCGCGGGAGGCGCTGGATTTAAAGCACCGCGGAGCCTAGGATCCGAGATCGCCAGAGTCTGAGCTCCAACCAGCGCGGCCTGAGGACTTCGGGTGCAGCGGTCTCCGGGGAGGGTGCGGCCGCTCCAGACATTTCCAAGCCGCTGAGGAGTGTTCACCCGACGCCGGAGTTCCAGCTTCCCAGCAAGAGGGCCTGAAAACATCGGACTGGCTGCGGAGGCCACAAATAGGCCCCGACCTCGGGTGATCACAGAGGAAGAGGACTTAACTTTTTGAGGCCTTTCCCCACAGTGGAAAATTTTGATTTTGTTGTGGGGACGTTGATGTTGAATTCTATAATGTGTTGTGTCATTTTTCTTTTTTTTAATTTTTCTATGGATGTACGGAAACGTAATTATTTATTTTATGTAAAGCACTTTGGTTTCAACGAGAGTTGATTTAAATGTGCTATATAAATAAAATTTACTTTACGACTTTACAATACAAAGGAAACAAAGGTTTTCATTGTATCTCAGTACACATGACATAATTGTCAATACTTAAGGAGCTACCTCAGTTATGAAATTAGTTGATACTTGACATTTTGGAAAATTAGATATATCTTTTTAAAAAAGAGTTGAATTTAACTCAACCGGGAAAATAATTGAATTTTGTATTGAGTTTGAAAGTGTTGTCGTTCAGTATGAACCAAGGATCTTAAATTGAAAAAAACAACTTGTGAAGCTATGTGAGGAGACCTGGCTGTGGTTACTTGAATACATTGAAAGGTATGATATTGGAACACAGCAATTAGTAATCAAAGAAAAATGTACATAAGTTGAAAAGACAAAATCAGTTATGAGATAAAATCTCAAAAAGAAAAATCTTCCATGGCTGACAAGAGAAATTAAACATAGTATTATATCAAAAGAAAAGGCATATAAAGTTGCCAGAAATGGCAGCCTTGTTTGAGGAATGGGAGCATTGTAGAACACAGAAAAAGGAAGACTTAAGAAATTGAAAAGAAAATTAACTTAGAATATCTCTGCAAGAAGCATAGAAATGGATTGTAAATGTATGGTACGTGAAAAAGAAAATATGTTAAAGTATATGTACGCTCATCACAAATTGGAACAGGAACATTTCCAATGGAAAATAAGGAAAAGGCAGAAAAATGAACCCTTTGCTTCTGTCTTCCTGGGAGAAATACAAAATATGGCAGATATAGAGAATCAAGGGCTTAATAAGAAAGAGGAATTAAAGGAAATAAATATTTGTCAAAAAGATAGCACTAGAAAAGTTGGCTTCAAAGATGATAATTCCCAAGGAACATTCCAAATGTTACAAATCAATGGAATTTGCAAATCAAATCAAAGTTTGCAAATCAAAACTTGAAATAACTGAGCTCAATTTGCAATTCCATTGATTACTTTAGTGATATAGCACAGAAACCGACCCTTTGGCCCATGATGTTCATGGCAACCAGTGATCACTGCTTGCACTAACATCCGCACTAGGGGCAATTTTACAACTTACTGAAGCTAATTAACCTACAAAACTGTATCTCTTTGGAGTGTGGGAGGAAACCGAAGTAACCGTTGAAAACACATGCAGTCACAGGAAAACATATAAACTCCATCCAGATAGGCAGTATTCAATAGCTGCCTGTACTGCGGCAGTCCCCATGACAAAGCTACTCCCATCATGCTGTTGGACAGAGAGTTTGAATGAGTTGAATAATTGTGTTTTGTTGAAGAAAGACCAATTTATTTCCAAGTCCGGGTGGAATGTGACTTAGATGATGGTGTATGTCAAAGAATGCCTGCTGAGTATCGGTAACGCACCTTGTAACCTTTAAAGCACCTGAATGTCCCTGGCGATTGAACTTTTTTTCCCTTGGAAGAATGCCCAGTAAACTACTCACCATTTTTACTGGAAACAAACCAAAGTCGCAACTCAATAACCCATGTATTACCCAATAATACTTAGAGTTATTACTGTCAGACTGTTAACTTAGAATTTCAGCAGATCGATGGATAACATTGAATATTTGTTCTGTTGTTTTTAGCATCTCACGGCAGAAGAACTGGCCAAAAGGCATAAAGAAGAGTTGAACAAATCTCCCAAACCACCAAGAGGACCACGTCAATTGAGGAGGTACAAGCCTGCCCTACACATCTTCTTTAGACTGCCCCTCTCAAAGCTATGCCTCTGTTCTCCCCAATTTGAGATTTGTTACAGAAACAATTGTGTGTGGTTAAAATGCACATTGTCAGATTTTTTTAAAGGTACTTTTATACAATTTTGTTTCACCATGAAGAAATTACAGCTGTGTTAATACATAGTCTCCCCATTTCAAGGCACCATAATGTTTGGGACACGTCTTCACAGGTGTTTGTAATTGCTCAGGTGTGTTTAATTGCCTCCTTAATGCAGGTATAAGAGAGCTCTCAGCACCTAGTCTTTCCTTCAGTTTTTCCATCACCTTTCGGAACCGTTATTGCTGTTTATCAATATGAGGACCAAAGTTGTGCCAATGAAAGCCAAAGAAGCCGTTATGAGTGAGAAACAAGAATAAAACTGTTCAAGACATCAGCCAAACCTTAGGCTTACCAAAATCAACTGTTTGGAAACACGGTGGTGGGGTGTAATGGCCTGGGCATGTATGGCTGCTGTAGGAACTGGCTCACTTATCTTCATTGATGATACAACTGCTGATGGTAGTAGCATAATGAACTCTGAAGTGTATAGACACATCCTATCTGCTCAAGTTCAAACAAATGCCTCAAAACTCATTGGCCGGCAGTTAATTCTACAGCAAGACAATGATCCCAAACATACTTCTAAAGCAACAAAGGAGTTTTTCAAAGCTGAAAAATAATCAATTCATGAGTGGCCAAGTCAATCACCCGATCTGAAACCAATTGAGTATGCCTTTTATATGCCAAGAGAAAACTGAAGGGGACTAGCGCCCAAAGCAAATATAAGCTAAAGATGGCTGCAAGACAGGCCTGGCAGAGCAACACCAGAGGAGACACCAGCAACTGGTGATGTCTATGAATCGCAGACTTAAAGCAGTCATTGCATGCAAAGGATATGCAACAAAATACAAAACATGACTACTTCATTTTCATTGCTGTGTCCCAAACATTATGGTGCCCTGAAATGGAGGGACTATGTATAAACACTGCTGTAATTTCTACATGGTGAAACCAAAATGTATATAAATGGCCTTTATTAAAATCTGACAATGTGCACTTTATTTTTGCTATTACATATCTCAAATTGTGTTGTTCAGAGGCAAATAAATAAATGATGGGTCTTTGTTTCAAACATTATGGAGGGCATTATGTACCACAAGCAACAGAGGTCCCAGCACTGAACACCACTGATCACAGACCTTAATGCAGAATTCCAATATATCACTACCAAATGCTGTGCATCAATGACTTACCTATAAAACCTTCCACAAAAAGGAAAGAGTATCCACAAAGCCCAATTAACTCAACCTTCATAGTGCACTGAACATTTGAAAACCTGAGAGTTTACTTTACTCGTGGTTCTGGAGAAGTATGACTGCTTCTCTAGATTCAGGAGAATAATATGGGCTATTACCCAAGGCTTCCTCTCCTCCCATGATGATAACTCCTCTCCATAGACTATCCTATTTGCAGCCAAAAGTTAGCAAACTACAATGGGATGACAATTGTTGAGCCAGTCTCCACGTATGTTAAGCAAACTTCCACTGATGACCCATTTCACGATTTGATCACTTTGTTAGTAAAATCACTACCATTTGTTAAGTTTTCGCATTGAGTCATCTGGAGAAAGCCAGAACCCTTTATAAATATGCAGATACAAAGTTCTATTTAAATCCTGATTTATATTCAATTATGGTTTTCCATCCTGGTGCAATGCAAGTCTTCAAATGTTTGTCTCATTTTCTCCTTAGCTCTTTAGATCCTTTCCAGCTGATTCCATGTCTCTGCTTCAGTGAAGACAAACTGGTATGAGTTTGAACTGTTTTTGTCAGCTAACAATGACAAATAATTGATTACATTTTATTTATATAATTCTGGTATATTTGTTGGCATATAAACTTTCTTTTCCAGGAGCCATTTCAGGTGAAGGTAGCTGCGGAGGCATTGCTCGTGATGGATATGGTAAGCAAAAAGGACATCTATTTTTAAATGGGCAGTTTATGTTGCTACTAATTTGTAAATTAAGTAATATTATATAAGTGTTTTTTTATATAATAACAGACATAATATTATTTTTGCCTAATACATACAACATCCCTGCATCCCTTCCACCGGCCTCACAATTTGCAATATTTCTATCCTTGTTTCACAATTAGCAACTCTCACCTTTGGGCTCACATCTGTTGTTTCATCTTGGGCCATTGTCCAGCAATTTACCCATCAATAAATCCCCATGTCTCTGCTCACCTAATTTCGGCTATACTCCCATCTCCACTCCACCCCTCCTCCCCTGCCGTCCTGCCCCTGTAATCAGTCTGAAGAAGGGTTTTGACCCGTAGTAAAAACCTGGAGCTTGCTAGGAATGGGACTTACTGTATTGCTGTAGTGCTAATTATCTCCTTCAATGCCATGATACCTAATTTCTTTCCGAGAACACTCTGCCTGTCAACTCTTCTTTAAGATGTCTGCATCTGACCTTATAGCTTCTTGAGCGTCAAGGTGTCACACATTATTTGACAAAATTCCTGAAATGGATTTTTAGGATATTTTATCATTTTACAGGTGAATGTTGAAATGTGCTTGTTGTTGTATTGCTGAATGGCCATTTTCTTTGTGGTGGGCTTTTTAGTTTGATGTCTTCGAGAAAGAACACAAGCATTGTCAAAGTTATGCAGAAAATGATACAAACAGCCAACCTCACTGAAAGCATAAATCAAAATCCAATCCAGATTGACTAGTCTGTGCAAAATGTATTATACCAACCTTCAAATATGCATTGTGCATTGGTTTTTTTTTACTGAATTATCCATAGGTTTGTTAAAAAATAATTTGGTAATCCTGGAAATGAGAGTGCATAGTAAATAATAATTAAAAAAAAATCTACTTGCATTAGTATGTAAGTGTTTCTGTTACACTTCATGTTACATTCATGGCAAAATATTTCTGCAGTGTTCCACAGTCCAAATAGTCTGGGTGCATGTTTATTTGTTGAGCTGCAATTTTTTGTCTGATAGAAATTATGTTATTTACTCCAATATAGCATGCCCATGTGTCCATGGCAGAAGTAATCGGCCTATTAGGTGGCCGATATTCTTCAGGGAAGGGAGTATTAGAGGTAAGATGTATTTTCATTAGTTTGTAATTCTCTATTTTCCATCACCCTCTCCCAGTGCCAAGACCAAGTCAGGATGTAAGGTTTTATGTGAGTGCCACCGATAGGACTGGGTCCTTTATTGGTAATTTTTTTTTTTTTTTAATCCTTAGTATGCTAATACACACTTACAATAAAATAATGATTGCATCCCTGAACAATAGACAATATGTGCAGGAGTAGGCCATTCGGCCCTTCAAGCCAGCACCACCATTCAATGTGATCATGGCTGATCATGCACAATCAGTATCCCGTTCCTGCCTTCTCCCATATCTCCTGACTCCGCTATCTTCAAGAGCCCTATCATGCACTCTTTAAATTATCCAGAGAACCAGCCTCTGAGGCAGAGAATTCTACAGACTTGCAACTCTCTGTGTGAAAAAGTGTTTCCTCATCTCCGTTCTAAATGGCTTAACACTTATTCTTAAACTGTGGCCCCTGGTTCTGGACTCCCCCAACATTGGGAACGTGTTTTCTTCCTCTAGCGTATCCAAATCCTTAATAATCTTATATATTTCAATAAGATCCCCTCTCATCCTAAATTCCAAGCCCAGCCGCTCCATTCTCTCAGCATAAGACAGTCCCGCCATCCCGAGAATTAACCGTGTGAACCTACGCTGCACTCCCTCAATAGCAAGAATGTCCTTCCTCAAATTTGGAGACCAAAACTGCACACAATACTCCAGGTGTGGTCTCACTAGGGCCCTGTACAATTGCAGAAGAACCTCTTTGCTCTTATAATCAAATCCTCGTTATGAAGGCCAACATGCCATTCGCTTTCTACACTGCTTGTTGTTACAATTGTTATTAAGTTATCCATCAAGTGCTGGGTAGAGCATGAGCATGCAAACAATGTCTATTGGGAACATTTCTTCAAATGTATTCTGGCAGATTCTGGGCAATGGTCCTGTCTTACCCATGAAGCCTGAAAGAGAGAATTTAGGTTCCAGTCAGTATTGATTGTTCTCTATCCTGAGGTTGAGAAATTATGCTGCAGCCAGTTTAGATCCTTCTTGAGCACCTCCATTTTTTTAATACTGTTTTGCAAAAATAACATTTCTATTGATGATTTTAGTAATATTGAAGAGAATAGTTCAATTAGCCTGTTATAGACCAATTAGCCTGACATCGGTGGTGGGGAAGATGCTGGAGTCAATTATAAAAGATGAAATAGCCACTCATTTGGATAGCAATAACAGGATTGGTCCGAGTCAGCATGGATTTATGAAGGGGAAATCATGCTTGACTAATCTTCTGGAATTTTTTGAAGATGTAACTAGGAAAATGGACAAGGTAGAGCCAGTGGATGTAGTGTACCTGGACTTTCAGAAAGCATTTGATAAGGTCCCACTTAGGAGATTAGTGGGCAAAATTAGGGCACATGGTATTGGGGGTAGAGTGCTGACATGGATAGAGAAGTGGTTGGCAGACAGGAAACAAAGAATAGGGATTAACGGGTTCATTTCAGGATGGCAGGTAGTGACTAGTGGGGTATCGCAAGGCTTGGTGCTGAGACTGCAGCTATTTACAATATACATCAATGATTTGGATGAAGGGATTCAAAATAACATTAGCAAATTTACAGATGACACAAAGCTGGGTGGCAGTGTGAACTGTGAGGAGGATGCTATGAGAGTGCAGGGTGACTTGGACAGGTTGGGGGAGTGGGCAGATGCATGGCAGATTAAGTTTAATGCGGATAAATGTGAGGTTATCCACTTTGGTAGCAAAAACAGGAAGGCAGATTACTATCTAAATGGCGTCAAGTTTGGAAAAGGGGAAGTACAACGGGATCTGGGGGTCCTCGTACATCAGTCTATGAAAGTAAGCATGCAGGTACAGCAGGCAGTGAAGAAAGCGAATGGCATGTTGGCCTTTATAACAAGAGGAATCGAATATAGGAGCAAAGAGGTCCTTCTGCAGTTGTACAGAGCCCTAGTGAGACCACACCTGGAGTTTTGTGTGCAGTTTTGGTCCCCTAATTTGAGGAAGGACATTTTTACTATTGAGGGAGTGCAGCATAGGTTTACAAGGTTAATTCCCGGGATGGCGGGATTGTCATATGCTGAGAGAATGGAGCAGCTGGGCTTGTACGCTCTGGAGTTTAGAAGGATGAGAGGGCATCTCATTGAAAAATATAAGATTGTTAAGGGCTTGAACACGCTAGACTCAGGAAACATGTTCCTGATGTTGGGGGAGTCCAGAACCAGGGGCCACAGTTTAAGAATAAGGAGGAAGCCATTTATAACGGAGTCGAGGAAACACTATTTCTCACAGAGACTGGTGAGTCTGTGGAATTCTCTGTCTCAGAGGGCGGTGGAGGCAGGTTCTCTGGATACTTTCAAGAGAGAGCTAGGTAGGGCTCTTAAAGATAGTGGAGTCAGGGGATATGGGGAGAAGGCAGGAATGGGGTACAGATTGGGGATGATCAGCCATGATCACATTGAATGGTGGTGCTGGCTCGTGGGGCCGAATGGTGTACTCCTGCACCTATTGTTTATTGTCTATTGTCTAATCCCCATCAAACCGATCAGATAAAATTTATTTCAACTACAAATTCTTGTGTCAATAATTTCATTTCCATGCATTGTGTATAAATATATTAGTTTGATTGCAGCCTTCTGAATATTCCCAAAGTATTGTTGATCTGAGTGTTGCTATAAACATCTACATGTTCTACAGTGTTCAAACTAAGAAGATTTTCGTTGTCCACCAACCTATGGTATTTTATGGCAGGAATGTTTCATGCATATTCTGAGTGTGAAGAAGGGTCCCGACCAGAAATGTCACCTATCCATGTCCTCCAGAGATGCTGTCTGATCTGTTGAATTACTTCAGCACAGTGTTTACACAAGATTCCAGTACTCGCAGTTGTTTGTGTCTGCACATTCTTATGGTCTGTTTAAATTTAGTGCATCATCTTGCAGCAGCAGTATTAACAGTCTTGCAAAAGATCATTAAAATTAGCACAAGAAAGGGGATGCCAAATATTACGTGATGCTGAAAGCATTATTAATGGAAACAAAATTGCTCATTTAAGAGAATAATAGTTATAAGAAAGCACTATGGAAAATTATTTTGGCCACCCACCTTGTGAAAAAGATCAATATAAAGTAATAGATTATTTCTTAACAGATCTGTGTGGCAGAGCCATGCAACAGCCTGAGCACAGGACTTCAGTGTGAAATGGATCCGGTATCACAAACTCAAGCATCAGAGGCTCTAGCTGGAAGAGGATACAGCATTGTTGGATGGTACCATTCACATCCTGCATTTGATCCTAATCCATCTTTAAGGGATATTGACACCCAAGCTAAGTATCAGGTACAAAATCAACCAAGGTTCAGAATGAAAAACACTTCTCACGGTTTAAGATTTAATGGGAGAGATTAATATATTTTCCAATTAAGAGTTTTGAAAGTGTAATTATAAGTGGAGTTCTCATTTATCTATAATTACATCATAATATGAACCTATATTCAAGGCATTTAGCAATTCAGTAACTACAATCTGTATTGAAAACTGAGGAGAAGCAATAATTAGGATTTATTGAATATTTAGGATGTATTGAATATTTAGCATGTTTCAGAAAACACTGAGCACAAATGTTTCCATTCTATAATTTAATGATATAGTATAGTTACGAACTACTGGTTACACTTTCTTGGAATTATGTTACAAGAAAATATGGCATCCACCAATATTACAAAGCTATGTTCTGCAATATTCCAAGATTGGAAGTACTGCTGCATTATCCTTTTCCTGTTTCACTGCACAGACAAATTGAGTGAGATTTTCAGCTGAAATGAAGCTTGAGGAGATAGCTCAGTTCCAGTTATCACTCCACTGTTTGGCATTTGTTTCCAGATTTTGACAGATACATTATTTTATGCAAAAGATGAAGTACTTGATAGTCCTGCACTTTGGCAGCACTGGACCAGAGAAGCAGCATTGATGGCAGCATACTCTCAAATATGACGGGTTGGTTAAAAGCCATTACATATGTACTTAGAATACCCACTATCAGCTAAGTACAGTAATGGAAGCGTTAGATATGCACACAGTTTGCTTAGGGCTGTGCTCCAGTTAATGGAGCCAAAAAGTTAATCAGAATTATTTTTCACTTGAAGGAGCTCACTTTGTTGAAATGATCATCAGTCTTGACAATTATAGTATTTTCTGGCTAATTCCACATGCCAATTCATCTTTAGTGTCCAGTATCGCTTTGGGCAGCCAGACCTATTAAAATTTTATAGTCTGTAATGGTCATTGGGTGATAAATAGCACTGTCAGAAGAGTTGTCAGTTTGTCTCAAATGTTTTAATTCTTAATGAGGCAGAAGACCCTGAAGGTCATCGTGGCTATTTTCTGCACTTCAAGTACATCCGCAGGCACAGGACATAATGGCTCCAAAAATAATTCAGGCTTCAGAAACTTGACACAATCTGGGGAGGATCCTGGCATTTGGGACATGTCCAATTGTACCCTGTCAACATAACAAACAGTCCGGCAAATTGTCTAATTCCTTATGGTATTCCTGGTCCGTCTGTGTTAAATTATTTGTGAATTTGAGATGGGTTGAGATGTAAATGCATGGCAAGGCTAAGAATCAAACCCATGGTTTTTCTTCATGCTACATTGTGCCATGTCCTAGACAAAACACTTTGTAGTGAAGGTTTCATTCAAAATTGTTTTGCAAAGAGCTTTTTCCCGATGTCCTATGTGGTGTATCATGGAATGTATGAAGTATTTTTCCATTTTCTTAATATCCCGAGTCTAATTCCTGGTTCCCATTTATTTCAGAATTATTTTTCCCGTGGAGGAGCTCAATTCGTTGGAATGATAATCAGTCCATATAATAGTAGCAATTCTTTGCCTTATTCCCAAGTCACATGCCTTATAGTTAGTGAAGAACTCAGTGCAGATGGCAGTTTCCGTAAGTATGGACAGTTGAAAAACATTTCATGACATTTTTCAGGGGCAAGGCAATACTTTCCAACTCCTCTGCTATCTACCTCTCCTACTGCATCTTCACACTTGTGGATGGCAATTGCAGTGTTTCATGAACATCTATTTTGACAAATCTAAAGTCTGACATTTACTTAGTAATTACTATATAATTGACGCATACATTTCTCAGATCGGGGCACAAAATCTATATTTCAGTTACTCTAGCAATAAAGACTTGCATTCTCACCAGTTTAATTAAAGCAAGATTCTTTACTAAGTGTAAAGGTATGCCAAACTTGTGGAGACCCTGTACACAAGCAAGTGTTTGGGAGTGGAATACATGAAGGAGGCATTGCCATCTGCTGCAAGGCTGATCGGGGGCTTGGTCGAGTTGAACACAGCTGGGAGAGCAGATTCATTCACTCACAGAGAGTTATTGAGGCCACCTGGTGGCCATTCTTCCCATACTTGCTCACACTCCCATCACAGCTGTGTCTGTAATCCTCTCCCATATACTAGATTTGTTTATTTTCGACTTGGGACCAATTCAAGTTACAACCATTTCTCAGCAAATGTCATAGTATGAGGACTGCCTGTCCTAACATGGGGACTGCCTGTATCCAAAAAAGTTTGGTTATGTGCAAGAATGTAGGGAAGCTTTTGAACCTATGTTTTTTTTAACGTAGGCCTTCCATATAAGTGCGAGTTGAATCAGTTGAATGAAGAACCTCTCTGGGTGCAGTTGATAGATAAAGCACGATGGATAATGGAGAAGTACAAACTATCCCTCAGGCAAGTAATAAGATACAGATTGTTGATTGGTGGAAGGAATCAAATCTATTTATATTGCTGTGCATTCTTTCCTTTGGGTCTTGATTCCAGTTTGGGTGCTCATTGTTGGTAACCTAATGAACAAATGCACACATACATAGTGCTTCAGAATTATCTAAAACTGGGGTCTTCCATCACCTTTTACTGTGTCACACAATTTCAGCACCATGCTCAATATAAACTATCTCTATAATTCTGAACGTCAGTTCTCATTCATTTACATTTATCTACAGACAATTAATTGTTTGTGGTTCACACCACTGGTTTATCTGTTCAATGCTTCAAATTGATGCTGATGACACATCTATCTATTACTAGACTAAGTATTCCCATGTTCACATGGGAGGGCTGGTCCCCCAACGCAATAGGCGAGAGGACCAATTAGCTGATCTCAAGATTTTTTAAACACTCGTAACTTTTTTATTTTTCATCGATCGGAAAAATGCTCGTGGCTGCCTCAGCAGAGGACTGTGAGTAAGATGGCCAAAAATCATAGCGATATATGATAGCGGTTTTTCTAAAATCAATATACAACGCAGACAGGAAGTGGTCAAGATGAGACTTTTAGTTATACAGATATATAAAACGCTGATCTTGGATGTTTAGTTGTGGGGTTGCTTGCTTGAACTTTTTCTTTGATTCACCTCTCGTCGAAAACCTGACGCGGTAACGGTGACATTTTTACTTATTAGAGATGTACTTCATGATTAGAAAAATCCCCTCATCTGAAAATTTAATTTATTGTTTCCTGAGATTTTTACTAAAATTGTCCACCAATCTGACATATTTTTAAAAATCTAACATGCTGAAGCGAGCTGGATGACGTCACAATGCCTCTGCTCCTCGCGACAAGCGTTGCGAGTTATGTGACCCAGCCGCCCTCCCCCACCCCCTGTGTTCTGGATTGAAGCCGTGGACAAGCACAGTGAAAAAGTGGCAGTGGCGCCCGTCATAGGGGATGACTTCTCCATCACCCCCACCCGATTGTCTCACGCTGGTGGGTGGGCTTACTCTCGCGGAAGCCACGATCAGCCGGCTTGGTCTAGTAGATTCTTAAATTCAAATCTTTTACATGATGATCGTGATTATTTATGAATGTACTTGGATATAATGCATATATTCCCATGGTCAATGTTAATTTTTCATTATCTTTAATGTATTTTGGCAGACACTTCTGCTGGACTTGGCCTTTCCAGGTCATAAAGTGGAAGGTTTTCTTCACTGCTGAGCCATTTGGTCACAGAGGTTGTCTTTGCACAAGGACTGGAGTTTTAATGTTACTTTTGAATCATAGAATCGTACAGCACAGAAACAGTCTGTTTCGCCCAACCTTATCCATGCCGACCGTAATGCCTATCTACATTAAACTTATCCCTTTTGTGAAAATGTACCCCTAAGATCTCCCTTGATTTATATTCTCCCTAGCCTACAAAATGTACCTTCTAGTTCTAGACTCCCCTGCACTGGGTAAAATATTCTGACTTTTCGTCCTATCTGTACCTCTATATAAACCTCTATTAGATCACGTGGCAGCCTCTTGCATTCCTGTCGGAGTAAACCCAGCCTGTCCAATCTCTTCTTGCATCTATAACTGTCATTTCCTGGTAACATCTTGGTAAATCTCTAATGTGCTTTCGCTATTGCGACCACATCCTTCATTTGGGGTGGTGGGCAGAACTGTATGCAATATTGCAATTGCAATGTAATCAATGTTTTGCAACGTGATATCACATCTCAATACTATGGCAAATGAATGCAAGCATATCAGATATTGTTTTTACAGCGTTATCCACCTATACTGCCACTTTCAGGGAGGGGTAGAATTACACTCCAAGACCTATGTAACAACTGGCACTCCTAAACTCCTGAATTTGTCTTTAATTTTGTCATTGGATAAATATGGAAACTTGTGCCAATTTGACCAATGCACAATTTTTTTCTTTGTCTCCTCTAATCAATATTCTCTGAATACAGATTTTTTGTGAGCACCTTTAGCTCAGAAGGATTTTTTATTAATTAATATTGAAATCTGTCCGTTTACTTCTGTTAACTTCATTGTGATAAGAATGTTACTTATGCCTTCTTTTGTGATTACTTGGAATAAACAACTACTCGGAACATTTACCGTTTTGAAAGAGTCCTTAGTTGGAAGCCAAGTCACAATTTTTAAGGTTGTCATATTTTCTTTGAGTACCCTCTTTGTGTACAAAAATAATGTGGATTATTATAGTCCACTGCTTTAGTTTATTCATATGTTTGTCCTTGTTCATCTCATTTCTATTTTAACAAGTTTCAATCTTTACTTTTAGTCTTTTCAGTGGCCCCTTACCCATAGATCCTTTCCACTTATTTTTTACTTTGATAATTCACTTGATCTGAATAAGTGGTTTGAAGAATGTATTTAACTTGATTGTACAGCGTTATTTCAAAAATGTATCTACTAATTCCAGGGTGTCATTAGTTTAATTTAGTTTATTGTCTCATGTACCGAGGTACCGTGATTGGCTTTTTGCTGCGTGATATCCAGTTAGCTGAAAGACTAGACATGATTACAATCAGCCCGTCCGCAGTGTACAGATACAGGATAAAGGAAATAACGTTTAGTGCAAGGTAAAGTCTGCTCTATAGCAATTCCACTATGCCACCCATAGGTTTCCTATTTTTGTCTTATCCTACTGTCTATGCACTTTGCATTCCATGGGAATCTGGATTTAACAGTTTCATCCTTTCTCTTTCTGGGAATGCATTGAATCCCTTAATAATTTTTGAATGAATCCCATGGCTTCAGGATTAATTTACCTTCACATAGGTATTTTCAGGTACCTTACTTATAGTCAAACAGCACAGAAACACGCCTTTTGGTCCATCTCCTGCGGCTCCACACATAGGTGACCACTTTTGTTTCTGAGGGGTTCTTTTCTCTCCAGTTACCACTTTTCTCTAAATATGCTTCTAAATCATTTTGGATTCTTCTTGGTCTTATCTGCCAGAACTAACTCATTTTTTCCCCTTTTGATTTCCTTATTAATTGTGCTGCTCAACCTCCTATATTCCTCTTGTATACTTTATCCACCAGCCTCAATTTCTCTCATCATCCAATGTTCCTTATTCTTGCGTGCGTAGTCTTCACTCTAACATAAACATTGATACCTTGAACTCTCACTAAACACTTTTAAAAGCCTCCCACTTTTGCAATTTCTTGTCTAATACCAATCAAGTTGGCCTTGCCCAATTTAGAACTTCAACTCGGGGAGCAGCCCTGTTCTTTTTAATAATTATTTGAAAACTAATAGAACTGTGGTTGGAACTCACATTTGCCCACTGCCACCTTTTTGTGATAGCTACAATGCTTCCACTGCCCCCAACTCATCAGCCTCATTCAGTACACACACATTGCGTTTAGTCATATGCCATTAAGTATGGCAAGGCTTTTTTTGTCTGCCTATTCTCTAACCATTCTATCTGCCTTTCATAATTTTCTTTCATTCTCTCATAATTTTCCACCTTCTGTTTCCACTTCTGCATTTCTGTCTCCAGGTCTGCACTTCTATTTACTCTACAGCACTAACAAACCTGCCCAAATGGATGTTGAACCTGACCGTGTTGCCGAACATCTGGTCTGGCTAATACAGGTCTTGCTTCCTCCAGGCCTGATCCCAATATGGTCGGATTCCAAAACATTCCCTCCAGCGCCACTTCTATATCTATGCATTTATACTCTTTTAGATTTTAGCGATACAGCACAGAAACAGGCCCTTCAGTATACTGATTCTACGCCGACCAGCAATCACCCCCGTACACTTGTATTATCCGACATACTAGTGACAATTTTCCAACTTACCGAAGCCAATTAACCTACAAACATGTACGCCTTTCGATTGTGGGAGCAAACCGGCGTACCAGCTCCCGTGTGACAGGGACCCAATGGGTCCCACTTAGTCTACTAACTATTTATTTCCGGATCTTTCTCCACCATCCCTGGACAGGTGCTGCGAAGGTCGCAGGCAGCTCCACGACAGGTGCTGCAGTTAGCTTTCCACCACTCTTCAGAAAATGGTTATATTAGAGACCAACGTGATTTCAAGTCTACCTAATCCTTTTTGGCTCCATAGCAGCCTTCTTTGTCCTCTTTGCCTGCACTCTTTTTAAATGTGGGGTGATCATCAGATAGAAAGTGCTCCCTATCAAACATTCAGCCGCATAGATGGATTTCCAGGCCATCAGCTCATGTCCACGCTCTAATCCCCAGAACTTGAGCTCTTCTAGTTGGTGACATTTCCTGCATCTTTGATTGTCCTGGTGTTCTCAGAGGACACATGATCTGCATTCACTGGGCTGTAGTACTCTGCCATGTCAAACTTTATTAAATTAGCTCACTAAGCCGAAGAGCTCCTGTTCCCCCCCAGTGTACAGAAATCTCCCATTTACCAAAATCCTCTGACAATGGATGCAGTGTTGTCAAAGTGCACGAGTAGCTGTCATCAGAAATAACAGAGCAAGATGTACTGGTCCCAGAGAGTGGCCGATCATCTTCTTGGGGCATTAAGGAATGTACAATAAACCTTAGCTGGATTGTAGACCATGAATGAATGTACTTTTTAAATTAAAATTCTGAGTGATGAATATCAGCTGGATAAATAAGTGCTGTATTGCAGTAGGAATGTTCTCACCCTTGTAATGAAGATTGAAAGAAGTTTTGCAATTGGGAATACTATCATTTAGAATTGAGAAGAAAATCTCAATAACTCGCCCGTAGATTCTGCCAGTCATAAATTGTTAGTTCACACTATATCAAAATCTATGTTTCATAATTCCCTACTGAGAATGCAGTATTTATAGATCACACGCAGTCTACTGAGTAGTTTGTTTTAACGTCGGGAGCACTTTTAAATAAATGATCCCATCGAATTTACAAGTCACGTAGGCAGGTAGATGCTGTGGCAACGATCGATTTAAGCAATTGATCAGCCGCCCATATAGTGTATTTAAAAAGTTAAATGTTCGACAGACTACAGATTCACATATAAACATTCTACATATTCACTTGTAGCAACTCCATCTTGTTCAATGTTTCCTAATAGCTATGGTCTCTCAATTCTGGGAGTGTATTTAAAAAAACATCTTTTTTTGGCTCCAATTAATTGATTCTGTAATACTGTGGAAGCCAGAATATTACACAGTAGTCTAAATGCAGACTGACTAGTATCATCTGCATGTTATCATTGATTCTGTACCCGTAGGAATAAAATTCACTGATTATTTTCATCATTTTAATTGCTTTTCAGACGTACAATGCCTTTTTTAAATTGCATATTTAGTTACTATTTCTTATTTCCACAAACAACTTTTATCTTCATGCATCACTTTATATTTATCTATGCTAAAGTTTATTTGCCATTTAATCGTCCAAATTGCAAGTTGCTTAATGTTTTCTTGGATTGATTAGACTATAGCAATAAACGTAACAGCAGTGAAAACATTTCAGTTTCTAATTACACCATGAAACTTAAATCAGTGCATGCTTAGGAATTAATCAAGAGACTCCAAAATGTAAACAAAATTGCGTCTTATCATTAATTTTAGATATTTGATAACTTGTGGCAAATTACATTTCCGCTGCTTTCTTACAACAATAAACTTCTCGGTTAAAAGCATGTTTAAGGAAATCTTTGGAATGCATCTATCATTTTAATCAGATAGATGCTCTGATTGAAATTATCTCTGCCATCGAGCTATCTGCCAACATAAATGCAGCTACCTTCAAGGTTATAAAAATGGTTGGCACAAAGCCCATTGTTGTACATAAATTCTGAGATTACACTCTTAGGATATTTAATCAGTTTTTCCCACGTAATATTCAAAACTGACCAGCAACAGAAACTTGTTGGCAGTCCCATCCTGGAATTAAGCAGTTTCCACTTTCCTCTTTCACGGATGCAGCTCGGATCCAAAGTTACAGTTTGACAGAAAACATTTCTCAGATATTTTATAATGAACTAGACTAAGTTTAGTCCCATCATCACACGGGAGGGCTGGTCCTCCAATGCAATATTCCACCTCTCCACCAATTCCAATACTGGTTTCCAGAGGGCTAGTATGGACATTGTGGGCCGAATGGATTCTTGGGCTGACGGCTCAGTCACAAGCCTGTTGTGCTGGCAGCCCACTCACTCACGGCTGGTGGGCTGGCAGTTGACTCACGGCTATTCCTTGAAATTCCATTTCAACCAGGATGCAAGGCCACCAAATTCAAGTGCAGTTTCTTACCACTTCAAGCAGGGTGCAAAGCCACTAAAGACAGTGAGTCGTGACTTCTCCGTACTCCATCTTGCAGAGACTGAGCCACGCCCACACTTCTGGGTTTTATAGTCCCTCCCCCTCCCATCAGAAGGGGTGTGGCCTTCATGGCATGATTGACAGGAGAGAGAATCTCAACATTTTTTAAACACTAATAACTTTTTTATTTTTCATCGATGGGGAAAAATCCTCGGCACCTGATGAGCGGAGGGGGACTCTGAGTAAGATGGCCAAAAATCACAGCCGTACATGGTAGCGTTTCTTTCTAAAATCAATATAAAGCGCAAACAGGAAGTGGTCAAGATTAAACCTTTAATTATATAGAAGACAAGGCAACTTTAATTATGCAAGGCAACTTTAATTAGGCAACACAGCTTTAGCATTTCCAAACCAAAGACAACACAGCTTTAGCATTTCCAAACCAAAGGCAACATTGCTTTAGTATTTCCAAACCAAAGGCAACACAGCTTTAGCATTTCCAAACTATATTTTCAAATCACATTAAGGGCACTGACAAGTCAGTAAAATCACTCACAGTTTAGTAGACATGTGTTCAGTGGTATTCACAGCTCAGACTGAGAGACGTGACCCTCTCGCTTCCCCCATCTTGCAGAGACTGACTGAGGCACTCAACACTTCCGAGTTTTATAGTCCCTCCGGAAGGGGCGTGGCCTTCAGGAGAGAAAATCTCAACATTTTTTAAACATTAATAACTCTTATTTTTCATCAATGGGAAAAATCCTCTTGTCCTGCGCAATCTGAGTAAGATGGCAAAAAATCACAGTAGTAAGTGGCAGCGTTTTAAAAAACATTCAATATACAGAACAGGATATGGTCAAGACCAGACTTTTAACAATATAGATTTATTATCAACAAAATCTAAAACATTTAATTGTCAGATTATTGTTTATTTGATTGTGGTCATGCAAATCACAAACTATGCATGCTTTATGCATTACAAATCTGTTTTTAAAACTAACTGTGCATTGATCCAATACTCTCCTCGGGTAACAGTAAAGGAAAACATATTTGGAAAGAGCAGTAGGCTTCATATGGTTTATTTGAAGCATTGCTGGAGCCATCATGAGGTTTGCTGTCATAGATTACAAAGTGCAAAGTTTGTAACTAAAGACAGCATCTGAGAGATAAAATTAGAGAGCTAATTTTTGTTCTCATCTGTCATAGACAAGCAATGACATAAAGCAACATTTTCCTAAGGTTAAATCTTGTCCTTTCAAGATGGCGCCACGCGCAGCAGCCCTGCCAGCAGCTCGAGTGTTTCTTTCCACTTTTTGTTATTTTTATTGTGTCCTAACGTATGTATTAGTGTCTCTCGGTGTGTCTTATGCCAGAGGTGCTGGCGGGGGAATGGGGGAAGCCGTTACCAGTCACCTACCTCGGCGGAGATGCGACTTTTCTCCGTGTCGCATTTTCACTCCCCTCGTGGCCTATCAATGGGATTGGTGCGGCCTTTCCGACCGGAGACCAGAGCTTCAGCAGCAGGCACAGCGTGGACTTCAACACCGCGGAGCTCCAATGTTGGACTGCTCTAACATCATGGAGCTCGGTCTGTGGAGCTTCTAGCCGTGGGCGCGGCATGACTTTACCAACGTGCGACCTTCGCCGAGGATCGCCTGAAGAGGTGTCCCGACTGTTGAGCCTGTGGACTTGGCATCATGAAGCCTCGGTCGACTGTAGGAAGCGGCCGATTCGGGAATTCCAAGTCCACGGGGTGTTCCGATCCTTCCTGACTTTGGGGTTTCCATCATCCCGACGAGAGGGCCTGTACATTTTGCCATCCATAGCGGCGGCTGCAGAGGGTTCAGTGCCCCGACCATGTGTCCACAAAATGAGGAAGACCGACTGAATTTTTGTGCCTTCCATCATAGAGGGAAGTGCTGGTACCACTGTGGTGGATGTTTTATGTTTAATTTCTGTTGTGTATTGTGTTCTTTATTTCTTGCTGGGAGAGGATTGCTCATCCGCCCAGCTAACCCTTGAGCAAAACTGCAAAATGCAGATGGCACCACTCAACCTCGGTTGGACTGAAAGCCACTTAATGTAATGTAAATCTTGCCACCAATAACAGCTGAGTAATTTTCTCTGGAGAGAGCAGTGTACAAAATGATTACATCAGCAAACCAGTTCACTAAATGAATGATCTGTACAGGGTTACTATGCCAGTGAACAGCAGCATGGATAATATTCATGTTGAATACCAAGAGTTCAATCTCCTTGAACTCATTCTTCTATTCATGAAGACCATGGCTAATCCAGTACCTCAAGCTATTTTGATTGGTTCCCCTTTTTTAGTGATTCCCTAATGGGCCTGTCCCAGTTAGGCGACTTGAGACCCGCTGAGTTACTCCAGCATTTTGTGTCTATCTTCAATTTAATCCAGCATCTGCAGTTCCTTCCTACATACCCATTATCTTAAATCTGTGTATCATTTTCCACTTCCTGAACAGCTCAATATCATACCAAACTTTGTATCACCAGCAAATATGGATACGTTGCACTGTGTCATTTCATCTAACTTGAGTTATGATTAGTTCAGGTCCCAGTACTGATGAGTGAGGCACAGACCAGCAACTTTCTGCTGACCTGCGAATAGATTTGTTTGTTGTTTTCTGTTCTTCAATCCGTTTTATTACATTATGTCCAACCTTGATAATCCATGCCTTTTATTCCTTGTATGACGTACCTCAGAAAATGAATTTTGAAAATAGAGAATATTTATATTCTTCCTCTTTTAAATGGTGATGTTAATTGCTACATTCCAGTTTGTTGTGACTATTCCAGAATCTAGAAAATGTTGGGAGATAATGTCTAGTAATGTCTAGGATTTGAGTATAGGAGCAGGGAGGTTCTACTGCAGTTGTACAGGGTCTTGGTGAGACCACACCTGGAGTATTGCGTACAGTTTTGGTCTCCAAATCTGAGGAAGGACATTCTTGCCATAGAGGGAGTGCAGAGAAGATTCACCAGACTGATTCCTGGGATGTCAGGACTGTCTTACGAAGAAAGACTGGATAGACTTGGTTTATACTCTCTAGAATTTAGGAGTGAGAGGGGATCTTATAGAAACTTACAAAATTCTTAAGGGGTTGGACAGGCTAGATGCAGGAAGATTGCTCCCGATGTTGGGGAAGTGCAGGACAAGGGGTCACAGCTTAAGGATAAGGGGGAAATCCTTTAAAACTGAGATGAGAAGAACTTTTTTCACACAGAGAGTGGTGAATCTCTGGAACTCTCTGCCACAGAGGGTAGTCGAGGCCAGTTCATTGGCTATATTTAAGAGGGAGTTAGATGTGGCCCTTGTGGCTAAGAGGATCAGAGGGTATGGAGAGAAGGCAGGTACGGAATACTGAGTTGGATGATCAGCCATGATCATATTGAATGGCGGTGTAGGCTCGAAGGGCCGAATGGCCTACTCCTGCACCTAATTTCTATGTTTCTATGTATCTATTATCTGCATCAACCTCTCTTGCAACTTTGAGATGCAGATTACAGATCCATGGATAAGAAACGGAAAATGCTGGAGGTACTCAGCAAGTCAGACAGCATCTGTGGAAGTGAAAATTGAGTTAGTAAATTCCCAACATTTGGAGTTTTTTGGTTTTAGTCCCCCTTGTCATTACCAGATTGTACAACATCATTAGAACTTTACATCCCCTCCATTCTGTTTCATTTATTATATATTTTACAGTGAAGATAGATAGAAAATATATGTTTAGCATCTCACCCACAATAATGATGATCACGTTCATAATGAACATGGTTATCTACTGTGCTCAGTACCTTATTAAAGTAATAGTAGTTGTTGGGTAAACCTGAGGCACAGTAATGAACCTGGACATTTTACAATCTGAGTGACTGAGATATTGTAAGTTGTGTGCCATATGTTTTCCACAAGGTTGAAAACAGCTGCAAAGTGATGAGCCTGGTGATGGGAAATATGTTAATATAATTTGGAACCAAACAGATTTGTAGTGCTTTACAAAATACCTTACCTTTGTACCACAAAATGCTCCATAATGGTTTGCAGTGAATTAAATATTTTAATAAGTTAACTCCTACTTATTAAATATTTAATTCGCTGCGAACCAGAATGATTCACCTTACCCATGGACTATTAGACAATAGGTGCAGGAGTTGGCCATTCGTCCCTTCAAGCCAGCACCACCATTCACTGTGATCATGGCTGATCACCACGATCAGTACCCCGTTCCTGCCTTCTCCCCATATCCCTTGTCTCCACTATCTTTAAGAACTCTATCTAACTCTCTCTTGAAAGCATCCAGATAATTGGCCTCCAAGGCAGAGAATTCCACAGATTCACAACTCTCAGGGTGAAAACGTTTTTCCTCATCTCCTTTCTAAATGGCCTACCCCTTATTCTTAAACTGTGGGCCCTGGTTCTGGACAACCCCAACATCGGGAACGTGTTTCCTGCCTCTAGCGTGTCCAATCCCTTAATAATTTTATTATTTGTTTTTATTCAAGAATGCAGGCTCTACTGTTGCGGTATTATTGGCTCAACTAGATACCTTGTAGTAGTACACGATTGGAGTCCTTAAATCGTGTTTCAATTACCTGGGAATAGCTGATTGCTTGCAGTAAAGACCAAAAAGCATGTCCTATATATTTTATGTGTAGGAAGGAACTGCAGAAGCTGGTTTAAACCGAAGATAGACACAAAATGCCTATGTCTAGTGGGACAGGTGGCATTGCTGGGGAGAAGGAATGGGTGACGTTTCTTGTCGAGACCTTCTTTAATTGTTCTATATTGTACATTGCTGTGCTACAAGAACAACACTGAGAGTCACCATCAAAAAATGACTTTTTTGCAAAGAGGAAGTCTTAATGTCACAAATGTTGGTTGTATCTGTTATCGGTTAGCTTCTCTTGCAGGAAGAGTGCGTGTATTGTCTTGAGAATCTATAAACAAAATGTGTAAAGGTCTGCCAAAACACATTCCTGCAGACATGTTTCTGCAGCTCCACTCTTTTGCTTCCGTAGCACAATGAACCTTCCCTTTAAGCTGCTGAAAGAACCTCATAACTAACAAGCTGCCTGTTGAGATTATGTATCATACTGACAGCTTGCCTCACCGAGGAAGTATAACATTTGGTTTGGGTCCTTGTGGCAGCCATTAATCTTGACCTTTTATCTTCCATTTCTTTTCAGCAAAGCTACCCCAAAAAACTACCACTGATAGTAAAACAAAATGCTATACATAGTGTATATATTTAGTGATATACTTAGTATATACTTCATCAGAAAAAAAGTCTCTATGTTTTTTCTAACAATCAGACTTCATATTCCTCATACATGGAGTGTAATCATCCATGGACCCTCTCCTGATTGATATCTAGTTGACTAAACAGCAGGGTACGTTAACACCTTTGGCCAATGATCACAGATAGCACAACATTTTGGATGTGGGCAATTATAGATCTGTATTTAAGCATGAAGATGATACGTAGGAAGGTGGATGAACATTGGTGAGAGAGGTATCATCATAAAGCTAAATTGTTGATGTACTAACTGCCTAGGAAAGGGTGTAGAGAAGATTAACATTTCAGTAGAGAAGGAACATTTCAGTTATATAAAGAATTTGGATTTATTTTCCCTGCAGTGGTGGAGGCTAAGGATTGAGGTATAGACCATTGAGGTGATAAGGTAGTTAGTAAAAATCTGTTTTCTCAAGCTGGTGATGTCTAAGATGAGGGCAAAGGTTTAAAGTAAAAAATTGGAGATTTAGAGGGAATCTGAAAGTATTTTATCCACCCAGAGGGTGGTTGGAGTCAGGAAGATGTGGCCTGAAGAAATGGTGCAGATACATGGTCCTGCAACATTTAAAAAGCACTTGCTCTAATACTCGAATGGTCAAGCTCCGAAGGCTATGGATCTACATCAGGTAAATGGGAATTGTGTAGGTACAATGTGTGGCATGGGCATGGTGGGCTGAAGAGTATGTTTCTGTGCTATACAAGTTGATGACTGTACAACGCCATTTTACTCAGGGAGGGGCAGTGCAGGAAATGCACCGCTGCTTGATTAATGTGAAAAATGAAAGTAACAATAATGTTTTGGCTACTCTTTCAGAAATATCTGTTTAATCATTTCAATTATTTTTTGAAATTCCCCAATGTTAACATCAGTGTATACCAAATAAGCAATAAAACATTTTAGAAATGATTAAGTATGATCTATGACTGAATATTTACTTTTCTCTTTTTAACAGCAGTGTTCCAATGCTCAGAATGTTTCACAGAGATTCCAATTTGACATGTCTGCAAAAGGTATATTAATAAAAAAACATGATAAAAACCTTTTATGTATAATACCATCGTGTAAATGGGGATAAAACGGTCTGAAATTTAAGTATACCAACCTTGTGCTGCATGTCTTTAATAAGGCATTTTAAAAAATTTCATTCTATTTTAATTTAACTGTTTTACATGTTCCTTTACTAACCATTGCTATAGTCAGAAACATTTACTATGAAACATAGAACAGTACAGCACAGGCATGTTCACCCCATGATGTCAATGCCGAACAGGATGCAAAATTAAACTAATCGCTTCTGCCCTGACATTCATATCCCTCCATTCCCTGCCTATCTAAAAGCCCCTTCACTATCACATCTGATCCAACACTACCATTAGCAATGTGTTGCAGGCACTCTCCATTTTCTATGCAAAAATACTTATAACCATATAACAATTACAGCACGGAAACAGGCCATCTCGACCCTTCTAGTCCGTGCCGAACACGTATTCTCCCCTAGTCCCATATACCTGCGCTCAGACCATAACCCTCCATTCCTTTCCCGTCCATTTAACTATCCAATTTACTTGCCCTGCATATCTCCTTTAAATTTTTCCATCTCACCTTAAAGCTATGCCACTTAGTAATTGACAATTCCACCCTAGGAGAAAGATTCTGTCTATCCTATTTATGCTTCATAATTTTATATAGGTACTTCTGGCAGGTCTCCACTCTGTCTCCAATACTCCAGAGAGAACAATCCAAGCTTGACCAGCATCTCCTTTATAAGCACAAGGCTGTCAAAGGCTGTAGCAGGATAATGATCAGTTACTGATATGGGTGGAGAAATGGCAGATAGAGCTTATTCCATACAAGTGTGAGTTGTGGCACTTTGGGAGGTCAAATGAAAGGGTCAAGTATACAGTTAATGGTAGGTTCTTTAACAGTATTAATGTACAGAAGGATCTTGGAGTTTCAAGTCCATAGCTCCCTGAAAGTAGTAAAACGAGTAGATTGAGCAGTTTTGCACAATTTTATTTCATGATAAAGGCCAAAGAATCGACAATTGCTCTCTACAGATGTGTATCTGCCTGTTTAGCTGACATGATGAGAAGAGATGAATGGAGTATTAGCTAATTCCAGAAGGCTGGAGAGGTTCCCCATGATGAATACAGACATAAAACTATACTAACTTCACGCCCATGAGAAATTGGATCAACTGCCATGCAGTTGTGGAAAATGTGAAGACATCCAATAATCAATTGTTCAGTTGGGGTTCTGAGGAAATGAGTCTGCCAGGAGACTTTATTTTCTGCTGGCGATTCAACTATCAACTACCCCTCCCACATTCATACCACCCTCCCATCTATATTCAGCATTATTTGTTACTTTGTCATTCATATGTGTATGATATTCATTGACAGCACGGCTTTACTAGAAACCTGGTCAATGGATGATAATGTTACCCCTAAGCATTGCCACTAGGTTCTGCCTCCCTTTTCTTTCCCTGCCTGGACCATCATGGTCCCCATGTGCCTCCTAGTACCTAATCAGAATTGGTTTCTTCCTATGTTCATCCCTCCTCCCAAATCCTTTTCCCAAATTTGTATTTTTCTCTCATGGTGTATCTTGGCTGAATTCATTTGGAAAACCCACTTCTATCTCATTTGAATCTATTCATCAAAATTGCTGAATATGCATTCCCTTTCAGCCCCACTCATGTAAACGATTATTTTTCTTCACTCACTTTTCCCACACTTCACGTTGTTGTCACATCTCTCCCCAAAAACATATCCCTTGACCCTTCCATCTTTGCTAACAACAGCCCCATCTTCAACATACCTTTATTCTCCAAACCTGCCCATCTTTCCTGAAGCTATGTTTGATGTTAGAAATTCTATTTTTAAATTCATCCTTGACATCAGCTTTCCCAGTCTCTGTAATTTCCTCAAGATCCATTATTTCAGAGCTACCTTTTGTCCTCCTATAGCCCTCTTGAATTTAATCATTCCTGTAGTGATGACTGTGCCTTCAACTGCTTCATACTTTAACTTAAGCACCAAGTTCTCTCCCTTAACTTCTTTGCCTGTGTTTTGTTCTCTACCATGCTCCTTCAAAATTTCTTTCACCAGGTTTTGATCATCTTCCCCAACATCCAACTAAGTGGATTAATGTTGGATATTATTTAATTATGTCTTGAGATGCTCATGACTGTTAAAGATGATGTAAAGCTAAAAGTTGTTATCGTAATATTGAACATGCACTAAAATATTGGATTAATTATATTGTAAAGTATGAAATTATTACATGAAAAAGTATAAAAATACTTTTATCCTCTTGCACTGTAGCTGCTTGAATCCATGAGGAAAACATTGGAAAATCAGTGGAATACTGCAGTCACAGAAGAGTTTCTGGCCCAGATTGAGGATTTGTTCCTGTCAGGTTTTACTGTCGAAGACAAGAACAATAAATTTGAAACTATTATGGAGCGTCCAGTGGAATCAACTAATTAATTAATTCTGCGTGTATTTGTCAGGTATCAGTACCTGACGCTTCACTTTCAAAAAAGAAACAACATTGAAAAATCTAGCAGCATTTTAAGAAAGGTAATTAGAAATACCTGTGAAAGAGCAGAAGAATTTTCAGTACAATTTGGTTTGTTTGTTGAAGGAAATTAGATATCAGGGAAAGTCCATCATATTTCCCTGGGACTCAATCTACATTTTAAAAAAGATTAATAGATTGATCTTTACTTGGATTTTACTATAAAAAAATTTAAAGGCATGCAATTTTCCCTATGAAATAGAGTGTGATCACTCATAAGATCATAAGGAATAGAATCAGAATTAGGCCATTTGGCCCATCAAGTCTACTCCACCATTCAATCACGGCTGATCAATCTTTCCCTCCTAACCCCATTCTCCTGCCTTCTCCCCATAACCTCTGACACCTGTACTATTCAAGAAATCTATCTACTGGGCCGTTTATAGAGTGGCTTATTTGGGAACAACAAACTGGGTTCTGGGAAATAGCTGGACCCTGCGATCTAGACAAGAAAATCTAAATCCAAGTTATTTGAAAATCTACATCCAAATGTGGCCAACTGTCATATTTTGAATTTGAACGTGTCCCTCTGAGACATTTCTGTCATTTTAACTGGAATATCAAAGCTAGCAAGGCTTTCTACAAAGATCTCAATGGCACAAGTCAGTTTTATCCAGTTAAAAAATATTTTAAATGACTGCAATTCTTTTTAAAGGAACAAATAATTTAAGGAGGATTTCCACAGATGTTTAGTGCCGTAATGTTGCACCGAGAGTTTCTCTAGTGTCTTGAAATGGCATCATTTCTCTTTCAAAAACAAGATAGGGTTTTGAGACAAAGTGTATAACATTTGGAACGATGAGCCTCTGGCTTCAGCTCATACAATGGCATGTGGAATCTTGCTACTGAAATCTGGCCTGTTCGCAGAAGAATACGTTTTAATTTGTTGTTTGTACTGCAATCTGACATGGCAGTTGTATGCTTATCCAGAATTGACCGTCTGTCATATCTGCTTCTCCGAATAATAGTCAAGATGTTACTTTATCCTTTTTCTATGCATCAGAAAGAATAGGTAATACAATTTACAATAATGTTACAGATAATTCTTAGTTATATGAGTTCATAGGAATTAGTAGCATTAGGCCATTCAGCCCATCAAGTCTACTCCACCATTCAATCATGGCTGATCTATCTCTCCCTCCTAACCTCATTTTCCTGCCTTCTCTCCATAACCTCTGACAACTGTGCTAATCAGATTTCATTTCAGAATTAAGATAGATGCAAAAGGTAAAATAATAAAGATGACAGGTTGCATACTGACAATACCAATGTCAGATGTGCTGACTGACAATATGATCCCAAATGATCCCAGCTAAAAGAAATATACCATTTATTGCAAAATAATCAAAACAACTGTCACCATGTAAAATATTCAACATCATGAATTACATTGTATTAGTATTTGCTGTGACTGAATGAGCTTTCCTTGATATCTTTGAAATAATTTTGGATTCTGAACTGCTGTCCCATGGTTGCACAGATGGATACCTCTTTAAAAGTCCTGGTGGAAATTATTGCTTTACGAGGCAGGGAAATTAATCATCAATAGATACCACATAAACTAGCTGCGTAATTTCTTGGTATAACCACAGTAATTCTGTCACAGTTATTAATCAAGCTACCCAACGGCAGCGGTTGTTATGCATGCCAGTTGTTAACATAGACATCTGCTGCCTTCGCAAAAAAAACTCACTGAAAATTAAAGATAATGTAACTTAAAAGCAATTGACTTAGAGTCTGCAGTGTGGGGGGTTCTGGAATTTAATACTGCTTTATTATGAAATCCCTTTGGATTCTTGCTGCTAAATAGTTTTAATTGCTGGTAGTTGGCAGTAGTTTTTAGATGCAGAAAGATAACCACTGATAAATGTTCTGTTATGAACATAACATAACTCCAAATGTATTTTTACCTTTTCACAATGAGTTTACTGGCCTTTAAAAATGTGCTAACCTGAGAGTTCAAAATTGCTAAATTGATTAAAAGATTTAGCATGAAAACAAGCCCTTCGGTCCACCGAGTCCATGCCAACCATTGATTACCCAGTCACACTAGTTTTATGTTATCCCATTCTTGCATTTCCCTCAATTTGGGTCCACCTGTACTTCACTACCTTAATTGTAACAGGAAACAAGCTATATATTTTTATAAGAATTATAGTTACTCCAATATATATGTAGCAACCAACATTTATAGTACTTTTTTTATCACAGTTTTTCTGTGTTTGTGCCAGAAGGTTCAGTGCATCTCCAATATATCTGCTTTAATGTTAGTTAATGGATTAGGACTGTTCAAAGAAATCAAAGAATGGCCATTTAACTTTATGCTCATGAGGTTTAGCATAATTTGTTATGGTATGTAAATGGAAAAACTTTTACCAATTTAAATATCTTGTTTATCTTCCTATTCATTACACAATCCAGATAGTCCTAATCAAAACAGCATGGAAAATACAAAATTGAATTACTTCATGTAAAATGCAATTTGCAAAATGTTTAAAAAAAAATCAGAATGGCTTCTGCAGACTTCAAAGAAGTAGTTATACTTCCTTTGATTCACAATGACTTGGAAGTAAAATAATGACAGACTAAATTTATTCCACTCGATGAAACAATCAGTACAAAAAGCTTTCATATCTTGGTGCATTGTTTTGCATAATATTGTTTTGCATAATCTCATAGTTCAAAAGCCATGTAAGCAATTTAAAATTTGCTCTTGTGGTTTGACTTTTTATATTTGTTTGTGTTAAATTCTTAAAATACCTCCGTTTTTTTTCTAGATCTCTTTTTATAGTATTTGACAGTCCATATTTCTCTTTTGATAAATGCCGCAGTTTCAAAATGTGGACACACCAAGTTGACCGAGAACAGTGTCATGGGTTAATTCAACAACAATGGGTTAATTCAACAAGTGGCTACTGCTGTTTAACAAATCACTCAGTCACTCAGACACTATCACAGGTTCTAGTCTCCTTTATTGGAAATATATATGACTAGTCTCCAAGAGGAAACTCACAAGATATACCAAAGCTCACAAAGGAAAAGTGTAGAGATTCTAAAAACAAACAAGACACAAGAAATTAGTATTTCGAAAATCTATGCAGATAACATTAAGTGAGCTACTTGCCGAAGTATTTAGTCACAGCTTGAGCCAAAGCAAATCCAACGATCACAAAGCAGTGGGGAATATTGAATTGATTTTCATTTTTGATCCAAGGCAGCAATTTACAAGAGTTCTTATGAATCGGGGAAATAGATGGTAGCAAATCAAGTTGGAGCTGAGCTACCATCTAATGTTCTGTTTTCAAATTATGATATATGGTTCATGGATATTCTGCATACATTTGTTTCATATAATTTTTTCACTTATTGCTCAAGTTGCTATGCATTGTTTTTAGTTAAAATCAAAGTAGAAAGAATTATATTGACAATGTTAATGCATGGTAACATACTATAAACACTTTTCCAGAGCATGTCCATAATTTTCATAGTTAAAATATATTTGACCATTTGTGAGGTTGAAGTCAAAAGTATATGCAGGATATGTGATCATACATGTGCACAGCTCTAATTTAGAAAAGGTTCTTTAATATAGCTTGTTGCAGTTTTATGGTGTAAGTAAAAATGACAATTTAATGAGTTACAATTTAAAATACAGGATTAATAAATCAGTTTTGTACAGTATTATTGTATTCTACCTGTTTAGTTAATATTTTGTATGAAGCTACATTTACTACCAATAAGCAATGTTTATTGTCTGTATATATTGTCTTCTCTGTGCTATGAATAATTGTGTCTATAAAAATAAGACGTGGGATTCTTTTTAAATGTTTGATCATTATTAAACTGTTTAAGCTAACTTTTGTTAAGGTAATTAATTCCCATAATGGGCTGGAAATTTCCTGCAGGAGGACATCTCACGGCATTGGAGTGTCATTCAATTCTTAGCCTAGACACTTTTTGAGGTGCAAATTTGGAGAAACATAAGCTCATAATGATAACCGGAACACTAATGCGTAATGGACAGTCTGTAGCTGGTAAGAGATCGAAATTGAGAAATAGCATGGGCTGGTCAGAGGATGAATTAGAGTGGATGAATTCCACGTTAAATCAGGTATGGAAGAATAAGTAACAACCAACTTTTCAATGTCTGAAAGAAAACATGACTCCATACTTGAATTATGGCCAGATGAGATTAATTGGCAGTTATTGACAATTGTTATAAATGGGACAGTACTTATTTATTAATTACCGAACACTCTTCTATGATTAATTTGATAGGCGGTTAATGTGCAATTCCAAAAATTAGACAAAACACAGGAATATTTAAATGCGGGATGTGGTCTCCATGAGCCAAGAATGGAGCAGCAGGACATAGAGCACCTTTGTGACAAGATGCTCACGGGGTTGTTAATAATTGTGTGTGTCAGTCAGGCGCAATGAATTTTTCAACTAACTCAGACGAGTATTCAATTCTTTCACTTTCATATATTTAAGTAATGAAACATATTGGACCATATCAAAGCTACAGAAAAATTAGAGGAAAGAAATGGGAATATGCAGATTCTTAAAAGTTATGAGCCTGAAATGGGTTTCTGGTAAATTTATATTTTGTGCAAACTGCCTCCATCCAGAAGGACATTCCTGAAATTTACACTCCTGCTTATGTTTATAACTCCCAAAGAAGCTTTATGGTTATATAAGAAACTGATCCTGTTGATAAGAGGTGTTTAAGTTCCGACATCTCCCTACCGTTTCTAGACTTCACCATCTCAATTGCAGGTAACAGACTACTGACCAACATCTACTACAAACCCACTGACTCCCATGAATATCTGGACTACACTTCTTCCCAACCTGCTTCCTGTAAGGACTCTGTGCCCTACTCCCAATTCTTCTGTCTACACCACACCCAGGATGAGGTGTTCCAAACCAGGGCATCGGAGATGTCCTCATTCTTTAGGGAACGCAGGTTTCCATCTTCTACTATAGATGAGGCTCTCACCTGGGTCTCTATATCCTGCAGCTCCGCTCTCACTCCCTATCCCCCTACTCGTAGCAAGGACAGAGTCCCCCGTCCTCACCTTCCACCCGACCAGCCATCGCTTACAACATATAATCCTCCGACATTTTCGCCACCTCCAATGGGACCCCACCCCTGGCCACATCTTCTCATCTCCCCTTTCTGCTTTCCGCAGAGACCGTTCCCTCCGTAACTCCCTGGTCAATTTGCTCCTTCCCACCCAAACCACCCCCTTCCCCGGTACTTTCCCTTGCAACCGCAGGAAATGCTACACTTGTCGCTTTACCTCCCCCCTCGACTCCATCCAAGGACCCAATTAGTCTTTCCAGGTGCGGCAGAAGTTCACCGGCACCTCCTCCAACGTTATCTACTGCATCCGCTGTTCCAGGTGTCAACTGCTCTACATTGGTGATACCAAGCACAGGCTTTGCGATTGCTTCGCCTAATACCTCCACTCAGTTCGCATTAACCAACCTGATCTCCCGGTGGCTCAGCACTTCAACTCCCCCTCCCATTCCAAATCCGACCATTCTGTTCTGGGCCTCCCCCATTGCCAGTGAGGCCCACCGCAAATTGGAGGAACAGCACCTCATATTTTACTGGGATAGTTTACACCCCAGCGGTATGAACATTGACTTCTCCAATTTCAGGTAGTCCTTGTTTTCTCCTTTCCCTCCCTAGCTCTCCCACAACCTACTGTCTCTGCCTCTTTCTTTCTTTTTCCAGCCATCCCCCCCGACATCAGTCTGAAGAAGGGTCTCAACCCAAAACGTCACCTATTCCTTCGCTCCATAGATGCTGCCTCACCCGCTGCCACCAATGTACAACTATGTGAAAATCTTGCCTGCGTAGGAAAGAACTGCTGGTTTAAATCAAAGGTAGACACAAAATGCTGGAGTAACTCAGCGGGGCACACAGCATCTCTGGAGAGAAGTATTGGGTGACGTTTTGGGTCGAGACCATTCTTCAGACCTTGCCTCGCAGAAAATCTTGCTTCACAGATTTTCCTCTCGCCTTAAACACTACCCAGAAAAAGACTGTGGCTATCTACTCTATCAATGTGCCTAATTATAAATGTCTATAAGATCATCCTCCTGTGTTCATTCCCAGTCTATCTAATCCCTGCTTGTAACTATGGTCTACAGGTATCTTCCCGGTGAATCTCTTCTGTACAGCTTCTAGCACCACTACATCCTTCTAAAGTGTAGTGACAGAATTGCACACAATATTCCATGTCTTGCCTAACCAATGTCTTGTACTGCTGCAACATGCTCGGATCACCCAGCTCACTCAATGTCCATGCCTATGAAGGCAATCAAACTCGATTGGTTTTATAATTGTCACATGCTCCAAATTTTGTTTTGCCTGCTATCCAAACAGATCAGCATACCATAAATAGAACCAACCCATTCAAACTCGTATGCAATAGATAGAGCAAAGTCGAAGTTACAGAGTGCAGAATAGAGTTCTCAGCAGTGTGGCACATCAGTTCCTAAAGCAAAGTCCAATGTCCTCAATGGGATAGAAATGAACCAAACAGTAGAGTACCCTAGTTTATGGAAGGACTGTTCATAAGCCTGTTACGGCCACAAATAAAATTTGGATTTTAAAAGTGCGTGATGCAACAAGGTGGATTGGAAGATGCTGCTTAACTTACCATTGTGTCGCTCTTTCAACCTTCCTGTGGTTTTCAGGATTATCTGTAGAAGTATGTATGTGTCACCTGCAGTATGCCATATTCCCTGTCCCCTGAGGAAGTAAACATCATCCTTGCCTCAATTTGCCTCATAAATTACACTTCTTTTTCATGATCAAACCTTTATTTTCCTTTGTTAACCAAGGTTCCCTATCTTGATAATCTTTGTTTCCAACCGCTACGTGGACATGCTGCAGTAATTTCAAAAATAATACAACCACACTGATATTAAAACAATTAAACCTTATTCCTGCAGGAATTATGTCTTTACATAGTTAAAATAAGATTTTTGCAATGTCATTTTGAAAAATATTTGTCTTGCTTTAAAAAGCGATAAACAAGATTGTGAACATTACAGGGACAATTCTAACAATGGTAGAATATCTGCTAATAGCGTTCATTAGGGGTGGCACGCATTCATTTCGGTTTCAGACGTGTTATTATGAGTGCTGCTCACAAACAACTCCGTAGATATACATGGCATGACTTTACAGCTGATCATTATTGTGCTTCAAATTGCAAACTCATCGTACATTGACGTAAAGTAATTCCTCGTTAAATGGTCAACTAAAGACCATTCTGTCTCTTTAAAAGAACGATTTAATTAATCCCTGCCCCTTCCTCGATGATCCAGAAATTGCAATTTAGGGATCTGGGGGAAACAATGCGAAGCAATAAATTAGTCAGCAGCAATTAAGAAGTTGCTTGTTGCTCTGTCTAATGCAGATGCTGTCTTGGAGTGATGTTCAGTATATGTTCAGGAAACGAGGGCATCCGGGGCCGGTTTTTGGCGAGACACTGAATTGCGGGGCGATCATTTCCTGGTCGACAGGCGAGTTAACGTGAGCGCGGCCGGCGTGTGGACCCGGGGGAGGAGAGGAGAGGAGCCGCCGTGGCCCGGGGGCTGAGTCTCCGGCTGTCACTCATGCGGCGGCCCTACTCTGATATTCACCGCTCAGCTGTCGGAGAACCCGGGTACTGACCAAGGTAAAATGCATTGCGTGGGCCCAGCAGCTGCTTCCTGCTGCTGTTTCATTGCATTAATCATTTGATTCCTCACACAGTCAGGCAACCGTAGTTGTTATTGATTTTGTGAACAGAAATGGGACCCTAGGCTGTAAAACAAAAAGCTCACAGCTAGCTACAGGAAGTCTCATGCACGACGTATTTCGGAAGATGAAGGACGTGTTAACCTTTCAGCAGCATTTCCCCTCGCCCGAGAACGAGCTGATTCTTGTGTTCCGCTATAGTAACTTTGGTGCAGTTTGGCAGGGCCGTGGGATGCATCAGAGCGCTTCACATCTAAAAGTGCTTTTGAAATAGGGTAGTTGTTCTTCAGAAATAAAAGTTAGAAAGCTCCTAAAGCCTGCTGAACACACACAATAAAAATAAATCAATAGTGGATGCGGTAGTTGCTGACAAATGCTTATTAGCAAAGTGGGAAATTAACGTACGAGAATACACGGGATGGAGGACATTGGGGGTTCGCAAGGATACTGTGTAAAGGGTCCAAGAAGGAACTGCAGATGCTGGAAGATCGAAGGTACACAAAAATGCTGGAGAAACTCAGCGGGTGCAGCAGCATCTATGGAGCGAAGGAAATAGGCGACGTTTCGGGCCGAAACCCTTCTTCAGACTGATGGGGGGTGACAGCTCGAGGGTTAAGGAAGGGGAGGAGACAGCAAGGGCTAGCAAAACTGGGAGAATTCAACGTTCATGCCATCCGGACGCAAGCAACCCAGGCGGAATATGAGGTGCTGTTCTTCCAATTTCCGGTGTTGCTTACTCTGGCAATGGAGGAGACCCAGGACAGAGAGGTCGGATTGGGAATGGGAGGGGGAGTTGAAGTGCTGAGCCACCGGGAGTTCAGGTAGGTTATTGCGGACTGAGCGGAGGTGTTCGGCGAAACGATCGCCCAACCTTCGCTTAGTCTCCCCAATGTAAATCAGCTGACATCTAGAGCGGAAGTTGTTGGCCGTGCAGATATAAAGATCGAAAATATCGGGAATTATCGCATTTGCTCACTGCATTTCATTAAAACATCAATAATGCCTTAGTTTTGATGAAATTCAGTGAGCAAACGCAATAATTCCCGATATTTTCTATCTTTATATCTGCACGGTCAACAACAACTTCCGCTGTTATTTTCCCTTCAGCTCCCTCTTCTCTTTACCATCATTTTTCTTAATCTTTGGAACTCTAAAGCAGGATAGCTGTGTCTCACGGTCACCTCGACTTGCACAGTTATTTACAAAGCAAAAACGAACCGTTTTCGCGGTTTTTAACAGGTTTGAAAGTACGCGTTTCTAGCATCAATAACATGTACCGGAAGTGACGTATGTACCCCAGTTGGATTTTGCGGCTCCGTGCGTGAAGACCTATGACCCAATGACCTTTCGTGAAATCACCCTATTGTCACGCAGATCATCTATTTTAGTGTTTGGATGTCCCGATGGCTTGGCGTCAGGTTCACTGGATTATGATCCTTGTGCTCCCTTTAAATTTTGGACAGAAAGCATGGTTTTAATGTGGGATATACTATATTATGAATCTGTTTGAGTTTTTCGCACATTCCCATTCTCCCTTTAAACTTATCTGGTTCACTTGTAAATTTATCATACTTTGTAACATTAAAAAAGATCAATTGAAAGCATATTTTGGTGTTTTGATAAGAACAATATCTGACACTCCGACAGCAGACACAACGTGCTGGAGTAATTCAGCAGGTCAGGCAGAATCTCTGGAGGACATGAATAGCTGACGTTTTGGGTCGGCACCCTTCTTCAAACTGATTGTGGTGGGGGGAGAAAGCTGATGGGTGGACAAAGGCAAGAGATGAAAAGAGACTCCAGTTCAGCAAGACCGGTCCCAAGATACCAGATTATTGGAGTTTTATCATGGAGCCAAGGAGAGGACACAAAATCCCTTATCTGCCCCATTTATTTTGCAACGTTGTCAGCGCTCTTTATATGGCGACTATTGCATACCTTGGGTGGCAAGCAAAGAAGTTCACTGTGACTTGTCACATGTGGCAATGAAGTATTCAATTCAATTCAATACAAGGGTTAAACTCTGAAGATTGACATATAATGCTGGAGTAACCCAGTGGGACAGACAGCTTCTCTGGACACCAGGAATAGGTGACTTTTTGGGTGGAAACCATGAACGTCACCTATTCCTTTTCTCCAGTGATGCTGCCTGACCTGCTGAGTTTCTCCAGCACTTTGTGACAATCTTTGATATAAACCAACATCCACAGTTCCTTCCTATACAAGGATTAAGCTCAACCAGCTCTTAAAAATAGTGATCTGTTCGACAATGGCATTCCTGTTTCTATTAATGGTGGTGGATAGGTTGGGGTATGCGGGTGGTCAGAGGATCAAAAGTTAAATGTTCTGCTCTGATGGTGCTTATGAAGATATTGGGGAGGAAGATAAGGTACTGTCGTTGATTAGCAACGCTTTAAAAATATTCAATGATAGGACTATCAAAGTTATAGTCGGAGGTCAGGTGAGATATTCATCAAAATGTTCTCTTTGCGTCATTACAGATGACCATTTGCATACACGGGTCAACTAGTGATGGGTAGTCCACAGGAATGATAGCAGTAGGTTGTTTGCGGGAAAAGGAACATCTGAAAAGTTGGATTATTTTCAAAGTGTAAAATGACAGTTTAGGGTGTGCATGTTCTTGTTAGAGAGAAGGTTGAGTAAGGAAGCTTGGATGACGAGAGAAATTGAGGCTCTGGCTAGGAAAAAGAAGGAGGCCTGGGCAGGTTAACTGGGATCAAGTGTACCCCTGGAGGAGTTTTAAGGAGCATACTTAAGACGGAAATCCAGAGGACACAAAAGGAGCAGGAGATTGCTCTGGTAGATAATATTAAGGGAAATCCAAACAGATTTTATGTCATTAAGGGAAAGAGGGTGTCGAACTATAGACAAGTGAGCCTAACATCTGTGGTAGGTAAGTACTGGAGAGACATTTGGATAGACAGCCTGATAGAGATAGAAAGCATGTTTTTAACATGGGAATACTATTTTACAAATCTTTTCCCTCACCTTAAACCTATGTCATCTGGTTCTTAGTTTTTTTGAAGATTTTTTTGAAGAAGTAATCAAAAAGATTGATGAGGACAAAGGTGTAGACATTGTCAAATTCGACTTCATGAAGGTGTTTGATTAGGTTCCGCAGGATGGGATGTTCTGGGAGGTTGGATTGCGTGGGATCCAGGGGGGCCTAGCCAACTGCATAGAGAATAGGTTTCATGGAAGGAAGCAGAGGGTGATGGTGGAGGGTTGCTTTTCAAACTGGCGGCTTGTGACTAGTGGTGTGCCTCAAGGATCGGTGCTGAGCCCATTACTGTTTGTGATTTATATCAACAAATTGGATGAGGCATAAGATATTAAGTTTGCAGATGATTAAAGTGGCAGTAACCATAGATAGCGAAGATGGTTATCAAAAATGACAGCAGGAACTTGATTAATTGGGTAAGTATGCTGAGGAATAGTTAAAGGAGTTTAATGCAGATAAGTTGGAGGTGTTGTATTTTGGAAAGTCAAACTAGGGCAAGACCTTCACAGTGAATGGCAAGTGAGTGCTGTAGAGCAGGGAGATCTAGGAATGTAGGTACATAGTTCTGTGTAAGGTAGGTCAGGTGGTCAAGAAGGCTTTCAGTACAGGGTATTGAGTATAGTTGTTGGGATGTTATATTACAGTTGTACAAGACGTTGGGGTGGCCACATTTGTAGTATTTCTTCAATTTTGATCCCCCTGCTATAGGAAGGATATTGTTAAGATGGAAAGAGTGTAGAGAAGAGTTACGAGGATGTTGCCAGGAATTGAGGGCCTGAGCTATAGGGAGTAGTTGGGCAGGCTAAGACTTTAGTCCTTGGAACATAGTAGGCTGAGGAATGATATTATAGAGGTTCAAAAGATCATGAGGGAAATATATAGGGTGAATGCACAGTCTTTCACCCAGACTAGGGAAATCAAGAACCAGATGTCATAGATTTAAGGTGAGAGGGAAAAGATTTAATAGGAAACTGAGGGGCATTTTTTTTCACACAGAGAGTGGTGGGTATATGGAATGAGCTGCCTGAGGAGATAGTTGAGGCAGGTACTAGAACAACATTTAAAAACATTTGGACAGGTAAATGGATAGGAAAGGTTAGAGGGATATGGAACAAGCATGTGCAGATGAGACTAGTGTAGATGGGACATCTTCAGATTCAGATTCAATCTTTATTGTCATTGTGCAGTGTACAGTACATAGACAACAAAATGCAGTTAGCATCTCCCCAGAAGAGCGAACATAGAATAATGGCCAACATGTGCAAGTTGGGCTGAAGGGTCTGTTTTCATGCTGCATGGCTCAATGACTCTAGCACATTGAAAGCTCCAAGTCCAAGAAGATCTGTAGTTTCATACACTTGCGTTCTTCAAACAACTGTTTGACCATCCTTGTACATTTGTGGGTAACATCTGCAGAGATTGTTCAATGTGCACTGTTTTCTCAGTGTGAGTTAAGTGGACATTGACAGCCAGTCCAGATGAAGGGTCTCAACCAGAACATTGACTCTCCTTTTACATCCACACATGCTGCCTGACCCGCTGAGTTCCTCCAGCAGTTTGTTGTTTGTTCCAGATGACAGAATCCAAGCGCGAAAGCCAGTGTTGTTAGGCATGACGGTGAGGAACATCATGTAAAATTCGAATTTGTCCATGTTCAGTTATCAACTATCATTTTCCTGAAGCAATCACTGAATAATCATGAGGTAAAAGTTAGGCTGCTATTTTCTTTTCTATTCTTTCCCCTGTTCAGAAAGCGTTTGAAGTGTCTTGCTGTGTCTTGACTGTCTAAAAGGTCACCTTCCTGCATATGGTGTGCACAGCCTGAAGTTGTAGACCAAGGATAGACATCCAGGCCAGGACAGCATCAGTTATTGGGCGGATGGCTTTGATGCCCCCAGGGAAAAGCCTCAGTGAGCAGTCATTCACGATGTTTGGGATAGTCTGGTCTGGATGTATGCAGTTGCAAGCAGGGCTGTCTATTATTCCCCACTTATGTAGGTGATGAGCTGTTCTTGCATGGAGGGTGCGGATTCTGTTCAGGGTTAGCCATTGCTTGCGATGGAGGTCAAATCCCAGTGGTTTCACTTTGGGGCCTGTGATGACCTCTCCGTGGTTGGTGTTGGCATCTTTCCAGGCTCTGCGCCACTCAGTCTTGAAGTCAAAGTCTTCCAGGGATTTAACAGAAGACCAGAAGGGTTTGTGGGACTTCAGGCGCATGTTGGGCAGATTGTTCAAGTCAACATGGGTGGGAAGGGTAGGGTTAGCCTCGATGGTGCACCAATCTTTCAACATCCTCTCCCTTCTGTGTATGCTGGCAGGGCCAATATGAGAGAGGACAGGGAGCCACTGCAAAGGTGTTGACTGAAGCATCCCTGTGATGACCCGCATTGCAGAGTAAAGGACAGTGTGAACTCGTTTGGTGTGGCAGCTATTAACCCAAGCTGTTGAGAAAAACTCAGCTGTTAAGTAGACTAGGGCTAAGCTTGTGGTACGGAGGGTGTGTGCATTGGATCCCCAGTTGTTGCCTACAAGTTTCCTGATGATGTTGACCCTTGCTTTCAGTTTATCAGCCACCCTCTTCAGATGTTCACGATACGTGAGGGTGCGATCCTGGGTGATTCCAAGATACTTGGGGAATTCTTCAAGAGTCAAGAGAGTTTATTGTCATGTGCCCCAGATAGGACAATTATATTCTTGCATTGCTGCAGCATAACAAGTTCATAGTTTGTTTGAAGTTGTGTTTAACAGTCTTATGGCTGTGGGGAAGAAGCAGTTCCTGAATCTGGATGTTGCAAATTTCAGGCTCCTGTACCTTCTACCCAATAGATGAATGTATGGCCAGGATAGTGTGGGTCCTTGATGATGCTGGCAGTCTTTTTGAGGCAGCGACTGCGATGGATCCCCTTGATGGTAGGGAGGTCAGAACCGATGATGGACTGGGCAGTGGTTACGACTTTTTGCAGCATTTTCTGCTCCTGGATGCTCAGTTTGCTGTACCAAACCACGATGCAACCAGTCAGCATGCTCTCTACTGTGCACCTGTAGAAGTTCGAGAGAGTCCTCCTTGACATACCGACTCTCCATAATCTTCTCAGGAAGTAGAGGCGCTGATGTGGTTTCTTCATGATTGCATCAGTGTTCTGGGACCAGGAAAGATCTTCGTAAATATGCATGCCCAGGAATTTGAAGTTCTTGACCCTTTGCACCATAGGACTGGTGCTCCATACAAAAAGGACTGTGGGGCTAAAAGGTCTAAAATTATCTTCGGATATCTGATAATATATAGCATAGAACTTCAGATGAAGATTTAGGAGATGACCTGAAGGGGTCTGTGATGTTACTGGATTTATATTTGTCTGAGGTGAGGTACAGCTTGTCCCGCATCAGGATTTAGTGCAGGAAGGAACTGCAGATGCTAGTTTAAACCGAAGATAGACACAAAAAGCTGGAATAACTCAGCGGGACAGGCAGCATCTCTGGAGAGAAGGAATGGGTGACGTTTCAGGTTGAATCTCTTCGTCAGAGTTGGTGTTGGCGAACATGCGGGTTGTTTTTAGTGCAACTACTCTATGAATTGTTTAAAATGGACATTGAAGTCATGGGACATCATAATGATTGTATGTATATCTGCAAGGGTCCAAAAAACAGCCTTACCGGCCCTGTTACTCCGAAAGGTAGGGACAAAAAGAAGAGGGCAATAGTAATTGGGGACTCTATTGTTAGGGTGTCGGATAGGCGATTCTGTGGACGCAGTCGGGAGACCAGGATGGTGGTCTGCCTCCCAGGTGCCAAGGTCTCGGACGTGTCTCAACGCGTCCAAGATATCCTGAAATCGGAGGGAGAGGAGCCTGAGGTCGTGGTACATATAGGTACCAATGACATAGGTAAAAAAAGGGAAGAGGTCCTGAAGGGAGGATTTAGGGAGTTGGGAGGAGAGGTAAGGAAAAGGACCAAAAAGGTAACAATCTCAGGATTACTGTCTGTGCCACGCGACAGTGAGAGTAGGAATGGAACGAGGTGGAGGATAAATGTGTGGCTGAAAGACTGGTGCAGAGGGCAGGGATTCAAGTTTCTGGATCATTGGGACTTCTTTTGGGGAAGGTGGGACCTGTACAGAAAGGATGGGTTGCATTTGAACCCGAGGGGGACCAATATCCTGGCGGGGAAATTTGCAAAGGCCACTGGGGAGACTTTAAACTAGAATGGTTGGGGCGAGGGACTCAAATAGTAGACAGAATGGGAGGCAGGAAGCAGAAAAGGGAAGCACTCGGGCACAAGAGGAGAAAGAAAAAAAAAGGAAATAAACAGAGAAAACTAAACTAGAACAATAAGAGGCGGGGGGTTTCTTAAATGTGCATATTTTAATGCTAGGAGCATTGTAAGAAAGGTGGGTGAGCTTAGAGTCTGGATAGACACCTGGAAGTATGATGTTGTGGCGATCAGTGAAACATGGTTGCAGGAGGGCTGTGATTGGAAACTAAATATTCCAGGATTTCGTTGCTGCAGGTGTGATAGAATTGGAGGGGCAAGAGGTGGAGGTGTTGCATTGCTTGTCAGGGAAGATATTACAGCAGTGCTTTGGCAGGATAGATTGGAGGGCTCATCTAGGGAGGATATTTGGGTGGAATGAGAAGTGGGAAAGGTGTAGCAACACTTATAGGGGTGTATTATAGACCGCCAAATGGGGAGCGAGAATTGGAAGAGCAAATGTGTAAGGAGATAGCAGATATTAGTAGTAAGCACAAGGTAGTGATTGTGGGAGATTTCAACTTTCCACACATAGACTGGGAAACACATTCTGTAAATGGGCTGGATGGTTTGGAGTTTGTAAAATGTGTGCAGGATAGTTTTATGCAGCAATACATAGAGGTACCTACTAGAGGAGGGGTAGTGCTGGACCTCCTGTTAGGAAATGAGACGGGACAGGTGGCGGAGGTATGCGTTGGGGAGCACTTCGGGTCCAGTGATCACAATACCATTAGTTTCAATATAATTATTTAGAGGGTCAGAACTGGACCTAGGGTTGAGATTTTTGATTGGCGAAAGGCTAACTTTGATGAGATGCGAAATGATTTAAAAGGAGTGAACTGGGACATTTTGTTTTATGGGAAGGATGTAGAAGAGAAATGGAGGACATTTAAAGGGGAAATTTTAAGAGTACAGAATCTTTATGTTCCTGTTCGGTTGAAAAGAAACAGTAAAATTTGGAAAGAGCCCTGGTTTTCAAGGGAAATTGGACATCTTGTTCGGAAAAAGAGGGAGAACTACAATAATTATAGGCAGCATGAAGTAAATGAGGTGCTTGAGGAGTATAAGGAATGTAAAAAGAATCTTAAGAAAGAAATTAGAAAAGCTAAAAGAAGACATGAGGTTGCTTTGGCAAGTAAGGTGCAAGTAAATCCAAAGGGTTTCTACAGCTATATTAATAGCAAAAGGATAACGAGGGATAAAATTGGTCCATTGGAGAGACAGAGTGGACAGCTATCTGCAGAGCCAAAAGAGATGGGGGAGATATTGAACAATTTATTTTCTTCGGTATTCACCAAGGAGAAGGATATTGAATTATGTGAGGTAAGGGAAACTAGTAGAGTAGCTATGGATACTATGAGTTTCAAAGTAAAAGAAGTACTGACACTTTTGAAAAATATAAAAGTGGATAAGTCTCCAGGTCCTGACAGGATATTCCCTAGGACATTGAGGAAAGTTAGTGTAGAAATAGCCGGGGCCATGACAGAAATATTTCAAATGTCATTAGAAACGGGAATAGTCCCCGAGGATTGGCGTACTGCGCATGTTGTTCCATTGTTTAAAAAGGGTTCTAAGAGTAAACCTAGTAATTATAGACCTGTTAGTTTGACTTCAGTGGTGGGCAAATTAATGGAAAAGATACTTAGAGATAATATATATAAGCATCTGGATAAACAGGGTCTGATTAGGAACAGTCAACATGGATTTGTGCCTGGAAGGTCATGTTTGACTAATCTTCTTGAATTTTTTGAAGAGGTTACCAGGGAAATTGACGAGGGTAAAGCAGTGGATGTTGTCTATATGGACTTTAGTAAGGCCTTTGACATGGAAGGTTGGTTAAGAAGGTTCAACTGTTGGGTATAAATGCAGGAGTAGCAAGATGGATTCAACAGTGGCTGAATGGGAGAAGCCAGAGGGTAATGGTGGATGGTTGTTTGTCAGGTTTGAGGCAGGTGACTAGTGGGGTGCCTCAGGGATCTGTGTTGGGTCCACTGTTGTTTGTCATGTACATCAATGATCAGGATGAAGGTGTGGTAAATTGGATTAGTAAGTATGCAGATGATACCAAGATAGGGGGTGTTGTGGATAATGAAGAGGATTTCCAAAGTCTACAGAGTGATTTAGGCCATTTGGAAGAATGGGCTGAAAGATGGCAGATGGAGTTTAATGCTGATAAATGTGAGGTGCTACACCTTGGCAGGACAAATCAAAATAGGACGTACATGGTAAATGGTAGGGAATTGAAGAATACAGTTGAACAGAGGGATCTGGGAATAACCGTGCATAGTTCCTTGAAGGTGGAATCTCATATAGATAGGGTGGTAAAGAAAGCTTTTGGTATGCTAGCCTTTATAAATCAGAGCATTGAGTATAGAAACTGGGATGTAATGTTAAAATTGTACAAGGCATTGGTGAGACCAAATCTGGAGTATGGTGTACAATTGTGGTCGCCCAATTATAGGAAGGATGTCAACAAAATAGAGAAAGTACAGAGGAGATTTACTAGAATGTTGCCTGGGTTTCAACAACTAAGTTACAGAGAAAGGTTGAATAAGTTAGGTCTTTATTCTCTGGAGCGCAGAAGGTTAAGGGGGGACTTGATAGAGGTCTTTAAAATGATGAGAGGGATAGACAGAGTTGATGTGGACCAGCTTTTCCCTTTGAGAATAGGGAAGATTCAAACAAGAGGACATGACTTCAGAATTAAGGGACAGAAGTTTAGGGGTAACATGAGAGGGAACTTCTTTACTCAGAGAGTGGTAGCGGTGTGGAATGAGCTTCCAGTGGAAGTGGTGGAGGCAGTTTCGTTGGTATCATTTAAAAATAAATTGGGTAGGTATATGGATGAGAAGGGAATGGAGGGTTATGGTATGAGTGCAGGCAGGTGGGACTAAAGGTAAAAAGTTGTTCGGCACGGACTTGTAGGGCCGAGATGGCCTGTTTCCGTGCTGTAATTGTTATATGGTTATATGGTTATAATGATTGTATGTATATCTGCAAGGCTCCAAAAAACAGCATTGTGTTTGAACACTCATGGAATGCGTTGATAAAAAGATGAAAAGGGAGACTTTACCTACAGAGTGATGCAGGCCCTGTATTAGAGTGCTTTTATATTGCTAGGCAAAATTGGCTGTTTACATTTGTTAATTTCCCTGCAGCACCTAACCACATACTACCACCGAACCTCAGGAAGCTCATATCAGATCTTTTGCAGTTACATCTGTGAAATTCCTTAGTAGCTGTCAGCTCCCATTTATTGTCTTACTTTATCACGTTTGTACGTGATAGTGGAAAATAGAGATTGCCATTGCTTTGAAGCTTCCTCCAGGGAGTTTTGATTTCTTTTAAATATTTCTTCATAACGTTTTTGTCTTTTAGTAGGAAGAAATGAGGACTGGATTTTGGCTTTGGGTTGCTAGAAGGCACCTGTTCACCCGGCGAAGCTGCAGTTTTCAACAAAACACCTCCGTGCTTCCAGAACGATTTCAGATATGGAGAAGTTACAAAATGAAACATCAGAGGTTAAAAACAAGTGATGGACCATACCATTCAGCGGGAAATTCAGATGCTTGGCGGAAATTCAGATGCTTGGCGGAGCTGGATTCAACCTAATTCAATGTTGCTATCTTGCACAAGACATCAGTCAGTTTTCAGAAATACCGTACGTAATGTAGCACTTCTATCTAAAAGGTCACCAGACATCAATCTGAGCCCACTCTCCTTCAGTGACTTTTCTCACTGCACAAGATGTAAGCCGGCTTGTGTCTTGTCAAGAAAATGTTTTAATGCTAAAGAAACTGCTGACCTACATAAAGACTTCCACACAACATCCCGAGTCCTAGCCTTGCCAATCCCTCTCATTTGGATTCTGCTGAAGCCCCTCAAGAAAATTTTGACAATGATTCTTGGCAGGTAAAATTGATGGATGTGTAAATGTTTAAGGGGATAGAGTGCTCTCGCAACACAAGCATAAATATAATATTAACTGGGAACTATGGTAGCATCAGAGATGTGGGATTGGCTTTTCAAACTAAAAGTGAAATATCAAATTGAAGATTTGTGTCTTAAAAATATTGTAATCTGACACTTTGTTTTGTGGAAAAGCCAAATTAGAGTTAAAAAATAAACATTAACTTAATTTTTGTAATGCATTTTGTTACAATGATATAGTTTGATATTTTTACTACAGCTCCAAGTGGAAGCTACTGGGTATTATCATCAGGTAGACAAAAATGCTGGAGAAACTCAGCGGGATCGAAGGTGGACAAAAATGCTGGTGAAAATTATCAGCGATATTTCAAGTGTATGGCATTCATTTCAGCAGGTGCAAGTCAGAGGTTGGTGCTTTAATGCAGCTATGAAGGCAATAGTGTAGCAGAGAGTGTGTGTATAAATATGGAAGTTGGTCACAATGCTTCTGGTGCCCTGATTGCAGTTTTAGCAACCTCTTCAAGGAAGGTCAAGATAGCTCTGGTTGGGACAGTGGAAAATAATACAGGCCCACCACCGATTTTCCGGCACTCTTGGTTCCAGAGCATTGTCATATTATCTGCTTTGCCGGAACAACAGAGGACTTCAGGGGACCGAGATACCGGCCTGTAAAATCGAACTCAGAAGTCGGCTATGCGAGCAAATCCACTGGGTCCGGCTGGGCTGGAGTTCAAGAGCCCTGGTCCCAGGAGGCAAATTTGACCCGCCGATTCACCACCTTATCTGGCCTATTTTTGGGGGGATTTCAAGTGCACTCTCCTAATTTTATCTGGATTTAAGGAGGTGCTAGACCAGTTGGTGGTGGACCTGTGCAACTATTTGAGAAAACTGGTAAGCAAAATCAGAAGTAAAATTTAGCAAGGTTAAACATTTTATAGACACGTTTTCCTTGATGCTTTCAAATTGAATGATTGATTTCAAATTGATTCAGTGGTGAAGGATTGAAAAACAGGATAAACAAATTCAAGCCACAAATTCAAGGAGCAAAATAATTATTGGAATCGATGAATCGTTGCCAGAATGTGTAATTGAAAGAATAGTTGATTGTGTTTTGAGAAAGCGGAAAGAGAGATTTGGTGAGAAAGAGTCCGCAGATGCTGGGATCTTGAGCAAATCACAAAGCAGGTCAGGCAGCATCTGTGGAGACAATGGACAGGTGATGTTTGAGGTCAGGATCCTGCTTCCGTCTATCCCAAAATGTCATCTGTCCATTCGCTCCACCGATGTTGCCTGAATTGCTTAGTTTCTCCAACACATTGTGTTTTTCTCACGTGATCTCTGGAATTGTTCTCTAGAAATGGAGCTCTCTTTGTTCGGTCTTCATTGTCCTTAAAATCCCACACTTGCAAAAGAAATTAACTTACAACCCCACGGTTTGGATTGCATAATATGTGTTTTTAATTTTTAAGTCTTTAAGTGTTTGGTGTGAGGTACTGTTGGAAATATAAATCATCAATAAAGGGCAAAGAACATAAGTAGTTAAAGCTTGCAAACTGCCAGCTCAGGTGTGTGCTATATATTCCAAATGTTACTCAGGTAATTATTCACAGAAGTTTCAGTGAGTGGCACCTTTGCACTTGTCCTTCTTTACTGCAGTTATTTGGATAAAATGTTGGAAATATTCAGCGTGTCAGACAGTAACCATGGAAAGTGAAATGTTAATGTTCTCGATTTCAGTTCTGATTCAGGGTCTCCAATCTGAAACATTAACTATTTATCTTTCCACATACAGTATGTTGCCCAACCTGTTTCCAGCATCAGTGGGTTTAGTGTTTTTCTTTTTGGATAACTGCAATAGTTTAAAGTCCCTTGAGCTACATGAAGTCTTGCTTATATTTTTTTAGTAGGAATGGTAAATTAGAAACTTATTTTAGTGGTACTGTCTGATCATTTCAGCTTGAATAATATGATTTTCGAGTCCAACATCATCCAGCAGAAACAAATCTGATGTCAAACAACAACAAGGCTCTCAACCCCAAGCCTGCACTGCCAATAGTCATGTCAAAGTTGATCAGCACCTCAAATTCACTTACCTGCCTTTGCAAAATTCAAATGACTCAAAGGTATCAAAGTTATTAAAGGTATTTTATTGGTCACATTCACATACTCCTAGGTGTAGTGAAGTGAAATGCTTCTTGCCATTTTGCAGCACATAAAAAAGGAATACAGACATAACATTAATAATAGTTTTAAACATAAAGAACATCCCCCCGCAATGGTTCCCATTATGAGGGAAGGCACAAAGTCCAGTTCCCAACCCCAGTTCACCCATAGTCGGGCCTATTGAGGCCTCCACAGTTGCCTCTACGGAGGCCCAATGTTCCTCCTCATGGACTTTATGCTTTCATGGACTTTATCTTGACATTTTTCTCTTGTGGATTCAGAGATTCAGATTTCCATTACCTTCTGTAGGGGGTGAAATAGCTTCTATAGTGCTGGTTTCTCTTCAATTACCCCAGGAGAGAGCATAATGCCATTGTGTCTACCCAATCAAATCTCGTAATGTAAATGTTTTAATTCAAATGGATATAGATTCCATCCCAATGGCAAAGGTCAGTGGAGTGTAAACCAATATTAAGCACAAAATCAGTCTACACCACACCCTTTCCACAGCACTTTAGCTGTCTCCTCCAATGCTGGCATCAACAGAGGACATTTTTCTAATTTTTGGAACAAAGAGGCAAATGACAGACCTAGAGTTGATTTTCTTTTCTCCCTTGCTTCTGGGAGGCACTTTCATGAAGCGGTAGAGTTATCCAGCATGGAAACAACCATTTACAACCATCAACCATTTACACCAATCCTACAATTATCCCATTTTATTCTCTCAACTTTTCCATCAACTCCTTCCCACCACCATTCCCCCTTTGCCCCCTGATTCTAGTATTCCCCCACACATAAGGGGCAATTTATAGTCACCAGTTAACCTACTAAAATGTTTAAGGGATGTGGGAGGAAACTAGAAATCCCGGAGGAACCGCATGAGGTAAGTGGGAGAAGATGCAACTCCATGCAGACAGCTGCCATGGTCAAGATTAAATCTGGATCTCAGGCCTGGCTGCAGTTGATCTATCTTTAAGGATGTAAAATGTCTCCTTGATATCTGCAACATCCACCATTCCTGTGCATGGCAGATGTAAGGCATTATTTAGAATTTTATACATAATCTGGAGATCACTGTGCTGGAGTGATATCTTGCTTTTTAGCATTTTACCTTAACCACCTATAATTATTTTGGAGGACTTTATTCCTTTTTCTACCCACGTTATTTGATCCAACATGCACAACGACGTATGGCTGCTCTCTCTCCTCCTGAGAATGCCATGCAGCCCCCCAGAGACATCCTGGACACTGGCACCAGAGAGACAACACACCAACCTGGAGTCTCGATTGCTGCCCCAAACTAGCAAGTCTCCCACCATTCTGGCTCTGCCTGACATTGTCCCTCCTCACTGTATCTCAGAGCCAGGCTCACTGCCACAGAGCTGCCTGCAGTTGCTGCTCACCCCTGATGGATCATCCCACTCTCACCACCCCCATGTGGTCTCACTGAAGGGGAATGGCCACAGGGATCACCTGCACTTTTTGTCTACTTCCTTTCTTTATGGTCACCCACCGACTCTCTTCATATCTTGATGAGCATTATCTAAGAAACTCTCATTCTCCCAGATGATCCTGAGGTCATCCAGTCACATTCCAGTGCCCTAATAAAGCCATTGCAGGAGTTGTACCTGGATACAATTCCTACTGGTGTAGTCATCAAGGACACCAGTAGTTTCCCTGACTTCCCACATTCTGCAGGAGGAACATTACACCATTCTACCTGCCGTCACAACTGCATTAAACAAAGAAAGAATAAAGCACAAGAATTACACATAACAGCAGACTGTACCTGTACCTCTATCTCCCTCTGTTCAGGCTCCTTGCTGAGGTACTTGAGTCAAAGACTCTCACGCCCCCTCCGCATGCTGCTCCCAATAGGCTGCTTGGATATACCTTGCCTTTTTAATCAATGTGCTCAATGTGCCAATTTCGATCACCCAACCAGACCACCAGCTAGCTTTCAAATTCTTCTCTTCCTGCTCTGACACTGAAATTAACTGGTAAGTTTGAAACTTTTAATATGAGTCATGGGCCAACATGTTCTCGTTAGAGTGAAGGGCAAAATTGGCAGGAGCAGGGAATCCTGACTGACAAGGTATGAGATGCTAGAGAAAAAAGGAGGCATATGTCAAGTATAGGCAGATGGGATCAAGTAGATCCCTTAAGGGGTATTGGGGGTATGAGGAAAATCAGAAGGGCAAAAATGGAAAAGAGATAGCTTTGGCAAATAAATTTAAGGAGAATCCAAAGGAATTCTAAAAGAGTAACTAGGGAGAGAATAGGGCAATTTAAAGGTCTATACTTACCATGGAGAAAGACATGAATGCAAGGGAACTTGGGGAGGGTTGTAGTGATATTTTGAACAAATCCACATTACAGAAGAGGAGGACATCACACTAGATATATCCAACCAAGTTCAGTTGCACAAGTACGGTGAAGTGGAGGTACCATGTAAATCCTGCTTGTAGCAGTATCATTGACACATAGATTTGGACAACACACAAAAACATAAATTATGCAGGATAGTAAAAAGAAAGAGAGTGTCTAAAACACAAGACAGTTGTGACTTGAAGTTGGGAAACAATGGGCGGTGATTGAGAGTTGTTTTTCTGACTGGAGACCTGTAACAAGCGGTGTACCACAGGAATCGATGCTGGGCCCACTTGTGTTGTTTATCTGAAGGATTTGGATGTGGATCTAGGTGGCACAGAGAGTTTATGATGGCACTAAAATTGAAAAAGTTATTTTAATCAACTGGGACAATGGGCCAAGGAATGGCAGATGGTGTTTAATTCATGTGAGGTGATACATTTTGATCGGACTAATTGTGTTAAGATTTGTACTGTGAATGATAGGGCCCTGGGGAATGTTGAAGAACAAAAAGACCAAGAGATCCAAGTACATAGCTCCATGAAAGCAGCAACAGGTGGGCAGGATGGTAAATAAAGTGTTTCACACACTTGCCTTCATCAGTCGAGCTATTGAGTACAGCAAAAAACACAATGTGCTTGAGTAACTCAATGGGTAAGGCAGCATCTCTGGAGAACATGGACAGGCAATGTTTCAGGCCACCACCATTCGTCAGACTGAAAAAGGGCCCTGACCCGAAACACTTTGAGTTACTTAAGCATTTTTTTGTTAACCAGCATCTGCAGTTCCTTGTGTCTCTATTGAGTGCCGGATTTGGGATGTCATGTTACAACTGTTAAATTGGTAAGGCCACACTTGGAGCACACTTTACAGTTCTGGTTACCTGCTATAGAATTGGTAAAAATGCATAAAAGATTCACAAGGGTGTTATCGAGCCTGGAGGACTGGAGGAGAACCTGGAAAGGCTTGGTCTTTTTTCTCTGGCGGGTAGGAGGCTGAAGGGTGACCTTAGAGGTTTATAATATCATGAGGGAATAGATAAGGCAAGAAGGGAAAGATGTTAAAGGGAACTCAGGGGCAGCTTTTCCACCCAAGAGGCTAGTGCTTATACAGAAAGAGCTGCCAAAGGAAGTGGTAGAGGCAGGTGTATTTACGATATTTAAAAGACACTTTGACAGGTATGTGGATAGCAAAGGGTTGGAGGGATATGGGCCAGGTGCAGGCAAGTCATACTAGCTTGGTTAAACATTTTGGTCTGCACGGATGAGTTGGGCTGACTGGCCTGTTTCTGAGTTGTATAAACATTTAGACAGGTACTGGAATCGGATGGGTTTGGAGGGATATTGGCCAAAAGCTGGCAGGTGGGACTAGAGTAGATGGGGCATGTTGGTCAGTATGGGCAAGTTGGGATGAAGGACCTGTTTCCACGCTGTGTGACTATGACTATGATACAAAAAGTGGCTGAGAGAGGGTGGTGCAGGTTGATAGCCACAGCTTTATGGTCTGGATGAATGATGAATGAATGAAGGTGATGAATGTTGATGGAGTAGAAAACAAAACAATGCTTGAACCATGAGCCATGAAACATGACAGTTGCTGAAGCCTGAAACAACAGAGAATGCTGGAAATATCCAGCAGGTGTGGTAACAACTGTTAAGAGAGAGATACATTAATATTATAGGTTGAAGATCTTTTATGAGAATTATTTATGGGCAACTTCCTTTGCCTCCCAAATTTAATTTTTAATTTTGCTCCTTGATTTTCTGGAGATATTCTGAGAAAGATGATCTCTTAATCATGCCTCCTCGAGACATGAAAGAGATGAAAGGATAAACTGGAGACTGGAAAGGATCTGTTTTGTTGCATAATTGTAGAGTTTTCATGTCAGGAAATCGGATGGAAGTTTGTGATTTAAGTAAGGGGGAGGGGTGCTTTTGTTTTCATTACCTTGAGGTATTTTGCTTCTTGGTATATATTTGCATGAATCAATCTTGGTTGACTTTCATTTCCATCACTTTTGCTGTAAAATTTGCCTCGTATTTCAATTTTTGATTAATGAAGTATGCCTTCAGTTGGGTCTTTCAAAACACAGTTAGAAGTAAACTGCTAGCTTGCTATTTTTTATATTAAATATTGGGCTCCACTAGGGCAGTGAGAAATCCTTGTGTGAGAAATTTTAAGACAAAAGATAAAATTGCCAATTATAAAATAAAGCTCATGGAAGTTTGTCAGCAGGAGCATAACTGGAAATGATCATGGAAGTCCAGGCAAAGGATTGCAAAACTCAAGGCAATGCCTTTGGAGGAGCAACACCTTATTTTTTTGCTTGAGCAGATTATACCCAAGTGGTATGGATATTGACTTCTCTAACTTCGTAACCTTTGCCTTCCCTCTCTCTATCCCTCCCTCCTTCCCAGTTCTCTGAGTAGTCTGACTGCAGTGTTGTTACCTTCTCCTCGCTAACATTCTACATTTGTCTTGACCATCATCCCCTTTGTCCCGTTTTCACACCTTACATTTCCTTATCTCTGCACCTCCCTCTCCCCTGATTCAGTCTGAAGAAGAGTCTCAACCCGAAAAGTTACCCATTCCTTCTATCCAGAGATGCTGCCAGGCCCGCTGAGTTACTCCAGCATTTTGTGTCTACAAAGCAATGAATGCTCTCTAACCCACAACATTCACAACTGGAATATTTCCATTGCATTTCTTCATGTGGTTGCTTTGTTTTTTTTCAGGAGCATACGGAAATGGTGGCAGGCTCTCCCACCTGACAAGCAGGTGGAGCTCAAGGACAAGGCGAAAAGGAACAAGTGGAGCATTTTGCTCAGTTTATGCGGCCTGTCAGGTGTGATTGGAATATATTTCTGGACCCACCTGGATAAGAGTCCGATCACAGGCCGCAGACGCCTACTGGTGTTCAGCAAACGACAGTTCCTGCGGCTGGCTGAATTTGAGCACCAGTCGGTAAGCATGCAAACTACCTGTAACCACGGTAACCAAGTCCCTGTGACCGATGATGTTGTGTTCCTTCTTGGTGACCTATTCTATAACTTATTGTCAGACCGAGCAATACGTTTTTGCATTTCATTCATTTACAATCTCTGTTGTTATGAACCAAGAATACAGCTTTCAAATGATATATATCAGCAGTGGCGATAGACTAAAAAAGCTGGAGGAATTCAGCGGGTCAGGCAGCAACTCTGGAGAAGAGGAATAGGTGACTTTTCTGGTCGAGCCCCTTCTACAAACTGAGAGTTAGGGGAGAGGGAAACGAGAGATACACAAGGCACATAGAAGAAATGAATGAAAGATATGTTACTGAGTTGTGCTTTCCATTGAAGCATTCAACATGTTTACTGGCAGCTGTGGCACTTGTTTGCACCATTCCCCTGTGATGCCAGTAGATGGAGCACTTACTGGATTCCCAGTGTGCTCCTGATACTGACTGTACACCAGGTTACTTGCTTCTCTTGGCTGATGCTCCAACTCCCCTCCAGTCATCTCCCTTCTATTAATGCAAGAACTGTTTTTGTTTATGCACAACCCCCCCGCACTGCTTTTTTTGCACTTTTACTAAAGTTGTTTCTAGTTTATTTCATGCTCTTGCTCTTGGCCTTCAGTGACAGTCAGAAATCAGAGAGACCCACCCTTTGGCCCTGATTTAATATTAGTTGCTTTTTATTCTCCCCTACAGGTATTTCCCCAGTTTCTTGGGATGATTTTATATAAAGGCTGCTGGATTTTGAGCTCATCTGTCAGATCTATTTTTAGCTTGCATGACAGTGGAAAATAAAACCAAATGTTCTTGTCTCTTTATATAATTAATACTTTTGATGCCTGGGATCATCACAATTATGTTCTCTGCACTCTGGTTTGATATCTTTCAGTGATGCAGCTCACAAAACTTGATATTATTCTTGAGCAATTAAATCATCAGGTCTCACTTATTGGTTGACGTGTTAAATGTATTATGCACCTGTTTCTTAGAAGAACATACAAACCCATATTCCTTTCAATTATTGGTTCATGCAAAGCATTCTACAGTGGACTCCAGTGCCTGGGTCATGTTGTTTATACTCTTTGCCCAAACACACCACTCCCATGCCCTAACCTGGGCCAACTCCAGACAGATGTTAGACAGATAGACATGAAGATGGACACAAAATACTGGAATAACTCAGAAGGAATGGGTGACATTTCTTGTCGAGACCCTTCCACCAGAGTGAAGAAGGTTCTCGACCTGGAACGTCATCTCTTCCTTCTCTCCAGAGATGTTGCCTGTTCCGCTGAGTTACTCCAGCGTTTTGTATCTATCTTCTGTTTAAACCAGTATCTGCAGTTCCTTCCTACACGTCCAGCCAGGAGTTGCTTGACCAGGTGATGCAGTGTTGCGTGGTGGATGAGTCTCGGGTCATGCAATAGATTGGGCACAGCTGAAGCAACATGTGTGAAACTCTTGAGGAAGTCTCTCACAGGTAGCAGTGTTCCTGTAAGCCCCAGCTTCTATCAACCTTCAAAGCTCTCGGGGTTTTTTTAATTTTTCTGAAAGTTCAAAAATATGTAAAAGCTATGGTGGCACAGTGGTAGAGTTGCTGACTTGCAGCGCCAGACAGAGACCTGGGTTCGATCCTGACTAAGGGTGCAGTCTGTATGGAGTTTAGTTTAGTTTAGTTTAGAGATACAGCGCAGAAACAGGTTCTTCAGCCCACCGAGTCTGCACTGACCTGTGATCCCCGCACATTAACACTATCCTACACGTACTCGGGACAATGTTTTCACATTTACACCAAGCTAATTAACCTACAAACCTGTACGTCTTTGGATAGTGAGTGGAAACTGAAGATCTCGGAGAAAACCCATGCAGGTCACGGGGAGAACGTACAAACGCCGTACAGACATGCACCTGCAGTCAGGATCGAACCCGGGTGTCTGGCGCTGTAAGGCAGTAGCTCTAATGCTGCACCACCTTATCGAGATTGTACGTTCTCCCTGTGACCACGTGGGTTTTCCCCTGGTGCTTCGGTTTTCACACTCCAAAGACATACAGGTTTGCAGGTTAATTGGCTTCTGTACAAATTGTCCCTGGTGTGTAGTGTATGATAGTGTATGGGGGATTGCTGGTCGGCGCAGACTCGGTGGACTAAAGGGCCTGTTTCTGCACTGTATCTCTCTAAACTCTACCAAAAGACTGGAATAATTTGAAATCATTAAACATTTTAATTTAAAAAAATTACCTGTAAACATTCTTGCCTCATTTAAAAATATAAATAGTGGTTTGATTAATGAAAAGGTACTGACCTTCTCTGGGCTTGCGGATGCTACACCAGTCTACCCCACGGAGACGGGGAATCTTAGTGAAGTCTAGCCCAGCTGCTGAACCCCATGGGGTCATGAGGTCGTAAGTGATAGGAGTAGAATTAGGCCATTCGGCCCATCGAGTCAACTCTGCCATTCAATCATGGCTGATCTATCTCCCTCCTAACCCCATTCTCCTGCCTTCTCCCCATAACGTCTGACAAATGTACTAATCACAAATCTATCTATCTCTGCCTTAAAAAAAAAACACTGATGGCCTCCACAGCTGTGGCAAAGTATTCCACAGATTCACCACTTTCTGACTAAAGAAATTTCTCCTCATCTCCTTCCTAAAAGAATGTCCTTTAATTCTGAGGCTATAACTTAGACTCTCGCACTAGTGGAAAGATCCTCTCCACATCCAGGAGTGATGCCAAGAAATGGCCAGTGAAGCCTGGCACTTCTATCTTCTTGCAGGAGTCCCAAAAACCTACCAGCGCTTATTCTGAGAAGTATCAACAGCTCCTAGTAAAACATTGGCAATTTGCAGTGAAATCCATCTCCTTATATAGACCTCCGTATTAAATTTCTGCGGACATCTTATTGACCATTTGAAAAACTGGCACTGTCATCCTGAAGTTACTTACGCACTGCTCCCTGTTTAGTATTCATGAAGTGTGGACACTCTACTTCTCTCACCTGCCTCTTTTGCTATTGTGCTTCCAATGTCTCTGCCAGATCTTCCATGTGTTGGAAATAGCCAAGGTCTATTATTGACCACGCTGACTATAGGTGGTCAATATTGACGTCTGCTATCCAGTGACAAGTCCAGAATCTATACACCGACTAATAATAGCAGGTGACTTTGAATATTCCTTTTATTCTAACCATACCTCAAAGAACTCTATTAACTTTGTAGTACATGACTTGCTTTACGAGTCCGTGTGGATCTTTTTAATTAACCTGTAGGTGAGCATTAATTTACTGCTGTGTTATTGGTTTGAGGAAATTATCTTTGGTGATGTAAGGATAATCCGAGCCAGAAATTCCCATGCACAGCTTCCAGAGATAATGCTGAGCTGTTGAAAATGGGTTCACCCCACAGTGGAGCTCACTTTTATGCCTGTCAGAAATTTAAATTCCTCATTTCTCAGCAGGACTTTCTGCAGCGTAAAACTCCCGCAGGTAACTTTCACAGTGCTGTAATAATATGCATAATTGGTGTCCTGTGTGATTTTCAACTTCACAGAACAGCCATGTTTAGCTTTTGCCTGAAACCCAAGGCATCTAAAGTGCCCGCACTAAAACTGCATTGTTTGTGCTCACTGAGATCTGTAATACTACTTTATTGTGTTTGTACTTTACTCTATAATATTACTTGACTGCTTTGACTGGGGAGGGCAAGGTCACTGGCATTTTCAGCTTCCTCGCCCCAGGATCATTCCTGGTAGTTGGCGCTGATGTCTGCCACATTTCAGTTTTAATTCACAGCTGCATTAGTGGGATCACTCCAACTTTGTACTCGAGGAGAGGAAATTTCATGCACTTTTTCTTCAGTTTACAGGAACAGGCATATTGAGCAGAGACTCAAGATTCCCCAGTGTAAACATTTGGCCCTCCTCAATTGCCTTCTGCAGCCCGAGAAGAATTATTGCGTTCCTTGAGCACAAAGAACATGCCATTAGCGGGTTCTGCTCTTCACCAGGCTCTTCTTACCCCTGGAAGCCCTCTCCCACTGTTCTTTGCAGCAACCATTGCTGAGTGGCAATATACCACTGCTGTGGAATGGTATGCTCATTTAGGAGCTGGCTGCAAAGATTGGACCTACAATGCTAAAAGTTAACAGCTGCAAGCATTATCAGTGGATCAACTGAGAATATTGTGCTAAAACTGACACGTCTCTCTGATATTCCTCGCTGTTCATAATGCGATATTCCTCGCTGTTCATAATGCATGCCTCATTAGCCCTCTTTGAGCTTCTTCAACACTTTACCATACCTTGTTATATATTCCATGCACAATTGCTCCATTTATTACCTCAGTAGTTTCTCATTCCTTCTATCGTGGTCCTAGGTACAAACCTAAATTGCGTCACTCATTTAGTACCCCTATCGCTGCAGCTTCTGTCTCATTAATATATTGTGTCTCATTTTTAATCGGTTTTATGCTTTTCTCAAATATTGGCCTTTCAAAAATTTTAAATGGTTTCAAATCTTATACCATCCTCAGTTATACTGTATTTCCTATGCCTCTCCTTCTGATATTTCCTTAACATAGAATTTTTTGCTCTTCATCCTCCTCCAGGCACAGACATCTCTACAGATTGGGCCATATTCTCATTCGGGACAGCACAACTTCCACCTCATTTTTATTCCAAATACTTTGCGCATTTATGTACACACAAATCAAACCCACCTCTATCATAATTTAAAATAATGGGAAAAATATATAATTAAGCGAAGAGATTGACTTATAGATTGATGAGCTCTCCAGTCTCCAGGGCATATGGGATTTTGATAAATGAAAACTGATTTTTGTGCTGTTTCCGCAGTTGGATTAATTGCATATTAATTTACATTACTCTCAACATTTTCACTAAAATGAATCATAACTTTATATTTTTATATTTAGGTGGTATAATTTGGCATTATGAAAATGCATTTTTTTTTGTTTTCTGATAATTTTAACAGGATTTAAAAGGCACTCGGACAGGTACATGGATAGGAATGGTTAAGAGAGATATGTCAAATGCGGGCAACTGGACTTGCTCATATGGGGCATCTTGGTTGGCATGGATAGGTTGGACAGAAGGGTCTGTTTCCGTGATGCATGACTGTGGCTGTTTTGAAGATATCTTTGAAATCCACGTTGAGACATAGAGAGGGTTTCTGTTTTCATGCCAATCTTTGTTATTCAGCAGAGAATGGTATACTCATCAGACATTTTACTGAAGAACTAGATGCTTACCATGGGTTTGCATCTCTCAATTTGCACGTGTATCTGCGTTTTGCTAGAGCTGAAGGGTGAAATATGCACCAAATATAATGAAATAATTTTCCTGCAGCCATAGAAATGAGGCTCAAAGTCAAGGAAACCTCCAAGATTTGAAAAGGAGAAATGGGACAAATCTTAAAGTAGTGTTTGGGTGATGTCAAACTTGGTTTTTAAAGACTGTACGAGATAGGGAAGAATAACGAGTTAAAGGGTTTTGGAGTCGTGATCTCGTGTGAGAGTTTGCGTTTGAAAGGAAATGCAGCAAAAAAGATGAATGTGTTTTGAGTTTCAAAGGACCGAGAAGAATATTCAAGGATAACATTGAATGAAATGGAGTAAGTAGTTACAGTGGGAAGGCTGAAGGGTTTGGGAGAAAAACAAGTGCACATTTTGAGGCAGAAACCATTTTTCATGGATGCCCCCCCTCCAAGGCCTGGTGCTCCATTAGACTAGTTTGGCTAGTTTAGCCAGAACTACCATGCTCAGCACTGCACCACTTTCCCAGACAGGCCCTGTAATAGGTATGAGCAATCACAAAAGCTTGCACTAGACCAAACACCTGTTTTATACACTTTTCTACCCTACTTTATGTAGTATGTCATTTTAGATTGCACCAGCCACTTTTCAATTCAGAATTTGTCGGTCTTCGGGAAAGTGAGAGCAGAATGGAGCCCCTTACATTGACTCTCGCGAGTTTGAGTCAATCTTTTTTTTCTGCTGATAAATGTGATGAAATGTGACATAAGAATGTGTGGGAATATTTGACTAGTCTAAAAAGATGTGTCTCCCTGTCCCTGGGACAGCAGGGGGCGATCAAACGGCACAATACCCCCCTTCCAACTCCAGAGGAATCTTTTCCCCGATGGGCCGCTACGGTGACAAGTGGCAGTTTGCCCACAGCCCGACTGCGCCACCCCAAGAACACCTTGCACACCATCAGCTTCTGCCCCCTACGTGTTCCTCTGGAGTTGGAGCGGGGCTGGGCTGGAGTTGCTGCTGGGTGTGGGTGTGTGGGATCGCCATGCTTTCAGTGGGCCTGGGGGTCGCTGTCCCGTTGGTCCTGACGTCTCCGGTGGTGGAGTTGCTGCTGTACCGCCCCTTGCCCCCTCCCTCTGCAACTCTCCTGCAAGGGCGGTACAGTTCCCGGAGGATAGCAGGTGGCCGGAGACGTCAGGACCAACAGGAACCCGCTCCCCGATGGGCCCCTACGACGCCCGAGCTGCGCCCCATCATCCGCAACCCAGGTTCCTCCGTAGTTGGAGCGGGGCTGGGCTGCTGTTGGCTGGGGGTCCCTGGGTTCTCCGTGCTTGCGGTGGGCCTGGTTGTCGACGTCCAATTGGTCCTGACGTCTCCGGTGACTGCACTGGCCTGCTGCCATCGCCAACGTGAAGACAGTACAAAGCCCCCGCGCCGGTGCAATGAGCGGGGAGCTGGAGAGGGGAGGGATGGGGTCACACACATGGCTGGGGAGCAGAGGGGTGTAGGTGGGTTGAAACTGAAGGGAGCGACAACCTGCTGCTGCCTGCACGCTGAGTTAAAAAGTTCCCAGGCAAGACTCACGATACACTGTGTATCGTGTCTACCGTGGGAACTTTTTAACTCAGCGGGCAGGTAGCAGCATATTGTCAATTATTAACCCTCCCGCGCAATATACCCTCACCTTCTCTTTTATGGATGGGGATTTAGTTCCCCTTTCTTCGAGGACCGATCCGCTGTCACCTCTGCGGGCCGCCGTCGGTGAATGTCCTGTCTCCCTGTCCCTGGAATAGTAGGGGGCGATCAAACAGCACAATACCCCCCTCCCCCTCCAACTCCAGAGGAATCCGCTCCCCGATGGGCCGCTATGGCGACAAGTGGCAATTCGCCCATAGCCCGACTGCGCGACCCCAAGAACAAGACGTACCCCTTGCACACCATCAGCTTCTGCCCATACGGGGAGCGTGTTCCTCTGGAGTTGGAACGGGGCTGGGCTGGAGTTGCTGATCTGGGATCTCCGTGCTTGCAGTGGGCCTGGGGGTCGGTATTCCGTTGGTCCTGACGTCTCCGGTGACTGGCACTGTGCTGCTAGCATCGCGACGTGAAGACAGTACAAAGCCCCCGCGCCGGTGCAATGAGCGGGGAGCTGGAGAGGGGAGGGGAAGGGTCACACACATGGCCGGGAAGCAGAGGGGTGCAGGTGGGGTGAAACTGAAGGGAGCGACAATCTACTGCTGGCTGGACGCTGAGTTAAAAAGTTCCTACGCAAGACTCACGGTACACTGTGTATCGTGGGTCTACCGTGGGAACTTTTTAACTCAGCTGGCAGGTAGCAGCATATTGTCAATTATTAACCCTCCCGCGCAATATACCCTCACCTTCTCTTTTATGAATGGGGATTTAGTTCCCCTTTCTTCGAGGACCGACCGGAGGTTCCGCTGTCACCTCTGCGGGCCGCCCTCGGTGAACGTTTTCAAGGACCTTTCTTCAAGGACCGAAAAAATGTCGCTATTCGGAGGTTTTCGTTATTTGGATCTTCGGATAAAAGGTTGTGCACCTGTATGTCATGGAGATTGCATTCTCATTACGGTAAAGTGAGGGCAGAATGGAGCCCCCTTACATTGACTCTTGGTTGCGATCTTTCTGCTGATGTGAAGTGACATAAGAATTGAGGGAATATTTGACTAGTTGAATTATGTATCTATGCCTTAATGAAATACCCATTTGTTTATCTTTTACAGGTACAATAGGCGAGTTCGGTATTCTGACTGCGCATGCCCAGGTCATAGGTCACTCGCTATAAACATTTTGGGCTGCTGTGGTGGTGCGTGTGTGCACGCCTGCTTTTCATCTGTGGTCGGTGTCAGACCCGAGTCTCCGGTGATGTTAGTTGCTGCTGGGCTGTCCCCGTCCACTCCAGGGTGTCCCGTCCCTGACCCTCTCGGAGCTGCTTGCAACCGTTACACCCCGCTTGCTTCCTGACGGGACTTGGCTCCAGCCGGCTCTGCTCCTCTCCTGACTTACCGTCGGCTGCCCCTTTTACACATAAATTATGAATAAAGACAAGATGCATTTATGCACAGTTCATAGAGCCGACCGCTTCGTTTGCTTTTTCTTTTATCCTTTTCCCCGGGGATGCAATCCCACTGGGCTTATTGTATGTATCCCCATTGATGGCTAGTGCTCAGTTTTTCCCAGTGCGGTTGGTCGGCGGCCGCTGGATTGGGGGGGTGTGGCTGGTCGTTTCCCGAATACTGAACTTTGGGCGCTTCATGGTTGTGGGCCTGGCCGCTCTCTGGCCGGCATCCCGTCATCCCGTATGGCTTTTCATTCATTTTTTTCTGGTGGTTTATTTTGCTTTAGTCAAGTGCAAGTCAAGTTTCCGCCGCCGTTTCTCCCCGTCTCACATACGAGATGGGCAGCTGTTAATGCTAGTGGCAATGCTCGCGGACTTTATATGCACACATAAATTATGAAAAAGACAAGAATTTATGCACAGTTCATAGAGCCAGCGCTTCGTTTGCTTTTTCTTTATCGCGAATGACCTTTGACAAATCCCGTGATTCCTTGCGTTTTTCAGAATACTGAACTCGCTTATTGTAGTATCTTTTCATTTTTTTTCTTGTTTACTTTCTTTAGTACAAATTGAATGTTGTGCAGATTATAGCATAAGGTAAAGTAACTAAAGGCAGTTACTGAGTGCAGGTTTCAACAAGCAAGTCATTTAATCGAGGCAACAAGCATATAGTTTGACATCATAAAAAGGATTTTACTGTTGTTATGTTTGGAGTGTGCCCTTAAAATACAGATCAGATTAAGAGTGCAGCAGCCATTTTCACAAACTGTAGCTTGTATCATTTGAACATTTATGTCAGTAAAAAATGCATGCAATTTATAAGAATGATTAAATGGCAATTATATTTCTTTGCATTGGTGAAAACTGTATCCATTTTAAGTGCAATTTTAAATGAATCTTCCATGCAGTAAATGGGAAGCCACAAATTCCCCAAATATTTTTTTTGCTTTGGGCCATTGTTTAAATAAAAAATATCTTTCCTTTGCACTAAGGGTGAAACCACTGCACTTAGCGACAAAGCACTTATGATTATATATTACATCCCAGAAATAACTTGCTGCATAATGGAGTGATGACCCCAAAGTAAAAAAAATAATAGCTTGTCTGACTGTCAAGTTTTGAGTACAATGTGAATGCATTTAACTCAGTACAAAGCACATGTGCAATTTCACACAATTTCCTTTCAAGTTTCATTATATAGAAGGTGGAACCAAATATGGCATGATAACAGCAATACTATTTAGTAACTTTATGGGATTTTCTTCAACCATCCAAAGTTTCAAAAATTTTCTTCACAAGTGCATTAGTACCCAAGTGCATTAGTACCCAAGATATAAAGCATCTAACCACCCCTGGTCTCCTAATGATGATGGCCCATCGTAAACGATGAGAGCATGGTTGTGCAGTCTTGTACCTTATGGGATCGAGTGTGGCTCACGTGTCCAATGCGTGGGGGAGAGATTACAGTGGAGAGGCTGTTGCACACGAGTAACCCCACCCTCTCGGCCGCAGGAGTTGGATTCCAGTGGTACGTTCAGACGTTAGGGCTGGAAACTCCCTTGGCTGCAGTGGATGGCCATGTCTTCCTTCGAGCGTTGACATGCCCTTTGTACTCCACAGTGCGCTGCTGAGCCGCTTTCCTGGCCGTTGAACCCTCCAGTGGATTTCCTCCACCCAATCCGCTGGAACAGACTTTGCATGCTGGGCTGAGCGTCCCTAAACTCACTGAGGGTTTGAGATCCATCAGCTACCCTCACACGGTTTAGCATGCCAGCCAAGGCAGTTTTCCAGGGTGTGTCTGCTGTGGCATGCTAACAGCTCCTTGGAGCCACAGGTGAGAGCTGGGTGCCAGGTGGGGACCAAAGGTGGATAAACTATCCTTAAAGGAGCAAGACATGCCTCCCCTCCAGAGATGCTACCCCTCCCTAAGCATTCCCATACACCCCAGTCTCCAAACACTGGTCCACTATTCCAGAAGAGTGTGGCTGATCCTCATTACACTTCCCTGCAGTAACCTATTATCCCTTGTTCCTTGTTTCCTTGTTCTGTAAAAATCCTTCAATCTATTCCTTGAATATACTTGGTGACTGAGTCTCGACAGCCCTCCTGGGTAAAGAATTCCTACGTTTCACTATCCGCTGAGTCAGGACCTCTCTGTCCTGAAATAGCTGACTCCTTTTGAGGCTGTAATCCCTGGTTTCAGATATCCCAGCCTGGGGAAACATCATCAAATGTCACCCATTCCTTCTCTTCAGAGATGCTGCATGTTCCGCTGAGTTACTCCAGCTTTTTGTCTCTCAATAGAGTACAGACTGTGTCTGCTTAATCTCTCGTTGTATGACAAATCTCCAATCAACTTCATTACATCCCTTCTCTAGCATGTATTCCTCCTTTGATAGAGAGATTAGGTCTGTACACAGCCTGGCAAAGGTGCTCTTAACAAGGATGCATACAATTGCAGGAAGACATCTTTACTTTTGCATTCAGCATCTCCTGCTGTAGAAAGCAGTGACACTTGCCTTCCTAGTTGCATGCTGTATCTGCACATTAACTTTCAATGATTTTTCTACAAGGATCTCTTCTTCTTCTTGCATATGGCGTGCACAGCCTAAAGTTGTCGGAAAACTTGTTCTATTTGATACAAGGATCTCCAGGACCCTGTGCACACCAACATCTTTCAATCTCCTGTATTTTTGCTATGATCCAAATGACGTGGGGTAGATAGTTGAGATACAAAACAGTAAAGGATTAATTTTAATGAGGAAGGAATTAACTGATCATAATGATCATACTAAGTGATGAGATGATGAGTGTTTTCTTTGCAAATTATTCTTTTTTTTTTAAACAGCCTTGACAGATTATATCTGTCTCTTACAAATTGATTCATTTATGAGAATTTGAGGAAATACACATTCATCCTAAAATGTTTTGCTCTGCATAATAATTGCAAAACAGTGTGTGTTTTTCAGTTACATGGACTAGAGTGATGCCACAATGTAGAGTTAGACTGAGCATAAGCAAGCAAGACCTGGTAAAACCCACTCACTTACTATCACAGACTGCTTTTTAAATATTTTGAGATGTCTCATTGTTGTGCACTTCATTGAATGGATGGAGATTGAAGAAGGAAAGGCGAGCATTTAGTTGTACAGTGATAGAGGTTTGGATAGAGTTCCTGTGGACAGACAGTCAACGATTCAAAGAGTGGCCTCTATATGAATGACAATGTCGGGTTTAGAGAGACATAAGAGCCTGCAGATGCTGGAATCAACAGTTGACTGACCTGCTGAGTACCTGCAGCAGCTTGTCTTTTGCAAAGGGTATCCACCTTACTTGGATGCCAATAGGGGGATGTGAAAGAGTGGAGCTTTGCAATTAATTTCTGAAATGACTGCTGTTGGGGAAAGAAGTTGAAAGGAAAGTCACTTATTGCCAATTTCACTTTTTCCCGTGTCTGGCTGACAGGGGCATTGTTACTGCTCATGGGCAAAGCAGCCTTATGGGCACGGCTTGGGAGATGAAACAGGCCTGAGGATGGAATGCACTCGAGAAACGTCTTTATTATTCCCTAACTCCTAAGTGAATTGTTAAATGCACTCTATCCTGAATGATGGGTACTGAATGTTACATGATTATTGTCTCCTTTTCCACAGGTGCTGGAGAAGTACAAGGATAAATTTCTGCCTACGACTGATCCAATCTACAAGTCCATTCAGTTGGTTTTCAACCATTTGGTTGAGAAAAACAAAGATATACCGGGAATTACTGAGACCAAGTGGATTCTTAATGTTGTGGATGATTCAGAGATAAATGCCTTTGTCTTGCCAGTAAGAAAGACTTCCCGATGACCATCATACTTAACATACAAAGAAGATATGTATGGTCACGCTGCTTCTTTGCACATTTAGTAAATAATATTCCCTGTTAGTTCCTTGCAGGTAATTCGTAATGGCTGGTGCCTACTGAAATCGCAATGCTGTTTTTTTAAAAAGCTACAGATTTTGCAATCTCAATAAGGGCATAACATTTTTTTAACATATCAAAATTATGAAAGCAATTTATCTCAATGTAAACACAATTTATTTCACTACCATACCATCTTGTGGGCCATGTTATTATCCTTGAGTTAATATATCCAAAAGCTGCCAGTATGCTGCCAGATCAAATAAAAATCAAGCTATATCAAATAAAATAATCCATCAATATATCCCTCTTTTGTGACCAATCAACGTCTAATTGAATAAGCTAATAACTAAAAGGTATGAAATCAAATTAAAATTCAAAAAATGTGAACATTTTCTTGTTACAGTAACTGTTAGAGGTGCTGGTAGGCCTGGCACAAACCATCACAAAGAGCACTGTTTATCACATTTAATACACAAAACATCTTAAGTATTTCCATTTTTGTTAAGAAGAATATTATATATTTTTAATCAGTTGTGATGAAAAATGTGCAAAAGTCAGTAGGCTGGAGACCCTAGGGTGGGGTGGATTTGTACGTGACGTTTTAAATTACTGGGATGGGCAATGCAGCCCATTACAGTAGAGGCCCGAAGTTGCACAATCTGCTGCAGTTTTTCACCGCACAGTGAGTATGTGGGGCAACATCATTTAGAATTTCCTTCTAGGAATTAGTTGAGAATGTTATTTGATGAAGGTTCAAAAGCAGCAGAGTCACCGTTATTTGTGATTCAGATTCTGATTGTGGTTGGGCTGGGCCTCTGAAGTATCATACATGGCTACACACATGTCCAAAGGCATGCTGACTATCCCTAATTGACCGATTCTCTTCCAAATAGGAGGAAATCCGATTTTGAATAATCTCCTCCAATAGTTTATCTGCCACATGAGGCTCATCATGATTATGACGAGTTATTTATTAACAGAAAGCTCCTTTGAAAGAAATGCATTATTTCAAACATTAGGTTTAACTAGTCTATTTCATCTCTCACTGAACCAAAATAGCAAACTCTGTTGGTTATAATGTATGATTCCATATTTCCATACCGTTGTAACACAGTAATTCATTACATTTTGACTGTCAGTTAATATGTTGAGAGGCCAGACCAGCATTGGGTTGGATTTTCAGCATTCACTGTTGCCTCTACGTGGCTTCGCATGGGAACAGAGCTGGCTGAAGTAGTGGGCCATTCTCCTAATGTCTGTTTCTCCTGGCACAGAATGGGCAGGTGTTTGTTTTGATGGGACTGTTGAAAGCTGTGGCAGACACCGATCAACTGGCTTGTATTCTCGGTCATGAGATGGCTCATTGTCTCCTTGCACATGGGGTGAGTGCATCTTTGTTGCATTTGGTGGTTTGGAAAAAAAATGTTTTTGGTTAAAATAATGAAGTATTCACAAAATAATTCACGTTTTAGACACGTGAGCTGTCTGTCTCGGTATTAGAATAGGTCAACTTGGTGTCACATCACTAGAATGTATAAGACTTGTGTTGAATTGGTACCATTCTCATCTACTTTACTTTAGGAAATGTGTGACGAATCTATAGATGGTACAGAAGAGATTTACTAGAGTAATCTTACGGATGAAGAACTTGAGTTGTGTCGTTAGACTAGTGAAACAGGAGTTGCTCTCTGTGGAACAAGAAGTTAAGAGGAGATCAGATAGATATTTAAAATTCATGAAGGCTCAGGCTAGAATAATGAAAAACTGTGCCACTATATATTGCCCTGTTATTCAGGAAATGAGCTGAGATATGATGTCTTGCGACTCTTGCAGTAGTTGATGTGATACTACCTGTGACGTAGAAATGTTATAGCCATATTGGATATAGTTTTTGATTAGTAGATTAGTAATTAGTTTTATATGATGGAGTGTTACCCTGAAATAAAGACAAGTACAATGTAAATAAATGTAATTTAATCTTTTAATGATTTTGGGGATTTAATTGTTTGAGAGGAAATGGGTTGATGTTAGTAGACGGTGAACATTTGGAGTGTGACTAAGGAGATGTCATTACACAAGTGAAAGTGTGGGAGGATGGTAATGATGTTCATAAATTGTTTTTCTGTAATGAATGGGCACTGACTTGCCTTTTGTTGTAGGCTGAACATGCAAGTATTATTCAGCTCCTTGATTTTGTGTCCCTCATTTTTCTGACACTTATTTGGGCTGTGTTCCCTCGGGACAGTCTTGCCCTCCTGGGGCAGTGGATTCAAGGCAAACTGATCCAGGTAAGACCATTTTCACAACTTTTGCCTATTTAGACATACACACATTAGGATCAGGAGCAGGGGACTCTATAATTGGAGCAGCACCTCATATTTTGCTTGGGCAGCTTATAACCCAGTGGTCTGAATATTGATTTTACTAACTTCAAGTAACCCTTGCATCCCCTCTTTCTCTGTCCCTCCCACACCATAGTCGTTGTACTCGTTTCACTGTCGTCTTGGTGAGTTTCATTGTCTGTAAAACCCGTTAACACCTAGCCCACAGCCAATAATGGATCGTTTCCTTGATCATCGTTACATGTTTACATATATTTCATTCATTTGTTCTACATCTCTCTACATCATCATCTATATCTGTCGTTTCCCTTTCCCCTGACTCTCAGTCTGAAGAAGGATCTCAACCTGAAACATCACCTATTCCTTTTCTCCAGAGAATATGTGGGAACTGCTCAGTTACTCCAGCATTTTTTGAATACCTTCAATCCTTTTAGCCTGCTTCATCATTCAATAAGATCAAGGCTGATTTTATTTTATTCTCAGTTCTGGAGTTCACTGCTCTTCTGGCAACCCCCCCCCCCCCCCCCCCCCCCCCCCCCCCTTCCAAGGATAGACTCTCTTTCCTCAGCCCTTTCAGGAAGAAAATTGCAAAGGTTTCAGACCATTCAGAGGGAAAAAATAATCTTTCTTAAATGGGCAACATTTTCTTTTTCTTTTGTCCACTCACCTACCCCTTGTTAGAATACCTGGGATTTACAAAGATGAGGTTCAATAATATGGATCAGAGCAGCATCTGAGGGAAGGGGCGTGGCCACAACCTGTACACCAGCTTCTTGCAGACCATGCGCCAGGACATCCAGAACCTTCACATGCCAGAGCTCTGCAGTCACTTACTATTTAAATAGTTTGCTTTCTTATTGTTCCTGCCAAAATCCAGCCTACTCCTTATAAGGGGGGAGAACGAAGGATATGGACGATTTTACAATTACCACAATATACTCCATTTGCCATTTTGTTGCCCAGTCACTTTAGCTATCCATGTTTCTTGGTTACCCCTGTTGTGTCCTTTCAAAACTTACTCTCTTAACTCCCTTTGTGTCGTCAGCAAACTTAACAATCATGGCTCCGTTGCCTTTGTCCTAACTACTTATGTAAACTATTAAAAAATGAGGTGCCTGCATCAATGCCAGCCTTCTATCCATACCCACGTGATTTTCATTGCAGCACTCATCAAATGTCATATGGATATCCAAGTACAGCGATCCACTGATTCCCCTTTATCCATGCTACTTGCTACATGCTACTTCTTAAAATAATTCCATTAAATTGATCAAACATGATTCGCCTTTCTCAACAGCATATTGACCATGCCTAATTACTTTGAATTTTTGTAATTCCCCTGCTATAATGTCTTTCAAGTAATCCAACTTTGTTCGAATGATAGATGTTAAGATAACTGCCATGCAGTTTCCTTCCAAAACAGCCTTGAGATCAGTAAATGGTAGAGAGCAGAAGTTGTCTGAGTCAGAACAGGAGCAACACTAAACTGATGAAAATCAATTTGATCAAAAAGTGGCTTGTCTTTTTATAACATTTCTATCTCACTCCAAGGAATTGACTCATGTTGGACACTGCTTCCAATAGTTCCCTCGCCATTTATTTATCTGATATAAAAAGTGAATTGAATTAAATCACCTTTACTGCTTTCCCCTGATTCCTAATGCAGGGGGTTTATTGTCAGTTGTAACAACCTTCACGTTGATACAAGCTAACGGATCTGAGATCAACACAAAACCTTCCAGTTTTATATGGCTGGTTAGTTAGTGGGGTGATATATTTTATCACTGCCATTTTGGGAGGTTTGTGTTGTTTTAAAGCTTTAGGGAACAGTTATACTAATGCTTGAAAGCACGTACCACCAGACTCAGAAAAAGCTTCTTGCCTGCTGATATCAGACAACTGAATGGACCTCTCCATGTACTCCCGATCTTTCCATCTACTCTCTAGCTCATTGTGGCTCATGTGCATTTTTAATTAACACCATAATATTGTATTCTGCTGTATGGCTTGATTGTACATAGCATGATTTGACTGGGCAGTCTGAAAAACAAAGTTTTTCTCTATTTTAGTACACATGATAATAATAAACTTATACCAAGAAGTCCTGACCCAAAACAATGTCTGTTCTTTTCCCTTAACAAATGCTACCTGACCCGCTGCATTACTCCAGAGGATTGTTTTTATACTCAAAATTCCAGCATCTCTTGTCTCTTGTATCTCCCTTCAGTTCTGCCCCGACTGTTTGAAGATGTTTCTGTACCTAGGCTAATATTTAAGCTGTCACTTATTTTGAGATAAATCTTGATTTTAAATTAGCATTGCCCTTCCAAAATGAAACATTACTCCTGCCCTGCCACTCTTAAACAGTTGCCCATGTGTGAGGTTGTCATGCTCGGAGGTGGGGGAGGGTGTAGGAGAATGTGATGGCTGTGGAGATGTTTGAATGGGACAAGATAGGACTCCAAGTATTGGGAGTTTGAAGCAATGCCACCACCACACAAATTAAATAATGAAGGAGAAGATGGCAGAATAAACATGTGGACATGATCAAAGTAACAAAGAATGCCGCTTGTGGCTTTGGTGAGGACTGTTTCAGAGTCCAAGACTGACAGGAGCTGTTTAGAGTAATTTAACGCTGATCAGTTGGCTAGAACCGATAGTGGCAGTCGCTTGAAAGTGAATAAAAAATCGCACTATGACTTGGGGGTCAGATAGAAGAGCAGCTAGCTACCCAATAGTGTATATCACTGTAAAACTATATGACAAAGTATGATAAACAATGGCACCAAAAAAATAGCCAAAGAAGTATCACGACAAAGGTAGAAAGGGAACCAAAGAAGTATCGCGACAAAGGTAGAAAGGAAACATTGCACAATTGGACACATTGCGATCAATGCCTTGGAAGGTGTGTTGCTCCTATATGAACATTCCTCTGAACCCTCTCACTATTTGATCTCCTATTCAGACAGTGGAAAATAATGTCAGTTACATGCTTCTTATCGAGTCCACACAGAAGATTAGAAGTTGTTCAGCCAGAGCTGAACACACTTCTCGGCATCTGCATACAATGGTGTCTGTCTTGTGCTTCTTGTGCGTGGTGGTGGAAAGGTTTGTGAAAACAGGGCCGCAACATGAACGCTCTTTCCTTGACCCCAGTTACATGCTGAAAAATATGTTAAATGGTCGATGAAATGGACCTTGTTAAACTGCATCATCCGAGTTACCGCACTGTGTGTAATGCTTTAATTGATCCATTTGCACTAAGGGTCAGCTCTTCATGTTGTGTAGAAATGCCTGTGCAGTAGCTATTATTATTTATGATTTTTACATAACATTTCCTGCTGGAGTACATTTTTGCAATGTGATATTTAATTTCATGCTTTTACCTGAAATTTAATGACAATTCAGAGTGGAGCCCGCAGTGGGAATGGAGGACTTGTTTTAATTGCATAGGAGCCTTGTGAAAAAATGTCCTCATTACTGATTCATGTTTTACTCCAGATTCTGGTATGATATTTTATTGTACATGTACCTGGCCCTTGTAAAACACAAAACACTTATTTTCAGAGAAATCTGGAACATCAGCTGTTCAGTGTTATTTTGCACAAAGATATTTAAGATTTTAGACTTCATTGCTTGTGAGATATTCACTGTACCTCATGGAATTGCAATGTTAAAACACCAGAAAACAGCTTCTAAACACATAAGTGCTGAGTAAGTGCTAAGAGGAGGTTGAAAAATATCATTTGCATAGCTTGATGTACTTTATTAAAATGAGTCGGCCTTGAAGAATATTAACAGTCATTAACAAGAATCCATTTCTTATCCATAGTACATGTTTGATAGACCCTACAACCGAAAACTGGAGATTGAAGCTGATGAAGTTGGACTGCAACTTGCTGCTAAGGTAACTTGTCTTCCACAAGATTTTGAACTTTTGGTGTGTCAATGTTTATTGAATAGTACAAGATTTCACATATGACCAGTTACTGATGACATGAACAATTCTTTCTGATATTTTAGGGAAAATGGTACACAATCTGATTTAAATTTCTATATGAGAGTATTTTGTCTCATGGAAGCAGAAAAATGCTTTGTCAGGATATTATGACTTCACATTTTTAATTGAGCAAGAATAGAGGAATTCTAAATTTGTAGAGGAAAAAGTCTGTTTGTGATAGAAATCTGAGCTAAAATTCAGATGAAATGTTAAAATCAGCCCATTCCCAAAGAGAGAAAGGTAGTTTAACATTTCAAATGGGACAATTGCCCAGTTGTATCCGAGGAGGCCACTGATTGATAGATCTTTTTTTCATTGATAACTTAAAACTCCAATGTTGTTGACTGCAGGTGAGGTTGTATCAGTCACCATTTGGTATTGCACCCAGTTCACCATCTTTTATGTGACCTCTCTCTTAAATCTAGGCATGCGTGGATGTGAGATCCAGCAGCGTATATTGGCAGCAACTGGAGTTGATAAAGATTGCTACTGGAACATGTCAAATTCCTGAATGGTTTTCCACACATCCGTCAAATCAACACCGAATTCAACACCTAGACAACCTGATTCCTAAGGTAAATAAGAACATGCATTGTTCAAGAAAACTGCAGACTTGCATGTTTAATCAGTTTAGTGTCATCGCCATTTATATCTAGTAGTTTTCTTTTATAATTAACTTTCATTCAATTTAAATGATCGACCAAAAAGGCTTCAATTTTGCAGAAACTCCATCGCATGTTACTTGAACCTAAATGGTCTGTCCCACTTACGTGTCCTTAACACGCAAATTACGTGACCTCGTGGTCGCGTTGAGCCGAGACGGTCCCGCGAAGGTCGGGAACGATTACATACATACACTCAGCCGTCTGGAGCGCGTGACGTCATTTGAAGATGGACACAAAGCTGGAGTAACTCAGCGGGACCGGCAGCATCTCTGGAGAGAAGGAATTGGTGACATTTCATGTCGAGACTCTTCTTCAGTCTGAAAAGAAGGGTCTTGACCCGAAATGTCACCCATTGCTTCTCTCCAGAGATGCTGCCGGTCCCGCTGAGTCACTGCTGCATTTTGTGTCTCTCTTCAATTTTCTTGACCCCGCTCTGGGAGTAGAAGTGGGGGCAGATCCGGACCTCAACGGCCGTGGGCCCCAGGCCGAGTTCGGCGATCGTTTGCCTGCTTCTGCTGCTGTTAGAGGTTAGACGTTGCATCTCGCCAGGGTCTTGGGCCTGTCCCACTTTGGCCGTCAGTTCCACGACAGGCTGTTGGCGCGCGAAGATTTAGTTCACTGCAAGAATTTCGGAACCCCGCGCGATGTCGCGCACAACTACATACCCCTCCGCACTTCTAAGTGGGACCGGCCCCACGCGGCCATACAATTCCCGTGTGCCTCAACTTGATCACGAGGTTGCGGAATTTGAGTGCCAAGGACACGTAAATGGGACAGGCCCTTAACTAACCTTTTGATGTTGACGGTGTGAGTAATGTTCAACTTTGTCAAAAGACTGAGCTAAGATCCGCAGTGTCTTTACGTAAAATGATATGCTAGTTTATCCATAGAGGCCAATCTGACATCTGCGACAGTGATCAGGTGCACCCGCAGTTGTCCCCTGACCCGCTGTTCAAATGAGCATCCAATGCACTGACCTCATACAGGAGGGCACATTGTTGCCAGCAATTCTGCCTGATTTTGCCTTGGAGTCTGCTAAAGCATGCAAGCCTCACCACAACCGACAGATGTCTGTCTAGTTGGTCTAGGACTTTGGTATGGTATGATATTGACTCTCGCTGTCCCTGATGGCTTTGCAAAGGTTGTATCTAGATATTCTGTACAGATTGGGGTCACCTGACATGTCAAACGTGGATGTCATTGGAGAATGGATCTCATGGTTCATCCATGGTTCTGTTTGGGGAACATTTAGATTTACTTCTTTGGCGTTGCAGTCCCTGCACGCTTACTGACAAAGTCTATAATGGCAGTGTAATATGCATTTAGGTCATTTATGTTGGCTAGACAATCCTTAAAAATGGACCAGTTCAAAGACGTCAAATACGAACTCATTGGTTTCCTCAAATCAGCGCTGTCCAACTATCTGTATCTGATCCTCACGATTCCGTTACTGTTTGTAGGGAGAAGGGTCACATCATAATGGTCTGTTTTTCCAAAATATGGGCATGGGATGAAATAGTAGACATTCTTAATAGTTGTGTGTCTGTGGCGGAGTGTGTGGGCCTATGGTGTGACAGAAGATGTTGGTAGTGTTTTGGCAGCATACTTTTGAGGTGGGCCTGGTTGAAGTTCCTGGCTGTGATGAACAAGGATTTGGGGTAATTGGGATAATTGGTTTCAAGGCTATTGGTCATTGTGTATAGTTCATCCAGTGCAAGCATCATGCCCACATGTTGTTGTCTTTAAATTACTGTCAGACAATAGGTGCAGGAGTAGGCCAATTCGACCCTTCGAGCCAGCACTGCCATTCACAGTGATCGTGGCTGATCATCCACAATTAGTACCCCGTTCCTGCCTTCTCTCCATATCCCCTGACTCTGCTATCTTTAAGAGCTCTATCTAACTCTCTCTTGAAAGCATCCAGAGAATTGGCATCCACTGCCTTTGAGGCAAAGAATTCCACAGATTCACAACTCTCTGTGTGAAAAAGTTTTTCCTCATCCCCATTCTAAATGGCTTACCCGCTATGTCATCTGTTATAATTTTCTCCAGCATCTAGCCAGAGTGAATTTGTGTGGCAGATGGTAGGGACGTTAGATATTTCAGGTCTGTTGAGCGGAAACTTGCCAGGACCGCACCACAAGTGATGTCCTAAGACTCGGATTATCAACCTCCAACAATCACAACCACCTTTCTTTGTGTAGCATATGAATCCAACATTGGGGTTTAGTTTCAGCTTAGTTCAGAGATACAGCGCGGAAACAGGCCCTTTGGCCCACACACTAAGGACAATTTACTATTTTTATCTAACCCAATTAACCTACATATCTGCACATCTTTGGAGCGTGGGATGAAACCAGAGAACTCGGAGAAAACAGGCAAACACCCAACGACAGCACCCTTAGTCGAACCCGGTCTCTGGTGCTGTAAGGCAGCAACTCTACTGCTGTGCCACCATGACGCCCTTGATGTGGGGAGTTTTACCCTTGATGTGCATTAACTTCAATGTTCCCGGGCACATCTGTCAAATGCTGCCTTGATGTTAAGGTTAGTCACTGCCACCTCACCTTAGGAATTCACTTTTGATGATCTTTATACCAGAGCTGTGATGAGTCTGGAGCTGAGTGTTCCTGGTCAAACTCAAACTTGGGGTTGGTGAGAAGATAGGCACCACATGGTAAAATGTTGGTGACACTTACCTTCATGAAGATTGAGCGTAAACTGATTGGACAGAAAGTAGCTAGACTGAATTTGTCCTGCATTTTGTGCCTGGGCAGATGCCAGTGTTGTAACTGCACTGGAACAGCTTGACTGGAGGAGTAGATAATTGTGGAGTTCAGGTCTTTAGTACTACAGCTGTTGTCTGATCTTGTAGCTTTTACAGTGTTGTCAGCCACATCTTAATATAGCTTGAAGTGAATCAAATTGGCTGAAGACTTGTTTCTGCGAAGGTGGAGCTTTTAGGAGGAAGCTGAAATGGATCACTCACTGACTAAATACAGTTGTGATTGCTTCAGCTTTGTCGAAGGCACTTGCACGCTGGATCCCTTGTAGTTGAGCCAATTGATTTCAGATTTACACTGCCTGGAGTTGTGTTTGAGGGAGCTTTGAAAGACAATATTCAAGGTGTAACATGTGCTGGCTTCATAGGATACTGATTTGTGCTGGTGTTAAAAAATGATGTAAAATAGTTAAAATCTTATGAGTTCATAGAACAATCACAATATCATCTAAAAGTGTTTAAATCATCAGCAGAGTCTGAAATCCTAGTGGTGTGATATGCACCAGTAAACGTACGTTGATTTAGCTGTAACGTTGAAGGTTTCAATTGGGAGGTCATGGGCTCACCTGGAGAAGTAGGAGAAATATAATTGTTTTTAATTGCCAATCAAATGGGAATTAAAGGTATGGTAGAGACTCAACAAGGGAAAACAAGAGATAGTAAAAGATCAGCAAGGTGGTGACATTGTAGCTTGAGGATGTGGGAAGGTAAGAAAGCTGATTGATTGGCAGAGCAGTGTTTGTGGAGCCTGGAGCATCGTATTTCCAAATATTAATGAAGTAGGTGATTCTGATTGTTCTCCATGGATTATATTTTGCTCCACAACGTCATGAGGTGAGAAAATCCTTTTGGAAATGTTCACCATCAGCCTAGAGAACCGATTGGACAATGACATTGTATTGGAAATGTTTCTAAGAACTACCCAAATGCATAGGAAAAATGTTAAGAAACCAGGAAAGTTCCATTAATTAATTACCGTACAGGGAAATGATTAGACACTTCAAAAATATGGTACAGTTATATCCGGTTACAGAATATTTGCCATTTAATGTTGAAGATTGAATTTCTCAAAACAGTTCTAAAAATAAGATGACTTAATCAATAATTTAAAACTCTCCAGGAGCTGGATGAAGTTGAAGAATCTCATGGAGAGAAACAATGCAGAACAAATCCTTTGTCCACGTCGACCCATTTATATTATTCTTACATCAATCCCATTTCTTAAATTCTCTTCACATTCATATCAACTTCTCCCAGATTCTATCACTTACCCTCACACAAGGGACAGTTTACGGTCAATAAATCTACTGTCTAAGTGTCTTTCGGATGCGAGAGGAAGCACTATCACCTGGAGAATACCAGGTGGTATCAGGAAGAATGTGTAAATGCTACACAGGCAGAATTTGACAGGTCGGGATTGAACCTGGGTCTCTGGTACCATGTGGCAGAGCCACTGTGCCGCCCATGCTATAGATAATTTCAACTTTCCTTTGGTAGACAAAAATGCCGGAGAAACTCAGCGGGTGAGGCAGCAGCTGTGGAGGGAAGGAAATGGGCGACGTTTCAGGTCGAGACCCTTCTTCAACTTTCTTTTTGTATTTTCATGGAATGCTAACATTGCTGGCAAGATCATTATTTAATACATGTCCCAAGATGTGCTCAAGAAGGTTGCTGATTTTTTTTTTCCAACAATTTTTTTAAATCCTTGTGGTGAGAATCATCCCACTGCTTTGCTTTGCTTGGGAGTTCCGAGTTATTGAGCCAGTGGAGAAGCAGCAACATTTTTCCTATCGGGTGTTATGTTCATTCTGCTTCTTTTAGATAGACACCAAATGCTGAAGTAACTCAGACCTCTCTGGAGAGAAGGAATAGATGACAATTTGGGTCAAGACCCTTCTTCAGACTGAGATATAGGGGAGAGGGAAACTGGAGATGTGGAAGGGTATAGAGAGAATGTAAAGTGTGAAACAACAGATCAAAGCAGACGATACTCAAGGAAATGTGGTATGATTCATTGTTGGCTGAGGGGAAGATGACAACGAGACATTGACAGTCAAATTAGTCGGTGATGGGGGAGGGACAAAGAAAGAGAGGGAAAGCAAGGGTTACTTAGAGTAGGTTTACTTAGTTAGAGAAATCAATATTCATACTGCCAGGTTGTAAGCTGCCCATGCCAAATATAAGGAGCTGTTCCTCCAATTATCTATATTTCCTTGATCATCGTCTGCTTTGATCTGTCCCTTTCATGCCTTACATTCTCTCTGTACACTTCCATATCTCCAATTTCCCGATCCCCTGATTCTCAGTCTGAATAAGGGTCTCGACCTAAAACGTCATCCATTCCTTCTCTCAGGAGATGCTGCCTATCCCCGCTGAGTTACTCCAGTATGTTATGTCTATCTAGATGCTAGTTGTAACTGATTTGGGACAAGAAGATTAGGAAGATTACTGAAATGCATTTGTATATGATATACACTGCTGACATTGTGTGCACAGGTGAAGGTTATGAATGTTAGTTACACAGAGTACACAAGAGACCAATAATATAATTGCTTTGTCCTAGATTGGGGAACTTCATTAAATCTGAAAAAGTGGAGCTCACCAAATTCCTGATTGTACTTTGCAGACTTTGGCAAGTCAGGAGACGAGTCATCTCTGCATCAAACCCAGCTTTCAGTATGCTTTTGTAGTCAATGGAGTCAATGTGCTTGGCTGCCCCATGTAAGAGATTGTATGGGAGAAGGGGAGATTATACAAGTTAAGGTGCAGATTTCTGGGCACACCAGTACATATACCACAAACAGCTCCTCTAACCATAGTGATTTCTAACCCAAGATCCAAATTAAGGGTCTCCACCCAAAAGGTAATCTGTCCATTTCCCTCTAAGGATGCTGCCGAACCTGCTGAATTCCCCCAGCAGCTCTCTTTTATTGCTACACCATTTGTGCAGTGGGTTGGAACTCGCTTGGTTTAAAGATGCCACACCTCCTTGCAGCTTTTGGAAGCTTCAAATGAACGTTAGAAGGATTGAGAACATCAGACCTGGTGGTGACCGCATAGTGCACATTCGGGCTTTGTGAGTAAGTTTAGTTTCATTTAGTCCAAAGATACAGTGAGGAAACAGGCCCTTCGGCACACCGAGTCTGCGCCAACCAGCGACCCCCATACACCAGCACTATCCTACACGCTGGGGACAATTTTACCGAAGCCAATCAACCTACAAACCTATTCGTTTTTGGAGTGTGGGGGAAAACCCATGTGGTCACAGGGAAAATGTACAACTCCGGGCAGACAGCACCGATATTTAGGATCGAATACGGGTCTCTGTTCCTAAGCTCATAAGTTATATGAGCAGAATTAGGCCATTCAGATCATCAAGTCTACTCCTCCATTCAACCATGGCTGATCTATCTTTCCTTCTAAACCCTATTTCCTGCCCCATTTTCCGGCACTGCAAAGTAACAGCCGTACCGCTGCACCACCGTGCTACCACGTAAGCTGCAGGACTAATGCACGAGAGAAATCTCATATACAGTGATGTGATACTTTCCACTGAAGTGCCATTGAAGGCATTTCTTTAAATTATATTTAAATATTAAAAAATAAACTGGATTTTAAAATCCCTATTACAGACTCTTCTGCAAATGCTATTAGAATAATGCTTTGTTGTTAATGGGTTTGTTGCCCTAGAAGTGTTCTACAGCAGCTGGGTATTGGAGGTAATTTGTTAACTTGTGTCACACTTTTATACATTATTACGTTTTCTCATTGGGACGACAATACTCCTTCGAGCCCAGCAGGCAAACTCTGCTGTGTCCTTGCTCATTCCAGTATTTTGCAAGAGACAGAGCGAAGCCACAACTCTATTGACATGTTTATAAATGATTTATTTAACAGGAAAGCAGTCTTACTGCAAACCCATGTTCCCATTCTGTGGAAATAAGACATGGATAAAAATGCTTATTTATGGTCAGTTGAATGATGACTTCTGCTGAAATGGACAAACTGGCCCTTCAAGGTGAATGTCAGGCTTGGTTTAGACAATTTGCCAGATTGCCTGAGCCCTGAGATGGGTTTTCAAAATTGGATAAAGTGGAGCATTTATTGATAAAAATAACACACCAAAGTGGCATATTACCCATCTTCTGTGAAGTAAAAATATGCTTATCCTACCTCCATCTGTAGTCATGCAAGTGCTCTTACTCTGCTGTGTGAATATAAAAGTAGTGTCACACAAACCTATCAATTCCAAAAGCCGCATTTCTAGTAAGTAAAGTAATGTGCGTTGTTGTAGATAATGGGAAAGAAATTTGACGTGGCCAAAAGAGGCACAAAGTTGATGGCACCACCCTGTGCATATTAATGCATGACAACCACAATCTGAGCCAAATCTGATTTAGTGTAATTGGTAAACCACATGTGCCAAATGTGTGCCACTTTTTAGCTCGCAGGAAATCTACCATCACCCGCCTTGATCATGTCGGATGTTTGGCTTTTATGTTTGAGTAGCTTTTTATACATTTCAGAAATATGCATGTTTAGTTTGAGGCGTTATATATTTTATTAGAGAAGTTCATCAGGTGGTTTTGGCAACATTTTATCACTCAAAAACAGATTATTTAGTCATTGAAATGCAAAAAAAAAAAAAAAATTGGAAATTTGAAATAAAAAGCAATAACTGCTGGACATATTGAGCAGGCCAAGCAGCATCTGTGAATAGAGGGGCATTTTTAAGATTGACAAACTTTCATCAGAACATGGAAGGTTCAGCTATGCGGCTCATTACTTCAATACTGTTTATAGACCATTGCTACATATCATTTGGCTGGTATTATTGCCCATGTTGAAGAACCCCTCTTCAGAAATATTTCTTTGACGTGATTTGGAAAGTTGCTTAGTTACGAAAAGTTTTGCGATCAGAAGTTTCAGCTTTTGTTTGTTTCTTTGTGCAGAGATTTAAGGCAAGTAATTTCCAACCATAAAGTAGCATTACAATATATTTTATCCAATAAAATGATAAATATAAGAGAATTCTAATTAAAAAGCAGGGCTTGGAGACACTTTAACCATTCAGTTAGAATATTTGCAGTGGTTAGAGGCTGTTATTTAGTAAAAATAATTGAAGATTAATGGGCAAATTTGTAGTTGGAATGTTAAAAAGGCACATAAAATAATAAATGTAAATAAACAATGGAAGCACAAGGATCACAAGAGGAGTAAGGTCAACAAACCTTTAAGTACATCCAGCATTTATTTTGAGCACTTAATTTAACCACCGGTATACCTTCTCCTAATTTTATTGCAATGCCCCTTTTCCCAGATTGCTGTATAAATGAAGCCACCAAATGCTTCCACATTCATTCTCTGGGTTTGAATAGAAACTTGCCTTCCCTGTAAAAATATTTAATGTTAAAGTGTTCAATTTTTCTAATTTCAGGCATAATAGAGGTATATGTTGACAACTAATAAAACTTCTGACTCTTCGGTTCACATATTGTACTACAGGTGCACAACCTTTTATCCGAAGATCCAAATAACGAAAACCTCCGAATAGCGACATTTTTTCGGTCCTTGAAGAAAGGTCCTTGAAAACGTTCACCGAGGGCGGCCTGCAGAGGTGACAGCGGAACCTCCGGTCGGTCCTCGAAGAAAGGGGAACTAAAGCCCCATTCATAAAAGAGAAGGTGAGGGTATATTGCGCGGGAGGGTTAATAATTGACAATCTGCTGCTGCCTGCCCGCTGAGGTTAAAAAGTTCCCACGGTAGACTCACGATACACAGTGTATCGTGAGTCTTGCGTGGGAACTTTTTTAACTCAGCGGGCAGCAGCAAATTGTCGCTCCCTTCAGTTTCACCCCACCTACACCCCTCTGCTTCCCGGCCATGTGTGTGACCCCTTCCCTCCCCTCTCCAGCTCCCCGCCCATTGCACCGGCGCGGGGGCTTTGCACTGTCTTCACGTCGGAGCTAGTGCCAGTCACCGGAGACGTCAGGACCAACGGGACACCGACCCCCAGGCCCACTGCAAGCACGGAGATCCCAGAGACCCACAGCCAGCAGCAGCCCAGCCCCGTTCCAATTCCAGAGGAACACGCTCTCCGCTGTCCCCGTAGGGACAGAAGCTGATGGCTCGGGCTGTGACGTCTCCGGCGACCCCCCTGTACAGGAGCTGAGACTGGGAACTGTGGGGTTGTTTGCAGTTGCAGAAGGAGGGGGCAAGGGCGGTACAGTTCCCAGTCTCAGCTCCATTCCAGGGGGGTGACCGGAGACGTCAGGACCAACGGGACACCGACTGCAAGCACGGAGATCCCATAGACTCACAGCCAGCAGCAACTCTAGCCCAGCCCCGCTCCAACTCCAGAGGAACCCGGGTTGCGGATGAAGGGGCGCAGCTCGGGCTGTGGGCGAACTGCCACTTGTCGCTGTAGCGGCGCATCGGGGAGCAGGTTCCTGTTGGTCCTGACGTCTCCAGCCATCCCCCTGGACAGGAGCTGAGAGACGTCAGGACCACCAGAAGCCGCTCCCCGATGGGCCGCTACAGCGACAAGTGGCAGTTCGCCCACAGCCCGAGCTGCGCCCCCTCATCGGGACACCGACCCCCAGGCCCACTGCAAGCACGGAGATCCCAGAGACTCACAGCCAGCAGCAACTCTAGCCCAGCCCCGCTCCAACTCCAGAGGAACCCGGGTTGCGGATGAGGGGGCGCAGCTCGGGCTGTGGGCGAACTGCCACTTGTCGCCGTAGCGGCCCATCGGGGAGCGGATTCCTCTGGAGTTGGAGGGACAGGAAGACACAGCGGCTTTTGAGAATGGTGGGCAATCACTTCCAAAGTTCTGCCCACACACTCAGTACACCTCTCCTACACTTGTCTCCCGCACTAAGATCATCTCGCAGAGAAGGATCCCAGCCTAACCCTCCCTATTCTCTCCTATTCTGCAAGAAAAACCTACATTGAAGACTCAAACTCGCGATCGAGTAACTGCCGGGATCGAGGCGCAAACTCGCGACCTTACGGATACGAGCCGAGCACTCTACCACTGAGCCAGCCGTTAAAATCTACGCTAAAAATCTTCCATTCCGAAAACCGAAAAATTCTGAATTACGAAAAGTGTCTGGTCCCAAGGCTTTCGGATAAAAGGTTGTGCACCTGTATTTGCTGCCACTACAGAACGAGGAATGCAAAGTGGCCCATCTACTGTAAGTCACTGATAAATAAAGATTGTTAAGGTTGACTGGTTCTCAAGCTATACAATTCCATTTCCACAGGCAAGTTTTTACTATCTGCAAATCTAAGGAGATACAGGATGAACCTTTTTTGTAATCATTCAAGTAAATGCTATGGCCAAATATTAAATATCTCCATAACTATCTTATCTCTGTAATTAATAATAAATACCAGATTCAGATTCAAATTTTATTGCCATTGTGCAGTGTACAGTACAGAGACAACGAAATGCAGTTAGCATCTCCCCAGAAGAGCGAACATAGAATAATGAGCAATAAATATATATACGTAAAAACTTTAAACAATACATTTTTAAAAGATTTAAATAATTGACTTGTTTCTAAGAAAATTCATGAACTCGTGCAGTTATTCCACTTATTTCAAGCAGTTTGTGTTACGTGTATTGAAATTAAAATTGTAGTGGATTTTGAAGGTCTATGAACCATTTTTAATGTTGCTATCCCGAGATGAACTACCTTTAAATTCCTTGTAACATCTGTTGTTTGCCACATATTTGCAAGTTTGTAATCACCTATACTTCAAATTTGCATTTGTATCACATCACTCTATGGAGAAATGAGTCTTAAAATCTTCAAATGTACTAGTTTCATCCTTGACTTCATACTAATTTAAGTGAACTGTACTCTTAAAACAACCCAACATACTTACACAAGGCTCACCTGGTTGAAAGTACTCATTGTTTATTTTGATGTGTTACAGTGCATTCGGAAAGTATTCCGACCCCTTCAATTTGTCCACATTTTGTAACGTTACAGCCTTATTTTAAAATTGATTAAACTCATTTTTTTTTATCATCAATCTACTCACAATACCCCAGAATGAAGAAGCAAAAGCAGGTGTTTAGAAATTTTTGCAAAGTAATTAAAAATAAATAACAGAAATATCAAATTGAGCTTAGGTTCATCCTGTTTCCATTGATTATCCTTGACAAGTTTCTACAACTTGATTTGAGTCCACCAGTGGTAAATTAAATTGATTGGACATGATTTGATAAGGCACACACCTGTCTACATAAGGTCCCACAGTTGACAGTACGTCAGAGCAAAAACCAAGCCATGAAGACAAAGGAATTGCCCGTAGACCTCCGTGACAGGATTGTGTCGAGGCACATTGTAGGTCCCAAAGAGCACAGTGGCCGCCGTCATTCTTAAATGGAAGAACTTTGGAACCACCAGGACTCTTCATAGACCTGGCTGCCCGGCCAAACTGAGCAATCGGGGGAGCTGATCACCTCCCTTGGTCAGGGAGGTGATCAAGAACCCGATGATCACTCTGACAGAACTCCAGAGTTCCTCTTTGGAGATTGGAGAACCTTCCAGAAGGACAACTATATCTGCAGCACTCCCACCAATTAGGTCTTTATGGTAGAGTGGCCAGATGGAAGCCACTCCTCAGTAAAAGACTTGGAGTTTGCCCAAAGGCATGAGAAACAAGATTCTCTGGTCTGATGAAACCAAGATTGAACTCTTTGGCCTGAATGCGAAGCGTCACGTCTGGAGGAAACCAGACACCGTTCATCACCTGGTCAATACCATGCCTACTGTGAAGCATGCTGGTGGCAACATCATACTGTGGGGATGTTTTTCAGTGGCAGGAACTGGGAGACTAGTCAAGATCAAGGAAAAGATGAACGGGGCAAAGTACAGAGAGATCCTTGATGAAAACCTGCGTTCTGGACCTCAGACTGGGGTGGAGGTTCATCTTCCACAAGACAACAACCCTAAGCACACAGCCAAGACAACGCAGAGTGGCTTTGTGACAAGTCTGTGAATGTCCTTGAGTGGCCCAGCCAGAGCCCGGACTTGAACCCGATCAAATATCTCTGGAGGGACCTGAAAATAGATGTGCATCAGCGCTCCCCATCCAACCTGATGGAGCTTGAGAGGATCTGCTGAGAAGAATGGGAGAAATGACCCAAATACAGGTGTGCCAAGCTTGTAGCGTCATACCCAAGAAGACTTGAGGCTGTAATCACTACCAAAGGTGTGTCAACAAAGCACTGAGCAATGGGTCTGAATACTGATGGAAATGTGACATTTAAGTTATTTATTTTTAATTGCTTTGCAAAAATTTCTAAACACCTGTTTTCGCTTTTTATTAATCCATTTTAGAATTTAATCCATTTTAGAATAAGATTGTAACGTAACAAAATGTGGAAAAAGTGAAGGGGTCTGAATACTTTCTGAATGCACTGTATACAAAATGAATTCCGCATCATTAGCTTTTGCCATGCAGTTTTACTGTGAGAAAGCAACTGGAAAGACTCTTGATTTTTGTTTAATATGCCACTACAATGAAGCAACTCGAACAATGCACAACGGCCCTCTCCTACCCATGAAAAATACCTGCGACTGATACTGTTTTGTCTGTGAAACCTGTTGAGCAATACATGTAAATAGAGGTCACACAGCTCACTCCCTTTTCATAGAGCCATAGAGTTTCATTCTTCTCTGACACATATTTTATGATAACAGCATTAAAATTTGTTATCTATATTGTATATTTTGGGGATCAATTATTGTACAACTCTGTCGGAAAAGTGATGAGGCTGGAAAGATGTTCTGGTGGCTCTTGATCTGTAGAATATTGTAAGAAGGCAAATGTGGTGTAACTGAAAAGGCACCTTGTACGTTGGTGAGCTCTAAAAACCCAGATGCAGTTTCCTACTCTCTTGAGTAGCATCATTACCAACATATGAAAAATAACATTTGACAACAGCAACATTTCAGTTTTGACACTTCGCTTTCTCTGCTGAACTGCGCAAGAGAAAGATTCTTGGAAGTTCGACATGTGCTGACAGTATGATTTAACCACGTTGTTTTAATCATGTTCCAGACACCGTAAATCACTGTCGGCATAATTAGGACACAATTATTTCCACTGATTTCCATAATAATATGGTATCTTGTTGATTGATTGACACTCATAGAAATTTTTTTTTCAGCACATATCTAATTTGCATTTGTTTAGTTGGTTCATAGCCAACACATTTAATGGTTTGTCTGATTTCACTGAAAAATCCATTTGCTGGAGGGTTTGATGGGAAGAAGGCAGATGTTGGAGAATGGCTGGGGAAGGGGGAGGTGGCTGAAGGAGTGTGACATTTCATTGAAACCTTTGAAAGCAGAACCTCACTAAATTATGCTTACTTAACTTACTAATTATTTCCTTCGTTGATCAGGGAACTGTTTTCCATTGGCTTGGGAGTCATAAGCAGTAGCTACGGAAACATTCTCACTAACACAGTAAGAAGAATGATTATGCCTGAATGTCTTCATATGGCAAGATTCTAAGTACAGAAGCCTTTGCAGCCTAAAGTAGATAAATATTTAAAACAAAATGACGGAGCGGGCAAGGCAGAGCTATTTTAGAATACTTAAGGGCCTGTCCTTGGCACGCAAATTACGAGACCTTGTGGTCGCGTTGAGCCGAGACAGTCGAGCAAAGGTCGGGAGCGATTACATGCGTTCGCACAGCCGTCTGGAGCGCGTGACGTCATTTGAAGATGGACACAAAGCTGGAGTAACTCAGCGGGACCGGCAGCATTTCTGGAGAGAAGCAATGGGTGACGTTTTGTGTCGAGACTCTTCTTCAGTCTGAAAAGAAGGGTCTTGACACTCATTGCTTCTCTCCAGAGATGCTGCCGGTCCCAGTGAGTTTCGTGTCTATCTTCAATTTTCTTGGCCCCGCTCTGGGAGTAGGAGTGGGGGCGGATCTGGACCGCAACGGCCGTGAGCCCCAGGCCGAGTTTGGCGATCATTTGCCTGCTTCTGCTGCTGTTGAAGGTGAGACGTTGTGTCGCGCCAGGGTCTTGGGCCTATCTCACTTTGGCCGTCAGTTCCGCGACAGGCCGTTGGCTCGCAAAGATTTTGTTCACTACAAGAATTTTGGAGCCCCACGCGATGTCGGGACAGGCCCGCACAACTCCATACCCCTCCACGCTTCTAAGTGGGACTGGCCCCGCGCGGTGCCCGTACACCTCAAGCAACCATGAGGTCGCATAATTTTGCGAGCCAAGGACGCGCAAGTGGGACGGGTCCTTTAATGTACTGATACTGTAGGCTGAATGCCCCTTGTGTTTTAGACTAGATTTATCGTATTGTTTAGTTATAGCAAATGAGGCCACTCAGCTTATCAAGTCTTGGCAAGTTTTTGGAGAAATTCCATCAGATTGTTTCCCTGTAACTTGTTGCTTATTCTTTCTTATGACATAATGTACGCAGACAGCACCCAAGGTTAGGGCTGAAGCTGGATCCTGGGAACTGCGAGGCAACAGAACCTCTAAACTGAAGGCTTATACTCTGCTGTACACATCTACAAAATGCAATGGCTGCAGTTGCTACCATTCACACTTGGGCCAGGAGCATGCGCGTTGTTGATGTAATTCATGTCCACTTCACGATTCTTCTGATTTAAGTATTTTCTTACCTAAGTAAGCACAATATTTCAAATGTGCTTCAATGTAGTGCTTTCGAAAGGCTCTACAAATGAACATGGAACTATTTATTTTTGTTAAGGCTACTTGTATGAAACCTTGGACTTAATTAATGAAGATGCCCAATCCTAGGTGGTGACATTGGGCAAGACATTTAAAACATCAAGATGGTTGATGTAACTAAGATGATATTCTATTATTGTGAATCTGTTTGATAACCGATCAAAGCAATAAGACTTGGGCGATAGATGCTGGGAAACACTGCTGGCTCTGAGGTGATATGGAAACAAAGAGCAAATACCACTGCTGAGAAGGTGAATGTCACTTATTTCCAGGAAACTAGCAATGCATGTAGTCCACAGAGAATCCCGAAGGATTGCCCACTAAGGGCATATTATTACAGAACAAATGACAGATCATGAGGATATTCATAGGCAACGACGCATGCTGTATGTACAGGCGAATATTCTCTTGTGTAAATTTGGTGCGTGTGCCGATGTGGTGAAGATGCCGCTATTTAAAGCATACTACACACCACTCTACACTGCGCACCTGTGGTCGAACTATGGAAAAACAAGTATGCAGAGACTAAAGGTGGGATGCCATGAGAACACTGCAAAGGAAACCTAGATGGTGTAGTGCCAGTAATATGTTTGTGGCTGCAGGAGTCAGTACTTTAGAAGCTATCCTAAGACATCACATGTATAAATTCATTTGCAGGATAAATGACTCTAAAAATGTGATTATTGTGGCCTTGTCAAACATAAGGGTTAGCACTACACGCTACGAATCCCAGCTGTGGAGACACTGGTATCGTTGTCTCGTGTAGGACATTGATCATTCTTTTAATCTGGATTTTTAACTTATGTAATGTGTTTGATGCTTTTATGTGATATACCAAGATTTTATATGCACTTTATGATATTTAATATGCAATGCATTTTTTTATGTAATGTTGCCCCTTGTCTGGACATCGAGTCTGTAATAAAGTTTATTATTATTATTATTATTAAGTCATAGAGCTATTCAGCATGGAATCAGGCCATTTGGCCCAACTCATCCATGTTGACCAATTTCCCTAACCAAGCCAGTCCCACTTGGCTGTATCTGGCCCATATCTCTCCAAGTCTTTCCTGTCCACATATTTGCCCAATGTCTTTTAAATGCTGTAATTGTGCCCACCTCTAACACTTCCTCTGGCAGCTCATAACACATATGCACCACAGTGCCAGACACTTGTGTGTTACTTAATAATTCGCAAATCTTTGGGGAAAATAAAGGGTGCCTTTGAATTTATTATACATTTTACTGATGTTTAAAGTTATATTTTTTAAGATACAGCATAGAAACCGGCCCTTCGGCCCACCGAGTCCACTCTGGCCCTCGATCACTCATTCACACTATGTTATCCCATCCACTCCCTCCACACCTGGGGAAATTTAGAGTGGCCAACTAGCCTACAAACCTGCACGTCTTTGGGATGTGGGAGGAAACTGGAGCACCCAGATTAAACCCACGCAGTCACAGGGAAAACGTGTAAACTCCACACAGACAGCGCCCAAGGTACGGATTGAACCCAGTCTCAGGCACTGTGAGGCAGCCGCTATACCAGCTGTGCTACTGTGCCGCCCTTAAATATTTGAAAGGGTCTATTTTGGCCTTGTACAGTATTTGTACAGATTTATAAAGATGCAATATCTATGTAGTATCTTCCCTCTCATACCATAGGCTCTCGTCTTCTTTGGCAGACTCACCTGCGGCACCTTATTAAAGGCCATTATTTAGATTCCTTACTTCCTCCTAAAGCAACAAGCAATATTAAAGAGAGTACATCTGGGTAAAATTGGTGGGGATTTGGAGGGTATAAAATTGGGTCAGTGTCGTATTTGTATGAATACAGCATGCAAATTTGATGGTTTGCTTGGACTCTGGGTAATTTTTTTGAAATTCCCTAATTGGGCACTAGAGCTTAAATGTCAATTTCAAAGAACATCAGAGGTCAGAATTAATGCTTATTTTGATGCTTAGTGAAATAAAATATGTTGTTTAACTCTGAAAGAGAAGAAGATATTTAAAGAGAATTAGAAATTGTAATATAAGCGGACTGGTATTCCTTGTAGTCAAATTGATGCTTCTTTCAGACCACACATTCAAAACCTGCTGATCAAACTTGTAATGGATGCTGCATCTTTCAGGAGCATTACACCTGAGTACTGCTTTTTCATTGTTGCAGGCTCTCAAGCTGCGAGAGGACTGTGGTTGCCCTTCCCTGCCGAGTATAGACCCACGGTTGGTTTTCAAGCTTAGCATGGAGGAACTGATGAACCGTTTGAAGAAATGGGATGAACCAATCTGCACAGTTTCTGGAGACGAGCAGCTACCTCCACAACGTGAACTTGAGCCAATCTTCATGAAGAGAATACCTGCTGTAGTTGCAGTACAGGCACTCCAAAACACAGTCAGCTCTCAGAATTAAATGTATTTGATATCATGCACTGCAAATAAGCAATTTGTGTTTCTAAGTTAACTGAAAAGAGGGAATTGGAAATAATGTGGTTCTAAAAACAATTATTTTGTGTAATCTTGATTTTTTTTAGGGTTCTTCTGGTTGTTCTTTGATTGTTTCTTCAGTTGGGAATGGTTTTGTTTTGTTCTATGTTCAATGTGGAAAATCTACTACTTGGGGAAAACATCATAGAAACCTATGTGACAAGGTCTCTTGGAATATCAATTCACAGCTATGTTCTTTAGAGTCCCTGTGGCAAAAAAAACCATATTAGCAGCGATGGATTTCTGGCCAGTGAGTCCTTTTCTTAAGGTGATTATGTGATAATCATGGGATGTGTATGATTTAAAGCAAACTATGTGAAAAACGTTGTAAATTAATCCAGAGCACAAGAGATTGTAGATGCTGGAATCTGGAGTAAAAAATAAACTGCAAACCCCCCACAGATGTTGCCTGATGCCCAAAGTTCCTCCAGCAGCTTGAGTAAGAGAAAATTGGTGGAGTAAAGGATTGGAACAATGAGAGGACAATAGAATAGGCTGAAAGTGCTATAGACCTGCACGGGCAGGTAGACGCTCCCACCCCCACGAGTCTCGGGCAGATGGGGCTCGTCAGTCTGGGAAGGCAGTCCATCTAGGAGAAGGAAAACTCTGATTTTAAACCTCCACTGTTTGTGGCCATATCCAGTCATAGAAAAAGCTCCAGGAGTAAACCTCAAGAAAATCCGGAGTCGGAGACCCTAAGGCAGTTTGTCGTTGTCTACAATCTCGACCTGGCTGCTCCTGTGATGGTGCCAAACTGTTATGGCCCTGCTGTTCCTTTGGATCGATCAGCGACATGGAGGGGGGGGGGGGGGGGGACGTGCTGCACGGGCAACAGGCTGTCCTCCATATGACATCGCCCAGGCTTGCATCCGACCAGGATACATCACCCATGGTCAGTCATGACCGAGGGGGGCCTACTACTTATGAGTTTGATGATAATATTTAGAGCTGCTGCTCTTATCAAATGCAGGTACAAACTGCAAACTTTGCAGTGTTTTTTAACGATAGAATTGAATTACGTCAATGATATATTTTGTCCATTCCCATGCTGGTTGGTAAAAATAAAATTTCTCTGTTAATGGGGGAAACGCATTCTGCTTTTACATTTTTTGATCGGTAAGAATCTCTCAGTACCTTCCAAAGTGCAGGTTTAATAATTCTCCCTGTTGGGGAACAGTAGAAATGTCGTACAAAATAGATATCCTATTAGATGTATGCAGTTTTAATTGCAATGAATTTGAAGAACTTCTTGTACATAAAATATTTTTCTGAATTATGAATATCTGCCATTTTCATATATATCATACTGGTCTTGTACACTCAAACAAATAAAACCTTGTCTAAGTAATACGTTTCCAGCATGGATCAGACACTATTCAGCCAAAGGTGTCATCTTGTGAAACTACTTATTTTACACTGTAAAATGACCAACATTTTGTTTTTTGTTTCCAGTTCATACTTTCAGATGAGCATACTTTCAGATTTTATTGACTACTCAAATATGTATATGCTTCAGTATTTTCATTTTAGACAAATTCTGATGTTGCCAAGAAAGCATCTGCTGTGGAAGGTGGGATAGTGGCACAGCTGGTGAAAGTGATGCAGATTCGATCCCTACCTCTGCTGCTGTCTGTGTTGAGTTGTATGTTCTCCCTGGGATGCACGGGGTTTCCCCATGGGTTTTCTGGTTTCTTCCCGAATCACAAAGATGTCACTGAATTGGCCACTGCAAATTACCCCAAATGTGTAGGCGAGTAGAATCTGGAAGGAATTGATGGAGAGAATAGGTTTCAGGGAAAATAAGTGGATGGGATTGTTCTATGAGCCAGCATGGAATTGATGAGCTGAAAGGTTGTCTCCTGCATCTTAAGGAAATGTGGAAAAGTAATCTTTCAAAGAAGTACTTAATTAAAACTAGTTTTACAGGTTATTATTTATAGTTTCAGACTCAAATGCTCTGGATTTGTAGAGTAGCGTTTAATTGGGATTGGAATCTAAAATATGAGCCTAAACAATTACATAAAACGTAGAAGGAATATGTTTCCAGAGTTCCTCTGTCCAGTTATCAGACAGTGAAAGTAAGAGGTAGAAATGCGTTTCAGAAATGTTATTTAGCTCGTGTATTGCGTATTGACCATTATTTCCAGTTTTTAAATTTGTGTTGATTTTCGTCGTTTCATTCTATTGTTTCATAGAAACATAGAAAATAGGTGCAGGAGTTAGCCATTCAGCCCTTAGAGCCAGCACCGCCATTCAACATGATCATGGCTGATCATCCAAAATCAGTACCCTGTTCCTGCTTTCTCCCCATATCCCATGACCACGTTAGCCCTAAGAGCTAAACATAACACTCTTAAGTACTTCATTTTGTGCTGGGATGAGGTCCCCAGGGTTGCGTCCTCAGCCCCCTATTGTACTCCCTGTCCACACATGACTGTGTGGCTAGGGTCAGCTCCAACTCAATAATTAAGTTTGCTGATGACACTGGTGGTGGGCCTGATCTCAGACAACAATGAGAAGGCCTACCGGGAGGAGGTGGCTCCTCTTGAACATCAAAAAAACTAAGGAGCTGATCGTGGACTTTAGGAGGGCACATCATCCGAGGACGTACACATCATTGAGGATAAATGGGGACACTGTGGATAGGGTGAGCTGTTTTAAATACCTGGGAGTCCACATCTCTGAGGATATGACATGGACAGCACACGCCTCAGCACTCGTGAGTAAGGCAAGGAAGCGCCTTTACCACCTCAGGCAATTGAGGAAATTCAGAGTGTCTCCGAGGATCCTCCAGTGCTTCTACGCAGTGGCTGTGGAAAGCATCTTGTCCGGAAATATTACCACCTGGTTTGGGAATTGCTCTGCCCAGGACAAGAAGGCTCTGCAGAGAGTAGTGCGTTCGGCCGAATGCACTATGGGAACTTCACTCGCCCCCCTGCAGGAACTATACATCAGGAGGTGCAACTCCAGAGCCAATAAAATCATGGGAGACCCCTTCCACCCCTGCAACGGACTGTTCCAGCTGCTACGGTCAGGCAAATGCCTCCGTTGCCATGCTGTGAGAACGGAGAAGTTGAGAAGGAGTTTCTTCCCAGAGGCCATTCGGACTGTAAACTCCTATCTCACCAGGGCCTAACTTTACTGAACCTTTTTTCCTTCCAATATTTAATATGTAAAAGAATATGTGCGTGGGTTTATGATTGTGTTTATAGTTTGTTTGGTTGTTTGTTTGTTTGTCTTTTTGCACAAAGTCCATGAGCATTGCCACTTTTCATTTCACTGCACATCTCGTATGTGTATGTGACGAATAAACTTGACTTGACATATAGCCACAATCACACTTTGTTACTTATTTCTACTCCATTACCTCTTTCTTCCAGAATCTTGCTTTAAACTACCTCAGTTTATTGAACCTGCTTGCTCACACTTTAGCTGCCAATAATTGCCCTTGACCATGCCACAGAGGAACTACTGAAACCTCAGTCGTTCAAATCTGAGTTCCCATGGCCTCTGTATTTGCTATCCTCCTTTCCTTCCAAGCCTTCCATACTCACTCCCTCTGCCTCATCTTCATTTTACAGACAGCATTCATAATTTTAATCAATGATAAGCAAACCTTTGACTACATCTGCCATGCAAAAAGTAAAATCACTTACAATTGTGTCCCACTAGTTAATTTTTGGTCACACTGCCAGTCACACCTTTTAATATTTGTCAGCTCACTGTTTCTTTCACCGGACCATTATCAGTACTGATTTATTATTGTCACATGTACGGAGATATAGTGAAAATCTTTGCGATCTATTCAGTCAAATCATACTATACATGATTACAATCATGCCATACACAAGTACAGCAGATAGTGGAAAGATATGAATGTACGGGATAAATGACACAAAGAATATCATGTTAGAGCTTTACCAGTGTGACAGCTGCAGAGAAAGTGCAGACAAAACGTATATGGTCTGCAATGAGGTAGCTTGGAAGATCGGGACAACATTCTAGCTTGTGGGTGGACTATTCAATAGTCCAATAACAGTGGGGAAGAAGCTGTCCCATTTTTGTATCTTGTGCCTAACGAGAGAGGGGAGAAGAGAGAATGACCGTGGTGAAAATGGTCCATGATTATGTTAAAGAGTTTAAGAAGGAACTGCAGATGCTGGAAAATCGAAGGTAGACAAAAATGCTGGAGAAACTCAGCAGGTGAGGCAGTATCTATGGAGCGAGGGAAATAGGCAATGTTTCGGGCCAAAACCCTTCGTCAGAGTTCTTCAGTCTCCCTCGGTGTGAAGAAGGGTTTTTAGATATAGCCATAGATACTGCGCCATAGATACTGCCTCACCCACTGAGTTTCTCCAGCATTTTTGTCTACCTTGATTATGTTAGCTGTTTTCCCAAGGCAGTGTTATAGGAAGCTGGTTTGTGTGCTGGATCGGACAGAGCAATTGCCACACCATACGTGATGCATCCTGATAGGATACTTTCTACGGTGCTTTTGTAAAAGTTGGCAAGAGTTGTTGGAGGCATGCTGAACTTTGTTAGTCTTCTGAGGAAGTAAAAGTGTTGCTGTGCTTTCTTGGCCGTGGCTTCAATGTAGTTGGTTCAGAACAAATTGTTTGTGATACTTAATCCTAGAAACTTGAAGTTCTCAACAATCTCCATGTTGGAACGATTGATATTGACTGGGGCTGAAGTTAATGTGTGACGTGCCCAGCCTCTTGAGGTCAGAGCCACTGGGCAGTTGTCATTAAGACATGCTGCCTTGCTTTTCCCAGCGTGGATGATCACCACCTAAAATGTTAATCTCTTCAATTTGGGCCGAATGGTTTCCATTGTGAAAGTCATTGCTCCAACTACTACAAAACTTTGCAATAAGCAGTCCAAAAATATCATGCTGCAGTTACCTCACTTATTAAGATGCAACTGTGTGGCCATTAAGCACCTATCTGTACTAATCCCATTATCCACATTCGGAGCCTGCAGCCTTCTATTACATTATACTTCATGTGTTCATCCAATGGACTTTAATATCATGAGAGAACATACCACCACCCTTCAAGTTAGCAAAACCGTTGTTGTCTCTGATGATCACACCTGTGGGAATTGTGTCAAGTGCAGCTCCTTACAGAGCGCATTAGGGAACTGAAGCTGCAGCGGGATGACCTCAGGGCCATCTGGGAGAATGAGAGCTTCTTGCGAGGAGAGCATGCCTTAGGTATGAAGAAAGTAGGTGGGTGACCACAAGGAAAGGGAGTAGACAAAGTGCAGGTGATCCCTGTGGCCATTCCCCTTCATGGTATTGACCCATAAGGGGCGAGCATCAATTGCAAGCAGGGCTGTGGCACGGAGCCTGGCTCTTGTAGCAAGGTGGTCTTGCCTCCGGTCCAGGAAGAGAGTGGGTGGGTGACCACTAGGAAGGGGATTTGGCAAAGAGTATTGATGACCCCTGTAGCCATTCTTCAAAACAGGTAAACAATTGTGGGGACAGTTGGAGGATGACCCACCATGGTTGAGCAGCAATATCAGGTAGGGCTGTGACACGATGCCTGGCTCAGATGCACAGCAGGGAAAGGAAATGTCAGGCAGATCCATGGAGGTAGGAGACTCTTTTCTTACATTCTGTCTGGATTAAATTCCATCTTCTATTTATCTGCCCTTTTCACAAACCATCAACATGATTCTGTCAACAAAGATTATCAACAACACAAAATTTGTCATCTGAGAACTCGCTTAGTAAATCTAGATGGATGGATTGCCCTGATTTAATAATGATCTGTAACCAGAACTTTAAAATCATTGGATGTGATAGGTTAAGACGAAGAAAATATTTTTTCACTGGGTAGTCAGATCTGGAATGTACACGCTGTTCTTAAGTGTATAAAATCTTGAGAGCAAGAGATCGGATAGACGTGCAGCGTCTCGTGCCCAGAGTAAGGGAATCAAGAACCAAAGGACGTGGGTTTAAGGTGAGGGGGGAAAGATTTAATAGGAACCTGAGGGGTAACTTCTTCACATAAGGGGTGGTGGGTGTATGGGACGAGCTGCTAGATGAGATAGTACTATTGCAACATTTAAGAAACATTTAGACAGGTACATGAATAGGACAGGTATAGGGGGATATGGGACAAGTGGGTGGGAATAGTGTAGATAGAACATGTTGGTTGGTGTGTATGAAAGTTGGGCTGAAGGGCCCGCTTCTATGCTATAAAACTCTTTGTCCCTTAAAGAGGGTGGAAAGTTATTCTAATAATCAGTTTAAAAGACATTTAGATTGGCAGCTGGCAGAATTACAGAAAAAAAGTGAGTGTATGTGGGACAAGTGCTTTGAAAGAACCAGCCCAGGCACTAATGGGTTAATGGGCTGCCTCTATTCCTCACCTTCCATAGTGGTAGCTGTTGTTGTTTCAAATCATCCTGTTTCGATCAATGCAACAATTATCTACCACGAAGAGCATCCTTTCTCTGTTGTCCACAGAGAGTAAACTCCTATCGCAGATAAATAATCTGAAGCTAATCCCACCACATATGGGAGTGTGGGCTCCCACTCGCCAGAGGTAATGACCGGCCTGGATTTCTTTACCTCAGATCATGGTACAGTCCTCAAGAACTAGATTAAATGTGTGCCCCCAATTAGAGCAAGAAAAGTGATAAAACAAGGCAAAAATTGAAAGATTTTTTATCTGAATGCACGCAGCATTCGTAACATTTGAATTAATGCCCCAAAGAAAAATGAAAGGTTATCATCTAATAGCCATTACAGAGGCATGTTTGTAACATAATCAAATGTTCTTGAATAATTTGAAAACAGTTTAACAATATGGAAAGGGAGTAGGGTAGCATTGATAATAACGACATTGATAAAGGCAGTTGAGAGGCAGTATATTGTAATATGCAATGCTGAGTTTTTATAGGATCTTCAATGCATCATGAGCACAAAATGTTTCCTCTAATCCCAAAATTGGCAACTTGTTGTAAATGCAGGGAAGTCCCATGGCTCCTGCAAATCAGACTCTAAAGATCACCAGTTTAATCATCAGATATGAATATTATAGCTAAAAATAGGCATTCACCTATTCCATCATAAAATGTCATTGAAGGTCTATTGGGAAATACGTATACTTTGAAATTGTGTAATATTGATATTTTGCTACAGTAAATGGGCTCTGCCATGTATCAGAACCTATGCAATACTAAATACTATTTAGAGTGATGCATGTAATTTAATTAATACAACTGCTGCTTAGAGAAATAGAAATTCTTAGATATTAATATGTCTCTATTGGCATTATTAATATTAGACATCACATTATTCTCAGAATGCATTACTGCATGCAATGTCTGAAGGGGGGCTTACCTCAGTGGTTGAGTTATTTATATTGACATTTAACTGTGTGATTGGTATGCTGCTGTAGTGGAAACCAAATTAGATTTGAATTAAAAATTAAAACCTTACCACCAAGTTGAGAATGAGAACAGATGGAAGCGTCTCAGCTTCACTCCCTGCTCAGTCTGTTTCAAGAAATCACACAGAAAAAGAGTCATGTTTGCCTTCTGCAGAAGTTTGAATTTAACTTCCTCTGGGTGAGGCAATGCAATTACCAATGTGGGACCAAAACTGCGGCCTACTCGCATACCAATTAAATGCAGTAGAAAGTGCATGGCTGGCTCCAGCTGTTGCCACCCCGGCAGGGGATGATGTGACAGATCTAATAGAGATCAGTGACAACGTCTGATGCTTTTATGCCTGAAACCAGACCTTTGAATGCAGTATCTGAAAGCTTTGATGCTAAAGGGAAAACTTGGATTTTAAGAGAATTAAAAGTCAACCAAACTTGCCTTCAGCACTAGCACTTTAAGTAAATTATCAGACCAGGGAATTTTTTCTAAGTATTTTCATTATCTTCCTTTAACTGTGAGGAGATGTGCTAAAGCTAATCAGCTCAGAGGCATGGTAACAAAGATCGCTGAGTTTGGGCTATGGCATAATGGTCTGTTTAAAAAAAAAATCTGGGATGGAAATGGTTGTGCTGTGCTGTATACAAGTTGCTGAAGTGATCAAACTAAAAATTGAATCGGGGCAGAAGATAACAACAACGACCATCTTACCATTTGCCTTCTTAAGTTGTTGCTGACTTTGTTTTACTTTCAGTATTCCTTCCTCCATTTACCGCACTACTGATTTTACATCTCAATGATCTACATGTATCCTTTGATTTTGTCTTCCACAGTATTCTTACATATTTCATATGGCCAGACCCCCTATAATCATTGCATTAGCCTCATTATGTCCTCTCCAAATTATACCACTGCTCTTAGAGGGCCTATAGAAAAACAAAACACAATGTTTCTGTCTTCCAGTTTCTGAGTTCCATTGATTCTACATATTGATTTGGAGAACTCGGGTCTTTTACCACCAGGGGTGCAGCATGATTGGCAGCCCTGCCAACAGTCTGGGTGTTTTTTTGTCTTTTTTTATTTTTTAGTGTGTGTTAAAAGTCTGTGTAAATATTCTCAGGTTTGTTTTATGTTGGGGGAGGGGGAAACTTTTTTCAGTTTCTTACCTCGCCGGAGATGAGATTAATTTTCGGATTGCATCTCCGGGTGCTCTGCGGCCTACCATCGATGGAGTTGGAGGCCTCCTCGGACTGACTTTGGGCCTCGCCTCGGGGCGTGGACTAACATCGGAGTCGATCCCTTGCCTGGGATTGCTCCAACCGTGACCTGTGGACTTATCATCAAGAGCTCGCAGTCTCGGGAGAGGCTAGTTGGGAAGCTCCAACAACACAGAGGCTCGACCAGCCCCGACGCAGTATCCGATCGTCCGGTGCGGGGAAACTGACACCCCCCCCATGTAGGAGCTGATTGCTACGGGAGTCAAGATCGTCTCGACAACGGAGGGCTCGAGGCCCACGATCGTCTCGACAACAGAGGGCTCGAGGCCCACGACCGTGGGAGAGCTAAGAGAAGAGATTTGAACTTTTTTTCGCCTTCCATCACAGTGAGGAATGCGGTGAGACATTGTGGTGGATGTTTATGTTAAAATGTATTTTGTATGTTCCTTTCCTTTTTATTTGCATGACTGACTTGGCAAATGAAACTCCTCGTATGTTGCAAAAGATACTTGGCTAATAAAATATTATTGTGATTGTGATTTTCTCTCTACTACCTTTAACCATTCTTTAAAACCATAACTGCCTTATCACCTTTTCCATTTTACTTTTTTCTCATGGAGTATATTTGGAGAAGTGTTTACATAGATAGGACAGTTATTGATAGTTTAGTTAATGCATGTCCTACACCCAACCCCCTCCCAGTTCAGAAAAGCTCCCAAGATGACATGTCTTCAGTGGGATTGGCTGCAATATTAGATATACATGCACATCAAATTATAAACCTGGCACCTAAAGAAGACTGATTGTCATTTCTAGTATTACAATAGCAAGTCTGAATTAATTTAAAGTGATCTAAGCTTCTACTGTTTAACATAATTTCCTTGTAAATTGTGTTGGCGATAATGTGTAAGGTGGTGTTGACACAACATGAAAATTATTAAAAGGCTTACTCTTCAATACACGCTCTCTGATCATTTTTTGGAACACAAATGATGACTGCTATATTCTGGGATATTGAATAGCCCCACCAGTTATATTAGAGGAAGCGTGAAACTATATTAAACTGAACTGGGGTCGGTCTGCATCACTCAGTTCATTACATGCAGCCAGAGAGTCAAAGGAGCATTAATTTGACCTTTTTAAGTGGTAGGCAGCTGCATTTTAAAATGCCGTCCATCACTGCAAAGTAAATTAAGCAGCTCATATAAAATATGGAAAGTGTTTTTCTTCTAACATGAATTGTTCATGATGTAAATTTCACCAGACCTGTTCACCATGCATCTTTTTGCATTGTCAGTTCCCAATACTGTTTTCTAGAGATTTGCTTTCATTATTTTCAATGTTCAATTAATTCAAGTTTCAATTAATTCAATCTTTATTTTCAATGTTTTTTTTTTATTATAAAGACAATTGAAAATGGATTGCAGGTTTAATTCGGAAATATCTTAACATGTGTACAATATCTCCTTCCATTTTAGTGTCATCAGTTTAATTCAGTATTTTGTGAGTATATTTTAAGAACTTTTCAAATTATTGCCACTTTGTTTCTTCCCAATATCCTGTAAAATAATTTCTTCAAAATCTATGAAAATCCGATACGTTTCTATCTCTTATGAATGTGAATGGGTAGTCACGTGCTGGCATATAGGAGAGAGATAAAACACCTTGTTGAATGGTGCTGCAATTATAGCCCCTCACTAAATGTCAACAAACCCAAGGTACTAATCATTGATCATCAAAGGGGATGTGGGAAGAGTGATTTTTCATCGGTGATTTAGCAGCTCAAATTCTGGAGAGTTAGCAGCTCAAATTCCTTGGCATTAACATTGTGGATGACCTATCATAGACCCAGAGCATAGATGTAGCAATGTTACAACATTTTGAGATTTAAAAAATTAAGTCTTTATCCCCATCAGATAAAGCATAGAAAGAAGTTTAATTTGACACCTAATTCACTTTCATATCTTTAGTATTAAAAATGTTATGGCCATTTTCATACTCAGAAATTGACATCTTGTTCCCTATTGCTTTTTCATTGACTTAACACAAAAGCTGTGATCGAGAACATTTAAAGGCCGATAACTTTCTTAAAATTTAAGAGAACAGAAATAAATTTTCAGTTATTATGGATTGAAGCATTCTGAAACAAATATGAAACAATCTTACTTAGATGACTTGAAATTAAAGCATATAATTAGTTAGTTACCTAATTGTAGCTAATTACAAAATTCAATTACTAGATCTAAACATCTATCAATTTCTTAAGAATAGGTTAACATTTTTAAATAGCCTAAGTGTCCAAATAACATTCACACAATAATTCAGAATATAACATAATTTTTAAATCCCATTGTCATGGCTTTATAGGCCAAATGGAAGGAATTTAATGTTTAATACTTGTAAATTAATGGCCATTTAAATCAGCTTGCGAGTGGGATTTTCTGAAACGGGACCATTTAGAACGTTGAAGATGCGGTGAATTTATACCCCCATATCTGCAGCAAATTCACTGCCGGTTCTTCGGGGGGAAAAATTACCGTTTCGCAACTTAAAATGTGAATTATATACATCTTAAGAAACACTTTTAAACATAAAAATAAACTACTTTCTTTTACCTGGTCCTCCATAAAATCCGTCCCAGTTGTCGGCATTCTGCTTTTAAAATCATTCCAGCGATTAACTTGTCGGGTGAATGTTAAAAAAAAACACACAGAACGGCCGTAGAAACGATTCTTTAGCAAAGTCCTGCACTCCAACAAATATAATTCAGGACCAGGTCGGTTAAACCCCCCCCCCCCCCCCAGCCCCACCCCCTCAAAGGCGCCAAAATCGCACACATGGCCAGTGGCAGAATTACAGCACCGCTGAAGGTAAGTTTTATAACATACCCAATAGATGCAATGATGTTTTAGGCATGCCAACGCCCCTAAACAAAATGCTGGAGTAACCCCAGCATTGGGGTCAAGGAAAGAGCGTTTGCATTGCAACCCTGTTTTCACCAATATTTCCACCACCACACACAAGTACAAGTACAACAGACACCATTGTGTGCAGATGCCGAGACGTGTGTCCAGCTCTGGTTGAACAACTTCTAATTTTGTGTGTGGACTCGATAAGAAGAAGACTCTAGTATTGTGTGTCTATCTTTGGTTTAAACCAGCATCTGCAGTTCCTTCCTACATATGCCAGCGCACCTGCTTTCTTAACATTTTAAAGAGATTCAGCATGTCGCCCAATACTCTTAATAAACCTCTGCAGATGCACTATAGACAGTACCCTGATGGGTTACATCATGGCCTGGTGTGGCAATTTTAAGGCACAGGAATACAAGAAGCAGCAGAGTAGTGGATTCCTATCAGTTCATCACCGACAGGAGACACTACCTCAAGAAGGTAACATCTATCATCAAGGTTTGGTTTATTATTATTGTGTGTGTATTAAAATTCTCAGAAAATTTTTGTTTTGTTTGCTATAAATTCAAATGATGCCATGGATGAGACTGATCAATCCATAAGCAAGTACAACAGGCATTGCAAATTGAAAAATAACCAGAGTAGAGAATATAGTGTTACGGCATTACTGCTACAAAGAATGTGCAGATAAAAAAAGAAAAGTGCACGAGCCTCAATGAGGTAGGTTAATTTATGGGAGATGCATTCAGTGGTCTGGTAACTGTTTCTGAACCTGGCAGTATGTACTTTTAAGCTTTTGCATTTTCTGCCTGACAGAAGAAAGGAGACTGGTGTAAGTGGTCGACTATGCAGGATACTATTCTGAGGCAGCCTGTTGTAGATGGAGCCTATAGGAAAGAGGCTAGTTTGTATGGTGCACTGGGTTGTATGCAATACTTTCTGTAATTTAAATTAAATCTAATTGAGGACTTTGGATCTTTCTCAGGATACAGAATAAACTGGAACAAAAGTAAAATTATGTCGATAAAACCGAAAGACTCAACACATCTCTTGAAATTCCCCTTTAAAATAGCCACAGAAAAATTTAGATATTTAGGAATTGAAATCACTAGAAACTATCACGCTATGTTTAATGCCAATTGTAGTCCCTTACTTAAGAAACAAAATAATCTAATTTAAATTCTGGAAAACGCTCCCGATGTCTTTAATAGGTCAAATAAATGCTATAAAAATTATATTTTTACCACAAATCCTATATTTATTTCAATTAATACCAATATATCTTCCAAAAAAGTTTTTCAAAAAACTAGACTCAGACATTACAAATTTTATATGGGATTATAAATCCCACAGAATACAAAGAGCACACCTTAGTAAACCAAAAGGGATGGGTGGTCTAGCGCTCCCTAACTTTATGTACTATAATTGGGCAGTAAATATTAAAAATATGATTCACCTGCTGGACAACTCTGCCCAGCAGGTGGACTGGATTGTAATGGAGAGAGAGGACTGCTCTCCGTGTAATACAGGAGCGACTCTCCTCTCACCGATGAATCTGAATAACAAAAATTATAATAAAAATCCAATGATACATAGCGCAATTAGAACTTGGAAACAAATAAAACAGAATCTAAAATTAAGAAATCTATCTCTTTTAGTGCCAATAGTCAATAACCCGTCGTTTAAACCTTCAATTATAGATAAATCATTTACACAATGGGAAAGAATGGGAATCAAAACACTCGGAGACTTGTATGAATTGGGAAAATTATTATAATTTCAACAATTACAACTGAAATATAATTTGAAAAATAATCAATATTTTAAATATCTTCAAATCCGTGACTATCTGAAAAAATACACAAAAGACTACCATAACATGCCCCCAGACTTATTGGATGAAGCCATGAAGACAAAGGCTGAATCAGCAAATCTATTATCATACTTATACAACATTATTTTAAATATAGAAATACCTACAACCGATGGTATTAGAAGAGACTGGGAACAAGAACTAGCTATAAAAATTTCAAAAGAGAGCTGGGATAAACACTTATCATATGTGCATAAATGCTCGATCAACGTACGACATACTCTAATTCAATTTAAAACATTACATAGACTATATTATTCAAAAACTAAAATAAATAAACTTTTCCCCAATGTCTCACCCATTTGTGATAAATGTCAGTCACAAGAAGCTACCATAGCGCACTCTTTTCGTTTTTGTATAAAAATCCAAAAATTCTGGAACTAAATATTTGAAATTTTCACAAAATTAATTAAAATAAAACTTGTACCAGAAGCAGAATGGATCATTTTTGGAATATCGGAAGGTAACCCCAAACTAAGCGTGTTTCAAAAGAACTTATTAATTACGGTGAATAATGGGAAAAAAGCTTATACTCAAATTCTGGAAAAACGCTTCAATACCAACAATAAAAATGTGGATTTCAAACATGTTCGAAACATTACACCTGGAAGAGATGAGACTACTCCTAGCAGGCAAAGCAGACCACTTCCAAAAGACGTGGTCTGCATTTATGGAACTATTACGAGCATAAGGTGCAATAGTAATTTAAAATATAAATGGTACCAGGATCTGGTAACGGGGTTTTTAAAAACACGGTTGGTATATCCTTTTTTGCGAGTTTGTGTTACAATAGAGCGATTGTTTTTCCTTTTTTTCTTTTCTTTCTAGGGTCTATTTCCTTTCTTTACTTCCTTCTCTAACTTCTTCCCTAAGGGGCTTTCTTTTCCCAACACTTTCCTGCACCTTCACGACTCTTGCTCACTTTCCTTACTTATTTTATTTCTACCTTTTTTAAAGCTCGAAAAACGAAGTGGTACAACAAATGTAATAAGATATATGTGATGTGTATTACTGTAATTTACTGTACTTCTAATTAAAAAAAATTAAAAATTAAATAAATAAATAAAATACTTTCTGTAATTTCTTGCAGGCTTGGGCAGGAACCCTATCATCCGGGCCATACCAATTTCTTGCTGCTGCCATCGGGCAGGTGGTACAGAAGCCTGACGTTCCACACACCAAGTTCAGGAGCAGCTACTTTCCTACAATCATTCACAGGTGCACTATAGAACATATCCGGTAAAGTGGTACAGCTGGTGGAGCTGCTTCCTCACAGCACCAGAGATCCGGGTTCAATCCTGACCTGTCTGTGTGAGGTTCGCACATTCTTCCTGGGACCACATGGGTTTCCTCCGGGTGCTCCGGCTTCCTCCCACATCCCAAAGATTTGTGGGTTTGCAGGTTAACTGGCCTCTGTAAATTACCCCTAGTGTGGAGGGAAGTGAATGTGAAAGAGGGATAACATAGAATTAGTGTGAACAGGTGATCAACGGTCAGCGAGGACTCAATAGTCTGAAGGGTCTATTTCCATGCTGTATTTCTCTAAATCTCTATAAAAAATTAGGTTCTTGAACTGACGTGGACAAACCTAATCCTACATCGGCAGGGGAACATGGCGGATTACCTCTTTCAGTAACATGGATTGTTTCTAATTGTGCTTAGTTCTAATGTCTTGTTATTTGCAGTCTTTTTCTTTTCATTGCCTTTTGAATTTAATTATTATGTAATTTATGTATAAATTATGTATAATTTATGTTTGAGTGTGTTGTCTGAGCCTCTGCCTATGATGCTGTTGCAATAAACTGTACCACTGTACTTGTGTACATGGCAATAAATTTGTAGACATAACTTGAAGGTCTGTTTGCCGAGGATACACTTTACCCATTTCCTGCAGCTCCACACATAGATTACCATGTGGATCCTCAAGGGAACTTAGGATCCTGGTTACTCTCATCCTGGTTACCTTATTACTCTTAATATCTTTTAAGACTCTCCTTTATCTTATCTGCCAATGATATTGCATGGCTATTACTGTCTTCCTAACTCCCTTATTCAGGGTATTCCTCCATCCCTTATACACTTCAAGGAACTTGCTTGATTTCAGTTGCTTATGCCTGACAGCCGCCTCCTTCTTCCTCCTTACCAGACCCTCAATATCCATTGTCAACAAGGCTATCAAATCTTGCCAGCTTCACCCTTCAGGAATATGCTGAGCCTGAACTCTTCTTATTTCACTTTTAAAAGCATTCCACTTGTCGGATGCAAACAGCCTCTCCCAATCGACTCTTGCAAGCTCCTGTCTGATGCCATCAAAAATACTGTAGCTTGCACCAAACTTGCTACCTACTTCAATGACTATCTTGAAACTCATATAGTCATGGTCATTGGTCCTAATGTGCTCCATGTAACACTTGCCCAGCCTCATTCCTAAGAGGACCGACTATTTCAAGGCTTCACAAAAGAATGAAAACAAGGAGGATTCATGTTAACACAGTGGGAATACAGGTTGGAGCAATGTCTTGAGCCATTCAGTATTGAGAGTATTTGCATTCACAGATGAGACACAAAGAGAGCATGAACTGAAGTCACCCCCAACAGCTGATAGGAGCACATTTTCACCATTTCTGTGGCTTTATCCAAAAGCTCCTCACAATTTTTCAATTTGTTCAACATTAAAGCAATCGTGAAGAATCGCTTGCCTTTTTCAAAACAATCCCCAAAATCCATTATATCCGAGTTTCCAAGTGTGAGCTACACTGATGTTAAACCAAAGCAATATAAATCATGTCAGACATCAGAAGTCTGTTGACGTCAGTTTCCTTGCAAGGCTAAGACACTTTTATTCCCTGTACTGAGGCGCAACTGTTGTGGCTGTTAGAGTAAGTTTACGTTGATGGACAATTTTGTTTTTGTGCTCATGTCAAGGTCAGACCAGGATGTTTTACGAGGAAAAAGACAGTAACTGCAAATATAATGAAATGAGTGAGGATTTTTTTCTAAACAATTTTTATCTCCAATATCAATATGGTTTGGCAACATAAAATGAAATGTTTTTATCAAAAATGCTGGACGAGAGTACGGCTGAGATCCTACATTATGGCTATAATGTTCTTTTGGAGAAAGCACTCGCTAATTTCATGCAGCATGAAGTACAGAGCTACAGCTGAATGACTATTTACCTGGTAGTAAAGTGTTTGTAACTGCCGAGATAATGGACCAGTTTTAATAGATTGCAATGACACTGGAGGCTGACATCAACCTTTAATCAGCTTGAAACAAAATAGCTGATGGAAGACACAGCAATCATGTCCATCATGTTGAAAGCTAGGCAAATGGGAAATAAGAAATACATTTTATATTGGAAGTTTGCACTACTTAAGCTCTCAGTAGCCTCGGATGTTCAGTGCATTAAAACATCAGTTGACCTTTGCTATATCTTTAGGAAAGATAAAAACGTGGCTGAAATGGATTATCAAGTGTATTTCCTTAGTATCCACTATTAAAAGCAACTTTTAAGGGAGTGATAAAATCTTCAATCCGACTGCCGGCCTGCGGCCTACCACGCCTGGAAGTCGCGGTATCCGGTAAGGAGGTGACCGATTTGGGAGTTCCGGGCCGCAGGGTGTGCTCGATCTGTCCTGACGTTGGCGTTCCGACCATCCCAACCAGAGGGCTTGAACATCAGGCCGTCCGTAACGGCGACTATGGATGGTCAGGGCCCCGACAACGGTTGAACAAGGGAGGAGGAGGAGGAGGAGGAGGATAAGTGTCTGAACTGCATTGCCTTCCACCACAGTGAAGAATGCTGTGTTCAATTCTGTTGTGTATTGTGTCCTTTTTTAATTGTAACGCTGCATGATAAATTATATTTCATTGCACCTTATGGTGCATGTGACAAACAAATTTGAACTTGAACTTGAAAATCAGCTGATTTTTTAATTAATACCAAAAACACATTTTCTACCTCACTTAGCAGCATTAATGCTACTCCAGTACAAATTACATCACTTTAATTTTTGTGGTAATCCAACTAAATGTTGGCCACCACACTTCAATATATGGTTCCTAAGTATGCTGTTAGTAGAATAATTTTCTTCCAACAGATCTGAAACAAAAATAGTGTTTCGGAACTCTCACTTGGACTCTGTTTATCATGACCAGATGAAGATGAGGAGTTAATGTACCGACACAGATACTTATGGCTAAATGATCCTTCCTACAGAATTTTAAGTGACCAGCAGTGAATCAGTTTTGGCCTGTCTTACAGCACCTTGGGTTCTCTGTCTCCAGGAGAGCTGGGCTCCGTCGCTGATATGCTGAGCAGGCCAGCCACAGAAGAGCATAAACCATCTGGTTTGTCATCCCTGCAATGGCTCACTTGTATTGCATTCCTATAAAATAAATAGTGTATGTATATAGAAACATAGAAAGTAGGTGCAGGAGTAGGCCATTCAGCCTTCGAGCCAGCACCGCCATTTAATATGATCATGGCTGATCATCCAAAATCAGTGCCCCGTTCCTGCTTTCTCCCCACTTCCCTTGATTCAGTTTGCCCTAAGAGCTATATCTAACTCTCTCTTGAAAACATCCAGTGAATTGGCATCCACTGCCTTCTGTGACAAAGAATTCCACAGATTCACAGCAATTTGGGTTAAAAAGTTTTTCCTCGTCTCGGTCCTAAATGGCTGACCACTTATTCTTAAACTGTGACCCCCCTGTTCTGGATTCCCCCAAAATCGGGAACATTTTTCCTTCATCTAGCCTGTCCAATCCCTTAAGAATTTTATATGTTTTTATAAGATCCCCTCTCTTCCTTCTAAATTCCAGTGAATATGTGCAGTCGGTCCAAAAGGGACAAACAGCTACTACAAGTTAGCCACAGGTGAACATGTAGGTCCAGCATAAGTGTGAGAAGCCAAACAGCTTCTTCCTTGGCACTTGTGACTCTATGATGGCTGAAAGCACACATGTATCTAGCAATTTGAGTATGTTCCTGGTACAGGCCACCCACTCATCAAAGACTATTACTGTTTACTATAGAACGCATCATCCTGAACATAACCAAGTGCACTACCATAGAGTGATTTCTGGAAGCAGGTCTTTAACTTCAATGATTTGATGCAAGGATACAGATGTGTGACACACTATGACTTTTCAAATGAGGGCAAAAAAACCCTAATTTATTTGGTTCTCCTATTCAAATATCCATCCTCCTCCCCTACCTCTGTCTTGTACAAACTTACAACTTTTTTAGATTAGTGTTAACCAATTTTAAACAAATCGATAGTTTGGTGGAATCAATGCTAAGTGATGTAGTCAGGTTCTTTTTTTACTCTTGGCAGGGTAGAGCATTATAGCTGGGATCAGCAATGGACAGGGAAAATCCCAGCTGGCATGTGACATAATTGTGGATATTCAGCAAGGACAGGATCATTTGGAACATCTTAAGCAAATACGTTGAGATTTGAATACTGACAACTACTCTTGGCTAACTTGGAGAGGAGCAGGAGCAATTGCTTTTGACTAACTAGTATTTATTTGCTTCTTTTACTGTCGGTTGTGAAACAGATGATAAATTTGATGAGTGGAGAAGAATTGCTTGGTGCTGTAGGAATTTGTCAAGAAACTCAAACCCACTCCCTATATATGTAAAAGTGATTAATTCAGAACCCCATTGACACCACTACAAATCTTCACTGCAATTTTTGCACTTGAAAAAATTATATATATCAGAAAGATATAGTGTAGATTCAAAACTAACAAATGTTCATGAAATCTTTTCTATATTAAATGATCAAAGGCAAGCTCCCACACCGGAACATGCTAATGCGAGAGATCCTGCCATGTGTTGCACCCACTCAGTAAACGTCCCTTTAAAATATGACCAGTGACTTCAACAGTGACTCAAACCTTAAGAGGTTTAGAATGCTGCTAAAATATAATGAGGCAAGCACAAAAAAAGTGTACACTTAAAAAGAGTTTCTCCACAGCAGTATAAACTAAATTAGATAATCAAACAGCCCAAATATAACAAAATAATCAAACATAATCGCTCTGTATTTAGTAAAAAATAGCAAATAGTAAACAAGTCAGACAGCATCGGTGGTCATTTGGTGATCAGTTCAAATAATGTGCCATTGTTTGGCAAACTAGCCTCTACCTTACAAAGTAGGTTGGCAGCACCAACAGACACCTCCTCATACTCCCATTGAATCATTATCCCACTGCTGAACATCAGGCAACAGCCCACCAGATAGCCACTGGCCTCATTTCATCTGGAGATCCCCCCTCTGGAGCTCCCTACTCATGGTTCCACCAACCCACGTTCTTCACACCTCACTCTCAGATCCACAGGAAATGATGTCCTGGTTAGCTCATCTTTTAAGACTGCTCTTGTCCTACAGAATTACTTTTCACTGCCTTGACTCTATTCTTTCTCTTCTTATTTAGTCCCTTTGTAGTGCGTGGGTCTCAGAATGAGGCAAGTAGTCCGCAGTTTGAGAAGCACTATACTTTATTTCCTCCCGGTTCAGGGGAAGACGAAACCAGGGGAAGATGGCACCCAAACCCTGCCTTTTATACCCTCCGGCTAAGGACCGCCTCCGGACTGCACCACTCCTGTGCCGAGGGGTTCGGCAGTATAATGGGACGACCCTTAGGAGCCGCCACAGGACCCCCCCCCCCCCCAGAACCAGAGGCACAAAACGCACCGGCGGGCGCACGACCCGGCCGGCCCGCGTGCGGAAGTCAGCAGATCCCGGGGCTTGCGGGGGCGTAGGTGGAGGGACAGGTCGAGGGGCCGGCAGGAGGACAGGTGGAGTGACAGGTGGAGGGAGTCGTGAGGGGGGACGCCCTCGGGGCCGAGGTTGAGCAACCAGCACCGGCTGGTCAATGTCCAGGTGCGCCGGCTTCAAACGGTCAATCGACACGGCCTCCGGCCGGCCCCCCATGTCCAGGACAAAAGTCGACTGCCCGTGTTCCAGCACCCGGAACAGGCCCTCGTACGGCCTCTGAAGTGGCGTCCGGTGGGCATCACGGCGCAGGAAGACGTATGGGCAGACCGTGAGGGCCATTGGCACGTGTGGTCGAAATGTCCCATGGCGGGATGTCGGGACGGGTGCGAGCCCGCCAACTCGCTCGCGAAGGCGTTGAAGGGTGGAGGAGGGCGTTTCCTGCTGCTCCGGCGCCGACGACACGAACTCCCCGGGCACTGTGAGTGTTGACCGGTACACCAGCTCCGCCGATGATGAGGCCAAGTCCTCTTTGGGAGCGGTCCGGATGCCCAGCATGACCCACGGCAACTCGTCCATCCAGTCCGGGCCGGTGAGCCGTGCCTTCAATGCCGCCTTCAGCTGCCGGTGGAACCTCTCCACCAGACCGTTAGCCTGCGGGTGGTAAGCCGTGGTGTGGTGCAGCTGCACCCCCAGCAAGCGAGCCATGGCTGACCACAGCTCAGAGGTGAACTGTGGCCCCCGGTCGGAGGAGATGTGTGCCGGCACCCCGAAGCGAGCAATCCAGTGCGCGGACAACGCACGAGCACACGTAGCCGATGAGGTGTCAGCCAACGGAATGGCCTCCGGCCACCGCGTGAAGCGGTCCACCATGGTCAAAAGGTGGGTGATGCCCCGGGACGGTGGAAGGGGCCCCACAATGTCCACGTGGAGATGGTCGAACCGCCGGTGAGGTAGACCGAACTCCTGGAGAGGTGCGCGGACATGGCGCTGGATCTTTGCTGTCTGGCACGGGATGCAGGTGCGAGCCCAATGGGCAACTTGCTTGCGCAGACCGTGCCACATGAAGCGAGCTGCCACCAGTGCCGTTGTCGCCCGGATTGATGGGTGAGCCAGTCCGTGGATGACCTCGAACACTCTCCGGCGCCAGGTGGCAGGGACGATGGGGCGCGGCTGACCGGACGACACATAGCACAGGCTCGTCATACCCCCAGGACCGAGAGGGACATCCTCAAGACGGAGTCCGGAGATGGCAGTCCGGTAGGTGGGCACCTCGTCGTCCGTGAGCTGTGCCGCCGCCAGAGCAGAATAGTCCAATCCGGGCGCCACCCTCGAACACGGCATTTATAGCAGGGCGGGACAATGCGTCGGCCACCCGGTTCTCTTTCCCCTTGACGTAGCGGATGGCTGTGGTGTACTCGGAGATGTAAGCCAACTGCCGCTGCTGACGTGCGGACCAGGGGTCGGAAACCTTCTGCAGGGCGAAAGTGAGCGGCTTATGGTCGGTGTAGGCGGTGATCGGGGCGGCCCTCCTGGGAGTAACGAAAATGGCGCACCGCCAGGTACAGAGCCAGGAGCTCACGATCGAACGCACTGTACTTGGTCTGCGCGCGGTTGAGGTGCCGACTGAAGAAGGCCAGAGGCCGCCAAACTCCGCCCGTCAGCTGCTCCAGCACAGCACCAACTGCCGACTCCGAGGCATCCACAGTGAGAGCAGTCGGGGCATCTTCCCGCGGGTGCACCAGCAGCACGGCCCGAGCAAGGGCCTCCTTCGCGCCGTCGAAAGCTGCCTCCGCCTCGTGGGTCCACTCAACGCTCTTCTGCTGCCCACCCGCCAGAAGTTGATACAGGGGCCGCATGATGTGGGCCGCGGATGGCACGAAACGATGGTAGAATGCCACCATGCCGACAAATTCCTGCAGGCCGCGCACCGTGCGTGGGCGGGGAAACCGACGGACTGCGTCAACCCTGTCAGGTAGGGGAACTGCGCCTAGCGCAGTCACGCGGTGGCCGAGAAAGTCAATTTCGTTGACCCCAAAACGGCACTTGTCCAGGTTGATGGCCAAACCATGCTCGCTGAGCCACTGACAGAGCTGTCGAAGGTGAGCGCAGTGTTCCTGCTGCGAGCGGCTGGCCACCAGGATGTCGTCCAGGTACACGAACACGAATTCGAGGTCCCGACAAACCCCGTCCATGAGGCGCTGAAAGGCCTGTGCAGCGTTCTTGAGGCCGAACGGCATCCGAGTAAACTCGTAAAGCCCGAATGGCGTGATGATAGCCGTCTTGGGTACGTCATCCGGGTGAACCGGGATCTGGTTATAACCCCGCAACAGATCCACTTTAGAAAAAAATGTGGCCCCAGCCAAATGGGCCGTGAAGTCCTGGATGTGGGGTACGGGGGTATCGATCCGCTGTTGTTGCAGCGTTCAGCCGTCGGTAATCCCCACAAGGTCGCCAGCCCCCGCTTGACTTAGGGACCATGTGGAGTGGGGACGCCCAAGGGCTGCTCGAAGGGCGGACGATCCCCAAGGCCTCCATCGTGCGGAATTCCCGCCGTGCCAGACGCAGTTTATCTGGTGGCAGTCGTCGTGCTCGTGCATGGAGGGGTGGGCCGCTAGTCGGGATATAATGTACAACTCCGTGGCTTGGGGGTGCTGAATGAAACTGCGGAGTGAGAATGTCCGGGAACGCAGCCAAGGTTCGTGCGTAGCGGGAGTCCACGGACGCCAGTGGCCGCCCCACCGATTGACCCAAGCGCAATGTGATCGGCTCCATTGTAGTGGCGTTGACCAAACGCTGACGCCCGACGTCCACCATGAGGGAATGCGTCCGGAGAAAATCGGCCCCGAGCAATGGTTGGGAGACGTCGGCAACGGTAAAGTTCCATGAAAAATGGCAGGAGCCGAGCACGATGGGAACCATGCGCAGTCCATATGTGCGGATGGGGCTGCCGTTCGCCGCGGTGAGGACGGGCCCCCGCTTACCGGAACGAATGTCGGCCAGCGAAGGGGGCAGGACGCTGAGCTCCGCACCTGTATCCACGAGGAAGCGAGTCCCGGAGCGCCGATCCCAAGCGAAAAGGCGGTGAATTTGGCCGGCCACCGCGGGGACTATTGGCAGCCGGCCCAGGCGTTTCCCGGGAACGTGCATGGCTGGCGGCATTGTCGTGCTGCAGCACCCCAGCGCTGATGGAAATAGCACCAGCTCCTTGTGTTCGTGCTATTTTGAGCTTGCCTGCCCCTGCTGGTGGTGCCTGCAGCTTGCTGGCGCTGGACTGCAGGTGCAGTACCCCTCACTGCCGCTGGGGGTAATCGAACGGGCCGTCGGGCTGGAGCTGTCACTCCTTCCACAGCTCCCCCGCCCCACCGGAGGAAATCGGGAGCTGCTGGGCTGACGTCATCGGTGTGCCTGCCGACGGCCAGCGCGTTGACGTCACCGGCGTGCCTGCCGACGGCCAGCGCGTTGACGTCATCCCGCGGCGCGTCGACCTCAGCGCGACCTCGTCTCTGCTGACGCCCAGCGTGCTGACGTCATCAGGGCGCGCCATCCACATGGCGTCGGCGCGCCTCCCGAGGGCCCGAAGATCAGCAAACGAGGCGTCGGTGAGTTGCAATCGAATGTAGGCCGGCAGCAGATGCAGGTAAGTATATTCAAACAACAGGCATGGCGTGTGCCCGTCTAATAACGCCACCATTTCCTTTAGGAGGGTAGATGGCCGCCGGTCGCCCAGGCCCCCCATATGCAGGATCCTACCTGCCCGCTCCATCCTACTTAGTCCATAAATTTGGAGCAGGAGCTGTTTCAGGCCGAGGTATTTGTCATTGTCCGGGGGGGCTGTGAGGAAGTCTGATACTTCTTCCACCGCATCCTGGTCGAGGGCTCCCACCAGGTAATAGAAGCGGGTGGCATCGACCGTGATGCCCCGCAGGTTGAACTGGGCCTCCGCCTGCTGGAACCAGATGAGCGGCCGTGTGGTCCAGAAGCTGGGCAGTTTCACGGAGACCGCGTCCAGAGACAGGGTCGGGCTGGCGTGTGAGGAGGTAGGGCTTTGTTCTGTCTCCATCATGATGCCAATGGAGCGTCGGGGGTCACCAATGTAGTGCGTGGGTCTCAGAATGAGGCAAGTAGTCCGCAGTTTGAGAAGCACTATACTTTATTTCCTCCCGGTTCAGGGGAAGACGAAACCAGGGGAAGATGGCACCCAAACCCTGCCTTTTATACCCTCCGGCTAAGGACCGCCTCCGGACTGCACCACTCCTGTGCCGAGGGGTTCGGCAGTATAATGGGACGACCCTTAGGAGCCGCCACACCTTCCTATTTACATTTCCGACTCCTCTGATGGCCTCCAAAAATGTTATAGTTTCAAGTTAACTTCTCCAAAATGGCTGAGACCATCCAGTCCTGATTCATCTACATCCCATGCAAGGACAGTCCAAAACTTATATTTTGTTCTTAAATGGACACCTAATGTCCCTCCACCACCACTTTGCCTGGCTGAACTTGTTCGTATTTATTTAACTATTCACTTCCTCCAAATTAAAGGTGAGCGCATGCATACATCGCAGCTACAAATATTTGCTTGTTTTCATCCTACTCAAGTCTTCTCAGTTCCCTCTTTTTCCAGAACACCTGTTGGTGCTGCTTTCTGTTTTCATATAAAAGTCAGAAGTTTCAACTTTTCTGTCACTTGCACATTGTCCATCTCAGGCTATTCCCTTCCCTTTTCTGGCCTTTTTGTTTTAATTTCACTGGGCAGATTAGCCATCTATTACAAGATCACTAATCCCCCAAAGCAAGTTTAAATACATTTGTTCCCAGCCAGCTTCTTGCATGGACTCCATTTCATTCTTCCAGTCTCTCTGGCTCTGTAATCTGTTCTGATGGCAGCATGTTCAATGCGGTGTTTCTGTGATGTCTCTATTTTTCCGTTGATCTTGTCTTACCTTTCATTATGGTCAAGTAGCTCTCAACTACAGTTGTTCCATTTCCAGTACTTCGATTCTCACCCCTTTCCATCCACTCAGAACAAGGATGGGGCTCCCCATGTCCTCATCATCCTCTCCACTAGACTTTGCATCCAATGGTTCATCCTACATAATTTCTGCCATCTTTAACATGGTGCCATGATTATACGTTGCTTCAGCACACCCCTCCTCTTTCAACATTCTTAAGGAAATTATCCCTCTGCATCTTTCTAGTGCACCCCTCCATCTTGGCCTTACCCTTCCAGGGACCAAAGGTCTCCTTCCAGTTGAAGCAGTGATTCATTTGTATTTTCTACTTTGGTGGCATTGATCTAATAGACCTCTACACTGGAGACACGACAGATTGTGTGACACCAAATAAACCTGAACCTCCCATATCATTCTTACTCCAATCTTTGTTTTCTGTTCTCTTGCATTGTTCCAACGAAGCCAGATGTAAGCTTGGGGAATAGTAACTGATTACTTAACAGCAACTCACATTACACTCCTCAAGAGAACTCTTTCCAGACATGTTGCCCGACCTGTTCAGTATTTCCACGATTTTCTTTTATATATTTTCATTTGGATTATTCTACATTCCGCACAGACCTGACCACTTCCCATAGAAAAGATGTAATGATTTACATCAGTGATAAATTACAAAGTTTGATTAGATAAACTAGACATATATAACCTAAAATATAACGGTTTGATTGACACTAGATTTAGGGAAAATGTTCCCTTTGGTAGGAGAATCTGGGACAAGAGGATTTAATCTATAAACCAAGTCAGAAAAAATAACACCAACCACAAGCCATCGTCATTTCAGTTCTGCTTATTGGCCTGGGGGAATTCCATTTAAATACATATTAATACATTTAATCACTTTTTCCATCAGATCTGCTCCATAGAGCATGTCCTAAAGTTGGATTTAATGAACAAATCTTTAACCCAGAAACAAAAAGTTCCACAGTGCAGATCCAAAGATCTGGTTGTTGTGAGTGCCGCATCATCTAACAACTTTTGAACACAACAACTTGATTTAGGAAGTTAATACACAGGTTAGGCAGTTACAATCACTGCACTTCAATTAATTATGTCCTCATACAATAGATCTAGGCTTTCCTGGAGCTCTGGATTTTCAGGATAATTTCATAATCAAACAACAGAAATGATAGTGGAAGCGACAGCTGCCCTGTCATGCTGAGGCTGCACGATGTGAGAAAACAAACACATTTGAAAATGAAATTTTGATTCTTCCTCTTACTTCAGCCTAAAATAAATTATACATTCAGCGTATTTACACAAGAATGATTTTAAAAGCGCGGTTTGAGGTGGGGAAAGAACGTGCTGTTAATGTTGCCCTTGGGAAATGTTGCCCATATAAATTTATCATGTGACATTATGCTGAGCATCTCATTAAATAATGCACTTCTCAAAGATGAACTGCATCCACAAGCATAAGCCATCAGATTATAAATCATGAGCGTATTGTTTATTACTGTACCAACACACTAATCAAATAACTGACAAACTTTTTTGATTCACTTTCTTGCAGTGGATAATGTTAACCTTCTGTCTTGTTCAGGAATGGAACCACAGCCTAGGGATGGAACCTTTGCTTATGTCAGTTGTTGAGGATGTAGGTCCCAACACTGGAAATGGTTACACCCAGGGCACACTTGGCATTGGACATGGTACCTCCATTAAGTAAGTGTATCAGCGTTAGTTGGTTTTGTTTGCAGGACCCTCAAGTAGGTCAAAGTGAGAGAAGAGCATTTGGCAGGCAGAAGACAGGCAAATGAACGAGCAATGTGGGAACCAGTGACAACTTGTGTAGCTGGGAGGACTTAATCAGACCTTGTAACTCTCCAGAGATTTTTTAAAAAAAACAGCCTTCCATGGTGTTCGAAAAACAAATACATTCTTAAGTTGCGCTGCAATTAAACACAAGCAAGAAATGCCATTCTAATTTTTGTGCGAAACCTCGATCGGGTTTCCTTAAGAATATTGTGCCTAATATTAGACACCTCAAATGATACAGAATTCAGCTTTCATGGCTGTATAATTCCAGGTGAAATAAATAAATGGTGTTTCACTGGATGGATCTCTCTCAAATTGTCAAATTTCTAATATTATCCGTTAGAATTCATGATAAGTTTGTCAGTTATTTGATTTGGGTGTTGGACTTTATTGCCACATGTGACAAGGCACAGTGGAATTCTTTGCTTGCATACCCAAGGTATGCACTTACGGTGCTGACAAAGTTGCAAACTACGACTCCTTGTTTGTCCCCGCCCCTCCCACTTCAGTTCCCCCACGCTAGGTCCCCCATTGTCCATTGTCCTGCGCCGCTCCCCCACATGGCGGTCCCTCCATGCCCTCATCGACCAGCGACTCCGGGTCGACGGCGAGTTTTTGCCACCACCCCAAGGCTTCAGGGCGCCGAGGCCCCACTGCCGCAAGACTCCACCACCCCCGCCGAGGCATCACCGCCGCCACTGAGGCTTGAACGCCACCGCAGATACCCCATCAATGCCGCTGCCGAGGCTCTACCGCTGTGAGGCTTCACCACTGCCATCAATCCACCTCTAACGAGGCCCCACTGCTAACGAGCCCCACAATTAACGAGGCCCCACCATCAACGAGGCCCCACAATTAACGAGGCACCACCATCAACGAGGCCCCACCGCTAACGAGGCCCCACCATCAACGAGGCCCCACAATTAACAAGGCCCCACCCCTAACGAGGCCCCACCATTAACGAGGCCCCACCACTAATGAGACCCCACCATTAACGAGGCCCCACCATTAACGAGTTAATAAACACGTACTTGTTTTCAAACTCTTCCTGTCTTTATCCCTTCCTATTCCTGTAATTACTCGTCCCTACCCACTCCTCCAGAATACATGCACTCTTCCAATTTGTACCCAATCTTGATCACCCAAAATTTGATTGCTGCACTATTGGTAGCTAAGCCTTCCCCTGCCAAGGAGCTTCCTTCTCAAATCCCTTTCCTAACCAGCTTTCCATTTCTAAGATAATCTTTCATAAGAACAAGAGACAGAAGCAGAAGGAAGTCATTTGGTTGAAGATAGACACAAAAAGTTGGAGTAACTCCAAAAGTTGGTTCCCACTGTGGGGGGATGTTTTAATGTTAAACTTCTTGAATGATATGTTGTATTTTTATTAGTGTGCTGCAAGGACATCTGAATTTCCCCTGAATAAGGGGATTAATAAAGTATTTATTATTAATATATTTACATGGTGGAATCATCGAATGAGGTTCGCAAAGAGCATTCAAAGTAGCAAGTCAAGTCAAGTCAAGTCAAATTTATTTGTCACATACACAAACGAATTGTGCAGTGAAATGAAAAGTGGCAATGCTCGCGAATTGTGCAAAAAGCAAACAAACTACAAACAGAATATTCACATATTACATATTTGTGGGAGGGAGGGAAGAAAAGGAAAAAACAGCAATTTTAAAAGGACGCCACACAACAGCTAAATGGTACAGTAAAGTTAGTCCATGGAGAGATAGGAGTTTACAGTCCTAATGGCCTCTGGGAAGAAACTCCTTCTCATCCCCTCCATTCTCACAGCATGGCAACGGAGTTGTTTGCCTGACCATAGCAGCAGGAGCAGTCCGTTGCTGGGGTGGAAGGGATCTCCCATGATCTTGTTTGCTATGGAGTTACACCTTCTGATGTATAGTTCCAGCAGAGAGGCGAGTGAAGTTCCCATAGTGCGTTCGGCCAAGATTGTAGTTGGCGGCACGACTCGCGTTGCAGCGGCCCCTACAGCCTGTCTCTTTTTAATATTTTGTCTAGTTAAAGGTAGTTGTTCATGTTTTTTTAATACTGTTTTTAACTGTGTATATGTGGGGGGGGAGGGGGAAACTTTTAAAATCTCTTCCCTGCACGGGAGGCCCGACCTTTTCCCTGTCAGGTTTCCGTTGTCGTTGGGGCCTAGCACAGTGGAGCGGCCTCCAACCGGAATGACCTGGGGGCTCCAGTCATGGAGCCTGAGGAGTTGTGGACTTACCATCGTGGGGCTGGCCTCCATCACAGTGAGGAGGATTCACTGTGATGGATGTTTGTGTGAATTGAATTGTTTGTGTGTCTTGTAGGAATTGTTTTGTTTGTATGACTGTAGAAACAGAGTTTTGTTTGAGCCTCACTGAGGTTCAAATGACATGGAATAAATATTGAATTGTATTGAATTCGGTATTTCTGGACAGACGCTGAGTAGAAGCACTGGAGGATCCTCAGAGACATTCTGAATTTCCTCAATTGCCTGAGGTGGTAAAAGCGCTGCCTTGCCTTATTCACGAGCGTGTGATGTCCATGTCATATTATAGAGTTGGAGCTGAACCTGACCACACCGACATGTGTGTACAGGGAGTACAGTAGGGGGCCGAGGACGCAGCCCTAGGGGGATCCTGTGCTCAGGGTGAGGGACTTCGATGTATTTCCTCTTATCTTGCCTACCTGGGGCGTGGTGGTGAGAAAGTCCAGGACCCAGGCACACAGGGGGATGTTGAGCCCCAAATCCAGCAGCTTCTCGGCCAGTCTGGTGGGGACTATCGTGTTGAAGGCTGAACTGTAGTCTATGAACAGCATCCTCACATGGCCCCCCTTCTGGCTGTCAAGATGAGAGAGAGCGGTGTGCAGAACATGGGAGACCGCATCGTCCGTGGATCTGTTCGGACGGTATGCGAATTGAAGCGGGTCCATGTTGCGAGGGAGGAAGGCGCAGCATTGAGAATCTTGAAGCCAGGAATACAGAGAAACGGACGCCCGGTAGGAGTGAACCATTCCCCAAATTCACCACCTGCTGCCCTGAAAGGCACATCCTACGCCACCTGTGGAAGAGGCTCCAGTTTCCACATCACCTCATTAGCCACCACAGAAGCCACAAAACCAGAGTGGAAGCAATTCATCCTCAATCTGAGGGATTTCTGAAAAAGAAATGATGAATATGTTTCACTTCCCTTTTACCATAACCCTTAGCTTAAAAAGGTTTCCCCTTGCCGCAATAGTTTAGCTGGGGTCCAACCATCATCTTATAAATATTTGGCATTACTTGGTCTCATAGTTTTAAAGATTTACATACATATAATTAAGACTCTCCGTTGCTGCATGCACACTAAATTTACTTTATTCGGTTCTGACTAAATATTTCCTCTTGGATTTACAAGCATTTATATTTCTGATGTGTAGCATTTAACTCCCCGTGATTTTGCCTCTTTGTTGGAGTTTGGACTCTCGAGATGAAGCCGTTGTTCTGTAAAGGCCATTATCTCCCTCCATCTCAGTCAAAGTCGAGCACTAAAATAATCTTTTGGCTGGCACAGATCTACACAATCCATTAAGTTTGTTATTATCATTGAATTGTGAGTTTATTATCTTATATCTGGAAAAGAGATATTACAAGAAACAATTTTATTACAAGTAAGTGCAGCGTGATGTGATGTATGGTTTTGGTTTTCCATGCCATTATTATATTCTGTTAGACATGATAAATATTGAAATTTATCAAAATAAGAGGGATTGAACAGCCACAGAAAATATTATACTTTCTGTGTGTGTATATATATATACACACACACAGAAAGGGAAGTAAATTAGAAATCAATCTCAGTATGTTAGTGAGTTTTTCTTTCCTTAATACACACTTTAGTTTAGGAGGTTGAATTAAGCACATCGGGATGATAATTATAACTAGACACAAGGAACTGCAGATGCTGGTTTACAGAAAAAAAAGTATGGGAGTAATTTAGCATGTCAGACAGTATCTCTGGAGGATATGGATAGGCAACACTTAGGGTTGAGATTCTTCTTCAGATATTGTATTGTGGGGGGGGAAAGGTGGCAAAAAGACGAGGGCGGCACAAAGCCTGGCAAGTGATAGGTGGATATAGGTGAGAGAGGTTTTGATTAGCAGATGAGTGGACAAGGGCTAGAGATAAAAAGGAGACAAAAGAGTGTAATTGAACTGTAAGATGTACGAGCAGAATTAGGCCATTCGGCCCATTGAGTCTACTCTGCTATTCAATCATGGCTGATCTAATTTTTCCCCTCAACCCCATTCTCCTGCCATCTCCTATTGACCTTTGATGCCTTTACCATTCAAGAATCTATCAATCTCTGATTTAAAAATACCCAATGACTTGGCCTCCACAGCTATCTGAGGCAAAGAATTCCACAGATTTACCACCCTCTGACTAAAGAAATTCCTCCTCATCTCCATTCTAAAGGAATTCTGCGATTGTGTCCTATGGTCCTAGACTCTCCCACTACTAGAAACATCCTCTCCACATCCACTCTATCTTCGCCTTTATTCCTTCTACCAAAGTGCATGACCATACACTTTGCTTTGCTGTATTCCATTTCCCACTGTATCCCATTTGCTGTATCCCATTGTCCACTTTCCTAACCTGTCCAAGTCCTTCTGCAGACTCCCTGCCTCCTCAATACTACCTGCCCTTCTGAAAATCAAAGTAAGCAATTACATCTGACTCTCCTTTGCCTATCCTTCTTGTTACTCTGGAGAGAATAGGAGTGAAATGTGAAGCTAAAAGAAGGGATATAAATGGGAGAGAATGGGGGAAGGGGGGAGGGCGGGATGGTAGGAGAAAAATGGGTGTGGCAAGAATGGGAAAAAATGGAGCGAGAGGTTTATCTTAAATTGGGGAATGCAATGTTCATACAATTGGGTCGTAAGCTAACCAAGATGCTGTCCTCCAGTTTGTCTGTGGGCTCACTCTGGCAATGGAGGAGACCCAGGACAGAGAGGTCGGATTGGGAATAGGAGGGGGAGTTGAAGTGCTGAGCCACTGGGAGGTCAGGTAGGTTCTTCCGGACCGAGCGGAGGTGTTCGGCGAAACGATCGCCCAACCTCCGCTTATCTCACCGATGTAGATCAGCTGACATCTAGAGCGGCGGATGCAGTAGATGAGGTTGGAGGAGATACAGGTGAACCTCTGTCGCACCTGGAACGACTGCTTGGGTCCTTGAATGGAGTCGAGGGGGGAGGTAAAGGGACAGGTGTTGCATTTCTTGTGGTTGCAATGGAAAGTGCCCGGGGAGGGGGTGGTACGGGAGGGAAGGGAAGAATTGACAAGGGAGTTGTGGAGGGAGCGGTCTTTGCGGAAGGCAGACATGGGGGGAGATGGGAAGATGTGGTGAGTGGTGGGGTCACGTTGGAGGTGGCGGAAATGACTGAGGATTATTTGTTGTATGTTACGGCTGGTGGGGTGAAAGGTGAGGACTAGGGGGACTCTGCCCTTGTTGCGAGTGCGGGGATGGGGAGAGAGAGCAGTGTTGCGGGGTATGGAAGAGACCCTGGTGTGAGCCTCATCTATGGTGGAGGAGGGGAACCCCCGTTCCCTGAAGCATGAGGACATTTCAGATGCCCTGGTGTGGAACGCCTCATCCTGGGAGCAGATGCGGCGTAGGCGGAGGAATTGGGAGTAGGGGATGGAGTCCTTACAGGAAGCAGGGTGGGAAGAAGTGTAGTCCAGATAGCCATGGGAGTCAGTGGGTTTATAGTGGATGTTGGTCAGAAGTCTATCACCTGCGATGGAGATAGTGAGGCCAAGGAATGGTAGGGAAGTGTCGGAAATAGTCCAGGTTTATTTGAGTGCCGGATGGAAGTTGGTGGTGAAGTTGATGGTCAGCTTTGTTGGGATCTCTGGAAGGAAGTGTAAGGATAGGATTCAGGGGAAACTACCTGGATTAGTACAAATGCAAAATACTTGTTTAGTATCTCACCTATATCGGCTGACACCAAACATAAATTCTATTCTTTATCCTTGAGCACTTATCATTTCCTTTGTTACCCTCTTGTTTGTCTGAAGAAGGGTTTCGACCCGAAACATCACCTATTCCTTCGCTCCATAGATGATGCCTCACCCGCTGAGTTTCTCCAGCATTTTTGTCTACCTTCGATTTTTCCAGCATCTGCAGTTCTTCCTTAAACTCTTGTTTTTAACGTTCACATAAAAATCCGAAGATTTTATGTTTAATTCATTTTGCCAATTGCCTGCTTGAGTTATTCCCTGATTGATTTATATTTCTCAGACCCTTTCTAATTTCTTCTTTGAATACTTTACATATTCCTTTTTCATTTTGACCAATTTTAGAACCATTTCGGTCATCCAGGGTTCCTTTACCTTGCCATCCTTATCCTTCCTCCTTACTGGAACATGTAGGTCCTGAACTCTGATCAGCAGGCCTTTAAACAACTTCCACATGTCAGATGTGGACTTATCCAATAACATTTTATTTTTTATTTACTTTTATTTTTTTATTTTTTTTTTATTAGAAGTACGGTAAATTACAATTCTACACAACACATATATCTTAATACATTTTTTGTACCGCTTCATTTTTTTTTTTTGAGCTTTAAGAAAAAGGTAGAAGTAAGGAAAGTAAAGAAAGTGCAAGAGAGTCATGCAGTGCAAGAGTGTAAGGAAAAGAAAGCCCCTTAGGAAAGAAGTTAGAGAAGGAAGTTATCCAATAACATTTGTTTTCAATTGATTCTCCCTAGCCCCCAAAGGTCTAGATTTATCCTTATTCATAAATATCTTAGAATCTATGGACCATCAGTCTGAAGAAAGGTCTCGACCCGAAATGTCGCCCATTCCTTCTCTCCAGAGATGCTGCCTGCCTCAGTGAGTTACTCCAGCAGTTTGTGTCTACCTTAGAATCTATGGAGTTGTGAACACTGTTCCCAAAATGTTCTTCCACTGAAACACCAGTCACCTGGCCAGGCTTCTTTCCCACTGTAAGGTCCAGCATAGTCCCTTCCTGAGTTGGAATGTCCATATACTTGGATACACCTAAACAATTCTGCCCAATCTAAAGCTTTTCCACTGGGTAAGCCCCAGTCAATAGTAGGGAAGTTAAGGTCACTTACGAGGACAACCCTGTTGTGTTTGAAATCAAATGTGCTCTGGAATTCCAAATGAACAATATTTACAGATTATTTTTAATCCATTCTGTTTGTTACACATTTAAAGATCTCCACTTATTTATTATTCATAATTTTCTTTTCACAAAACCCTATTGAGCCTGCTGGATTGGCATCACCTTGGCATCTATTTGGTATCTATTACAGGAATGCCCTAGGCTGGGAACTAAATATTCAGAGGTTATTTGACATTTTGGAAGGACAGTCACTAAAGAGGTGGAGGTGACAGTAGACAATAGACTATCCTTCCAAAATGTCAAATCATCTCTGAATTCAGATTCAGATTCAGATTCAATTTTAAGTGTCATTGTCAGTGTACAGTACAGAGACAACAAAATGCATTTAGTATCTCCCTGGAAGAGCGACATAGCAAACGATTTGAATAAATAATAATAAGTGTCCGGGGGGGGGGTGGTGATTGGCAGTCACCGAGGTACGTAGTTGAGTAGAGTGACAGCCGCCGGAAAGAAGCTGTTCCTCGACCTGCTGGTTCGGCAACGGAGAGACCTGTAGCGCCTCCCGGATGGTAGGAGGGTAAACAGTCCATGTTTCGGGTGAGAGCAGTCCTTGGCGATGCTGAGCGCCCTCCGCAGACAGCGCTTGCTTTGGACAGACTCAATGGAGGGGAGCGAGGAACCGGTGATGCGTTGGGCAATTTTCACCACCCTCTGCAATGCCTTCCGGTCGGAGACAGAGCAGTTGCCATACCATACTGTGATGCAGTTGGTAAGGATGCTCTCGATGGTGCAGCGGTAGAAGTTCACCAGGATCTGAGGGGACAGATGGACCTTCTTCAGTCTCCTCAGGAAGAAGAGACGCTGATGAGCCTTCTTGATCAGAGTAGAGGTATTGTGGGTCCAAGAGAGGTCATCGGAGATGTTGACTCCCAGGAACCTGAAGCTAGAAACACGTTCCACCTCCGTCCCGTTAATGTGGATGGGGGTGTGCGTGCCGCCTCTGGACTTCCTGAAGTCTACAATGAGCTCCTTGGTCTTCTTGGAGTTAAGGGCCAGGTTGTTGTCAGCGCACCATGCTGCTAAGTGCTGGACCTCCTCCCTGTAGGCCAACTCATCGTTGTTGCTGATGAGGCCAATCACCGTTGTATCATCTGCATACTTGATGATGGTGTTAGTACCATGTACAGGTGTGCAGTCATAGGTGAAGAGGGAGTAGAGGAGGGGGCTCAGCACACAGCCCTGAGGAACGCCGGTGTTCAGGGTGAGGGTTGAAGAGGTGTGCTTGTCTAACCTCACAGACTGGGGTCTGTTGGTTAGAAAGTCCAGTATCCAGTTGCAGAGGGAGGGGTCGATGCCCAGGTTACCGAGTTTGGTGATCAGTTTTGATGGTATAATATTCAGTTCCCAGCCTAGGGCATCCCTGTAATAGATACCAAATTAAATCCATTGATTTACTTATATTCATGTTGCTGTCTCATTTTACCATATTAGAAATGCTGCATTCTTTCAGATCAAAAATCTGTATGTTTATCATTTTTTCCTTTGTCATGGTGATCCCTGTCACTCCTGTGAACGCTTACTTTTCCTTTGATGTTATCATCCTATCTGCCCTTTCACATGAACCACTTTCACATAAACACTACTTCAACATAAGCTTTGAACTATATAGATATTATTGTTATTACCGCACTGTTATTATTTTAATATCTATATATATATATATATATATATATATATATATGTGTGCGTGTGTGTGGGTGTACCAGACTAAGTGGGTCCCGTTGGGTCCTCGTCACACGGGAGGCCTGGTCCCCCAAAGCAACCTGTTCCCCCAACGCACACATATATATTCCTCCACTCATCCATAGCCCCCACTGCGCAAGCGTTGCTCATTTCCCCTCATCCCCAGCACATTCTCCCCCTCCTCTTCACCCTCCCTCTTCTTTCCCCTCTCCTCTTCCCCTCCCCAATCCCTCCCTCACCTCTCCTTTCCCCTACGCTCAGTCACTCCCTCCCTCACTCCATAACTCCTCTCCCCTCCCTAACCCCATTCTATCCCTCTACCCCCCATCAGCCGTCGATGTCCTCAGAGCCAGGTTAGCGCTCGGGCCTCGGGAGCCTCTGCGTGGCCCTGGAGAACCAGCAGCTATGGCAGAGGCCGCGCTGACAGGGGCCGCTGCTGACTGACTGACAGTGGACGCGGCCAGTTAGTGCGACGATGGTGCAGGAAGGGGCATCACTGTCCCGGAAGTGATTGACAGGCGAGGAGACCAATCTGCGCATGTGCAGTTTTTAAGATTTTTAAACCTTAATAACTTTTAAAATATACCACTGATCTGAACAAAACTTGTTGCCGTGCACACAGGAGAATGGTGAGGCATGTGGCAAAAAGTCATAGCGCTATTGTGTACCACTTTCGCGCAAATGTAAAAATAACGCAAACCAGAAGATAACAAATGAGAGTTTTAGTTATGTATAGACAAGACCAACTGGGACCTGTTGGGTCCCTGTCACACAGGAGGCCTTGTCCCCCAATGCAACCTGCTCCCCAACACAATATTGCACCCCTAACCCGTAGCCCCCACGGGAGGCATGGTCCCCGAACTCAACCCATTGCCGAACATAAGATTCCAGCATTCCCCTGCCACCCCCAGCACTGGACTTAAACAAAATTCCAATTGCACTTCCCCAATTGCAATACCAATTCACCCTCCCCTTCCTGTTCTGCCAGGAACTGGAGTAAATGTTGTATGATGGCAACATTGTTGCAAATGTCGGTGGAGGACTGTGATATCCCATTCAGGTGAAAAGTTGGTGGAAGCACAGTGTTACTGTATTGCAACTTTGTATCAACGTTTGTTGGATGCTGGCAGGAAGGATTTTAACAGTAAAAATCTTGTTAAGGTTGGCTTTGTTAAACCTTGAAATATCGGTAACTTACGAAATATAACATCAAATCTGAAGGAAACTTGACAAGACTGACGACAGGAAAAAGCTGAGTAAGGATGTGCAAAATATTTCAGCACTACTGTGTACTGTTTTGGCGAAGATACAATAACACATATACACATACACACACACACACAAGAATTTTAGTATAATATAGATAGATATATGTGATCTATATATATATATGTGTATTTGTAAGTATATGTATATATACACACACGTTTAACTTTTTTTTCTCTCTCATTTATTATATTGTTTACAGTGTACTATGTTTACATATTCTGCTGTGCTGTTGCAAATAAGAATATCATTGTTCTATTTGGGACATATGACAATAAAACACTCTTGACTGGTGACTCTAGAACCACTGTTTTCTATTGAAAAAACATAAAATGCAGAATATTCTGCAGGCCAGGCAGCATTTCTAAAAAGAGAAAAAATGCCTGTTCAGCATGGCCAGATAAAATTAATTCTAAAAAGGGAACCAGGTAATGATTATCTCCAACCTAAATGCACCCATTCATATCCTCTTGGCATTCAACATTAATATTGCAGCACATTGGCACAGCTGGTAGAGCTGCTGCCTCACAACTCCAGAGATCCGGGTTTGATCGTGACGCTGTCTGCATAGAGTTTGCATGTTCTCCCTGTGATCAAATAGGTTGATCATGGATGCTCCAGTTTTCTCCCACATGTCAAAGGATTTGTAGGAGAAAATTGGTCACTCTATATGGCCCTTCATATTTAGGGATGAATACAAAAGTAGGATAATATAGAACTAGTGGTCGATGTATCTTTAATTCAATCAAACAATTGGTATTTTCAGCAAAAACGTCATTAGACATCACTTTAACTGGCGTCTTAATTGGACCAACCACCTCAATAATGTTGCGTCTAGTGCAAGTGAGCAGCATACTATTCCATTACAAGTGACTCGTGGCCTGCCTCTCCTAGGATTGTTCATCATCTACAAGTTTCAAGTCAGGAATGTGTAGAAATACCATCCCATTCCCATCTCCCACCCACCTGAATGGATATGCAGTTCCAACAGCACTTGGGAAGCTGAGTAATATTCAGGGCAAAGCAAACCATCTTGGATATTCCCCCTTTTCACTAATGGATACCATGGTTGCAGTATGAGCAACTTGTGAGGCTGGGTTGACAGGAACTGCCAAATCTTTGACCTCTCCTAGAAACATAAGGAACATCACTTTGTCAAAGTCCTCCATTATTCAGATTTGGAAACGTGATGTTGATCTTTTATTGGCTCTGGGTGAAAATTCTGCGACTGCTAATCTAACAGCTTTCTGAGACTACCTTCACCAGGTGGAGTGCAGCAGTTCAATAAAGCAATTCACTACATTCTCCAGAAATCTGTGAAAACCATTAAATGTTGGTCTTGCCAGAAATCCTACATTTACCCTACCTCCGTGGGTAAATAACGATTTTCTCCTTAGATCACAAGCCTTATTTTTCTTTCCTTTGTAAGGTTTTGTATTCCTGTTGATACCACTCCTTGACCTATCTCTTGCTAACAAGCAGATTATGTGGTTGTTAATCCAGCCACGCATTACAGCTCTCCATTACCTCCCTCAGTGTGATGATGTAACAAATTGCTAGATGGAACAATGAGCTTCAGTGGCAACACTGGCATCAAAGAAGTCAGATATTGATAGATATAATCTATTTGCTCTTCAAATTTTTACAGTATAAATTTGACATCAGCTGGTGCCACAAGAAATACCAGCACAACCTGTACACAAACGTGTGCATATGCACTATCAATTTTTGAATTGATTCAATGTCCATTGCATTTATAAATGCATTTTCAAGCCCTGTCCAATGATTTATTTCATTCCAATTACAGTGCACCTCAATAAAAAGTGCCTGATCATTTCCTGATTTCAGATATACCACAAGTATTATCAGATTCCTCATATTCCTCCAATCTAAATTCCATTTGGAATATTTTGGAGGGCCAAGAAACCAAGAACCAAGAAGATGATGTATAATTTGAATATCTTCTAAAATGGATATTAAATCTGCCCCCTTATACCCTTGTAATGTAGCATTGAATTTTTCCATTAGAGTGTCATACAAATAATCGCATACCAATTTCATACTGACCAATCTGAAAGCCTTGTCCCTATCGGTACCTGTTAGTAGGTTTACTATTTGGAAGCAAAGTTGGGTGTTACCTTTAAAGCCCTGATCCACTGTACGAGTTCATTCAAAGAGTTCTTCCGAGTTTGCCCTGATTCGAACTCGGAGATTTACAGTAATGGCCACTCGTCGGTACTCGGGGCTCTTGTTGACATTTTTCAACATGTTGAAAAATCTTCACGAGTTTTCCTGAGATACCGTGTTTCCCGAGTACCTGCCGTTAGCGTTACGAGCCGCTAATTGATGTCCCCAAGCTCCAACATACCCGCTACGTTCATTCTACGTGCTTACCACAAGTTTGATTTTTTTTAAACTCGGGAGAGCATTTGAATGAACTCGTACAGTGGGACAGGGCCATATTAGACCTGCTCATAAGAAAGAGTGATTAGTTAATCTAGTTTCATCTAGTTTTGCTCGCACATAAGGAGTCCATTTACTTTTTTGAATACGATTGAGTTACATTCTTTGGAATGCATGTGAAAATGGCAAAATGAAGCTTATGTTTCCATATCAAGGGAATATATTATTTTTAATGAATTATCATTATGCATATGGCTATTGAGGGAATGCATGAAACCTACATTCCATAAAATACAGAGTGAGGAAAAATAAAACAATCTGCTCCAAATAGGATGGATTTCTCACTTCAATGTTGCTTTTATCTTCTGGATTTTACAGACTGGATCTGCAAATTTCAGAAATATAATTGTATCTTGAGGCTGAAGTATCAACTATTGTACTTAGCCATGACACTGTGAAATTAATATCAGAGCTTAAATATATCTTTACAATATGTTCATGTATTCCAATAGAAAATAGATGTCTGTTCGGGTCATTCCTTCGTCACATTTTTATACACATCAGCATTTTACAGTGCACATAATTATGTGGAGCTTTTGAAAGTTTCAATGAATTACTCATTATTAAAAAAAAACAGCCCTGCATTCAAGTTATCTTTGCAGGAAAACACATTTTCTTCCAAAAAGTCAAATTACCTGCATTTGAATTCATTTTCTAGACTCCTTGTCAATTTAATTCATTGAAAATTGCCCTGTAAATCCTCTGGGTGAAACAATCAAGTTGGTCTGTTATTTGGAAAATGCAAATTCTCTTTAAAAAAGATTTTGTAATTACAGAAATTCAAAAGGCATGTGATCTTAATATGACTGCCATGCAGCCCTGAGAAAGGATAATTCAGTTTTAAACCTATCATTTTCCTGAAGAGAAACAATTTACTCACCCCTATTGGAAGCAGCAAGCAAGGAAAATGAGATTTGAGTTGTAGAAGGGAAGAGAGCAGCTCGTGAATGGAGATCGATAACAGTGACACTGGAACAGAAAGAGAATTACTTTTTTTTATCTGGATCAATAAGGTCATTAAGGTAAGTCGAGAACGAGGTACTGAGATGAGATTTTGGAGAAAAACAGTCTATTGAGGTGGGTCCTGATGTTGTACAATATAACCATGTGATCTTTTATAGAAATCAAGGCAGCTAGGGTGCTTAATGGTGAAACAGTTAGTGATGGGAGCTAAATCCCAAACAAATTGAAATGCAAGTCATTCTGTTCTGTATCTTAGCACATAAATTTTGCTCTAATTTCCATTTGGGCTGGAATGTACATTTTTAAAACACACAAACGTAATGTGAAAACTTTACATTTATTCTTACATAATTGTCATAAGGTTAGGGATTCAAATTCAATTCTGAAGACATTTGCACTAAAAGCTAGGTTGAAGCTCCATTAAATACCGAACGCGTGTTGCATTGCTGGAGAAGCTCATTTTAAAATGATACATTAAAACAAGACTTCAACTGACCGTTTAGGTCAATACAAAAGATAATTTGGGATACCTGCTGGATGGATTTGCTGGCTGCTCTGGGCATCGTCTGCCATGCAGAAACTTGGTTTGCAGTCACATTTCTGACTAACACACTGTTCGGGTTATGAACAATTCACAGGAACGGAAACCTGCCGTAACAGGATGACTTGCATATATATTTCCTTACAGCATTGAAGAAAGCAATTTAGCCCTTCAGGATCATTGTACTGATCTCACAGCCCAGGAATTCAGCAGCTTTGACGTTGACAACCAAACATGCAACCGGTGATGCAGCGGTAGAGTTGCTGCCTTACAGCGTTTGCAGTGCCGGGGACCCGGGTCCGATCGCGCATATGGGTGCTGTCTGTACGGAGTTTGTACATTCTCCCCATGGGTTTCCTCCGAGATCTTCGGGTTCCTCCCACACCCCAAGGATGTACAGATTTGTAGTTAAATTGGCTTGGTATAAGTGTATATTATCCCTAGGATAGGATAGTGTAGGATTGGGTTAATGTGCGGGGATCTCTAATCGGTGTGGACTCGATGGGCCGAAGGGCTTGTTCTGCGCCATATCGCTAAATTAAACTAAACTAAACTGAACTAAACTATCTATGCACAGATTGGCCTCAGTGCCTCTAAAATGATAAACTAAGTAACAATAGTGGCTATACTTTCAATGTCATCATTGGTTGTAACTCACTCAAGATAGTTTGAGATAGTGGCATTATGTCACGGAGCCTCGTGACTTGTTGGAGAAGTTTAATTACACCCATACTGAGGTTTTGATCTTATTAGTGTAAGAAGCCATCGTTGGGAGATTGAAATCAAGATAATTATAAGAGGATTAAATGGAGTTTCCCTCGTGCTCTGTATTGAGAGCCTTGGATGCTCATTATATTTGCTAATAGTCCCCAGGAAGGCATTAAGAATGCTATTATTAAATTTGTAGATGATAGAAAGCATACACAAAGACTAGCAACGGGGAAGGAATTAGTAGACTGCAAGCTGATTCTGATATGTTTAGTAAATGATCTCAGACCTAGCAACTATTCATTCATGTGGAGTGTGCTGAGCTATGCCAGCCTGTGAGGATGTGTCCAACACACAGGGTTCTGTCATTATGTACCTTGTCAGTTCCTCATCTCATCTCAAATGTTTCACAACAAAAATGTATGTAGTAATTGTTGTAGAGAAACAAACAACATGGTTAACTAATGCACTGATTAGACCTACTCACGGCAAAGGATAGCACGGTACCACAGCAGATAGTTCTGCTGTCTCACAGCTTCCATGACCCAGGTTTAATTCTGGGTGGATTTTTTATTTTCTCTTTGTGACCACGTGGGTTTTCCCTAGGTCCTCCCATGCCCCAAATATGTGCTGGTGGGTTGTATAATTGGCTACTGCAAATTACCCTGAGGACAGGTGGGTACCAAGAGAATTAAGGGGAAGGAGTAGGGAGTTGGAGATGCTGGCCATGAGAGAAGGAACAATTTACAGGGACATAAGTGGGGCAATGAGACATGCAGGGGAGCTGGCATAGACTTGATGGGACAAATTACCTTACATTTCATAAAGAAAATAAAGTATGACTAACCAAATGATCTGCTTTGATGATGTGAGGTGAGGGAGGAATATTGGCCTGGACACCAACACAATTCTGCGATTATAGATCATGGAATCAAGAAAATCTCTGCCACGAGAGACTCATACACCCATTGTCTTCATGGGAGGGTGAGAGAAAGCTACTTTGAATTATTTCACTTTTCACATTTTTTTTAGTCAGTGGCTGATGGGGCAATTACCAATCCAGGATTTTTTTTTAAATTAGCTTTCATATGGAGAAAAAAAACATAAAAAAAATTAATGCACTGAATGGACCTACTAACAGCGAAGGATGGCACTGTCTCACAGCAGATCCTATGGGTGAATGTTTTTCCACTTGGTTAAATGATGTTTATTTAGACTTGCATGCTGGCTTTCATTTATTAAGTCATTGCCTGTTCAGTATTATTGATTCTAAAAATGAACTTGCCATTGATGTTAGAGTGAATGATCGTACAGTCACAGTTTGTTATCCTCCACTTTTATGTAACCCAGGATGAACCATTTGCAGTTATTCAGTCCTCAGATACCAAGGAGGACTGGAATGTTAAAGAAAGAACTGCAGATACTGGAAAAATTGAAGGTAGACAAAAAAGCTGGGGAAACTCAGCGAGTGAGGCAGCATCTATGGAGCGAAGGAATAGGCAATGTTTCGGGTTGATACCCTTCTTCAGACTGATGTTGGGGGAGGGGGGGGGTGGGGAAAGAAAGGAAGAGGCAGAGACAGTAGGCTGTGGGAGAGCTTGGGGAGGGGAGGGGAAGGAAGGAGAAAACATGGACTACCTGAATTTGGAGAAGTCAATGTTCATACTGCCGTGGTGTAAACTACCAAAGCGAAATATGAAGATTGCTTTCAGAGTGTTGGCAATTCCTTTGCTTTCTCCTGTAACCTATGGACCAGGTGAAATTTCAACTCTGATGTCTGCCAAACTCCAGATGCACTGATTCTAGGCCTCTTTTGTCTGGTTCAACAGTGCTACTGTTTCCTCTTGACCATGTATTGAGATGCAAAGTTCTCATTTGGTGCCTGAACTATGCTTATCTTTTCCACAAGAAGAACCCCAAGGTCATAGCCTCAGAATTAAAGGGCGCTCTTTTAGAAAGGAGGTGAGGAGGAACTTCTTTAGTCAGAGGGTAGTTAATCCGTGGAACTCATTGTCACAGAGGGCGGTGGAGGGCAAGTCAGTGGATTTTTTACGGCAGAGATATACAAATTATTGGTTAGAACAAATGTCAAGGGTTATGGGGTGAAGGAAGAAAAATGGGATTAGGAGGCAGAGATCAGCCTTGATTGAATGGCAGAGTAGACTCGATGGGCTGAATGGCCTAATTTTACTATAACTTGTGAACTGGTGAACTTGTGTAATCACTGATCAGTCCCACACTACCTTTAACTATCCTATCACTATTTATGTGATTATATATTTGGCATTTCATATACACTTCAGCCACTAATCCATTCCCATCTTTTCCCAAATCCAGAAGAGGTCACTGTAATGAATGAGAAAGTCTGACAAGCTGTTCTGCATCATAGGGAGGTCGTGGAGACTTTGGAGAGGGTGCAAACGGGGTTTACCAGAATGATGGCTGGATTAAAGGATTGTGTCCTCAGTTTGGACAAACTTAGATTGTTTTCTCTGGAATGTCAGAGCTGAGTGAGACCTGAAAGAAGTGAACATAATTGAGAGGCATAAATAGGATAGGCAGTCAGAACCTTTTTCCCAGGGTGGAAATGTTAAAGACGAGTGGATACAACTTTAAGGTGAGATGGTCAAAGTAGAGATCTGGGGGTCCTTGTTCATTAGTCACTGAAAGTAAGCATGCAGGCACAGCAGGCAGTGAAGAAAGCTAATGGCATGTTGGCCTTCATAACAAGAGGAGTTGATTATAGGAGCAAAGAGGTCATTCTGCAGTTGTACAGGACCCTAGGGAGACCACACCTGGTCTATTGTGTGCAGTTTTGCTCCAAATTGGACTATTGTGTGCAGTTTTGGTCTCCGAATTTGAGGAAGGACATTCTTGCTATTGACGGAGTACAGCGTAGGTTTACGAAGTTAATTCCTGGGATGGCGGGACTGTCATATGTTGATAGAATGGAGCGGCTGGGCTTGCATACTCTGGAATTTAGAAGGATGAGTGGGTATCTTATTGAAACATATAAGATTATTAAGGGATTGGACACGTTAGAGATAGGAAATGTTCCCGATGTTGTGGGAGTCCAGAACCAGGGGCCACAGTTTAAGAACAAGGGGTAGGCCATTTAGAATGAAGATGAGGAAAAACATTTTCACCCAGAGAGTTGTGAATCTGTGGAATTCTTTGCCGCAAAAGGAAGTGGAGGCCAGTTCTCTGGATGCTTTCAAGATAGAGTTAAATAGAGCTCTTAAAGATAGCGGAGTAAGGGGATATGGTGAGAAGGCAGGAACGGGGTACTGAATGTGGATGATCAGCTATGATCATAGTGAATGGCGGTGCTGGCTCAAAGGGCCAAATGGTCTACTTCTGCACCTATTGTCTATTGTTTATTGTCTATTGAAAGGAGATGTATGGAGCAAGTTTGATACACAGAATGTGCTGGTGTGTGAAAGGAGCTGCCGGTGGTAGTGGTGGAGGCAGATACGATTGTGGCATTTAGGAAGCTTTTAGATAGGCCCATTGGAATGAAGGGATATGCATCATGTGCAGGCAGAGATCAGTTTAACCTGGCATCATGTTTGATACAGACATAGTGGGCCGGGGGTATGGTCCCGTGCTGTATTGCTTGCTCTATGTTACATGTATGTCCATTCAATCCATCTCATTCCCCCATATGGAAAGATTCATTGCCTAACAGATTTGTACAATGTTTCTGCCTGAAGGAAACACATTACTTGAACATTCCAAACACCCTCGTCCTTAGCTTTTGTGGTTCCCCCATGTCTACTTATATTTTTCTGTCCTCTGATCCTGTTCTGCCTTTCAGGTTTGCTGACCTCGTCGCTCTCCTCAAAATAACACCTTAAAAACCAAGGCCACTATTGCCAAGCTTCCTTTCATTAACAAAATGTCATGAGCTTGGTGTCACATCTCAAATTTGTGTTTGCCTTTCCAGGAGCTCTACATCTGAATCACTCCAATCAGGTTCCACCCATTGCCATGTGAGTATTGAAGTTTTATTTTTAATCAAAGTATTAAATACCATCGTGTTAGCTGTGACAGTGATAAACTATCCCTCCCTGCCCATCCTCACTATACTGCAGTTGTTAGACCTGGATGATTTTTCATCTCCTCTTAAGCCCCTCCTCCATTGCCCATCTGACTATAGCTGTGCTCAATAATATTTGTATCTATTTAATTTTAGTTGCAGACCCATCTGCTTCCCCCTCCGTTGCTATTACCACGGGAGAAGCACATGTACTTATTTGTTAACCCTTACCTCTAAATTTCACGTGTCATTTTGCTGGTTACGTTAGCTGAAAATACATTTGTTTCCATGTTTACACCATTGACTCTGTATCAACTTCTGTCTTGCATCTTCCACAAACTTATAGATGTTTTCAATTCTCTGCAAAATCAAGGTCATCTGCAACTCTGGTCCCTTTACCCAACACCCACCAACTTCCATCAGTTACACCTGATCTTGTTGATTTACAACAACATCTTGATTTTAAAGATCTCATCCCTTTTCTAAAGCTCTCTGAATCTTGTCTTTCCCTTTCTTTCTTCACCACGTGCAGCCTTGCAACACTCCGCAAGACCAATGCTCCTCCATTCCTAGCTTCTTGAGCGTTCCCACTCTTATCATTTCAGCATTGTTTGTGGTGCCTAAAACTAGCAAGGTCTTAAGCTCTAAAATTATCATCCTGAAGCTATCTGTCTCTCTAACTTGATTCCTTTAGAGCACTCCTGCTGCATGTTGCTCAATGTCAAATATAACTTTCCTACAATTGTCTGGGGTCGTTTTAACTACTGAAATATTACAATGTATTTTTGGTGGGGCTTTCTTCTTCCTTGCTAATAGAGGCTGTGATCTAAACCCAGTTTCAAAACCATACACAGCACCAAATCAATGTGATAAAGTCCACATTGTTACATGACAAGCAAAATAGATTTTTTTCCATATTAAAGATGCATTGTCATTGCTTAGGTTTTATCGGTGAATGATCACAGACTTCTCCTAACAGTGCCTGGCACGTTTTCCAGCTTGTGGCACTCTGCACAGCATGGCACCCATCTGTTGAACTTCAGTACATCTGTTACGTTGTAGTGATGAAGCACATCAAATAGATGGCATGCTGAAGTCCTGGGGAAAGTGAGAAAGAAGTGAACAAAATTGATGGTGGTGGGCGTGGTAGTGTGGTGCAAGGGCAATGTGTGGCTGTTCATTTCTCCATAAATTTTATTTCATAATAATCTTATTCAAATTTCTGGCACTTCAATGAGACATTTGGAAGAATGCACCATGTAATTTTGCAGAAATGAAAAGGTGTCAAAAAGAATGTTTAATAAAAATCAGTTGTAAAGGGCTGGATCGAACTGTACTAGAATAAAGAGTGTGTATATTTTGTGTGTGTGGCTGTGTGTGCATGCACGTGTGTGTCTGTGTGTGTGTGCGTATGTTTGACTGTGTGCGCATGCACTTGTGTGTGTCTGGGTGTGTCTGTGTGCGTGTGCATGTGGGTTTGTGTGTGTGTGTCTGTGTGCGAGTGCACATATGTGCGTGTGTGTCTGTGTGTGGGTGCATGTGTGTGCGTGTGTGTGTCTGTATGCGCATGCACGTGTGTGTGAGTGTGTCTGTGTGTGCGTGCGCACATGCCTATCTTTCTGACTGTGTGTCTGTAGAATCCTGTGTAACATTTAAGGCCCATTTTACTGGAAGCTATTGCAGGTGAAATGATGAGGTAAATCCAAAGTACTTGTTAGAGAATGGCAGGATATAGATTATAGAAAGCAGCGATGATTTTGATTATAGGTTTTGGAAATTTCAATTACAATGCAATCCAGACCATATTAACTTGCATTTCACCATTCTTACCTCTCATTCTGCCTTATTTTTGCAAAGTATGTTCTGCTTGTGTAATCTGGTTACTCACAGTGAACACCTTTCGTGACTTGCTCCAATCAAAATTTATCATAATTTTGACTCTTGCTATTTAATCTCTCCCTCAAAAAAAACAAAGGTCTCTCTACATACCTGAAGTCTTTCATTCCTGGTGCAATCAATCAAGATTAAATAGATGAACAGGGCAGGTGCACCTTCCCACTGGGTTGACTGGGAATCTATCCTTCTAATTAGAACCATATTCTGAAGAAGGGTCTCGACCCAAAATAACACCCATTCCTTCTCTCCAGAGATGCTGCCTGTTCCGCTGAGTTACTCCAACATTTTGTGTCTATCTTCGATTTAAACCAGCATCTGCAGTTCCTTCCTACACGTTGCAAAAATAATGTCACCTATCAACTGTCCACACCTCGAGAAGCCTTAGACCTAAAGGGCCTGTCCCACTTGGCCGTCATTTGCATCTCATTTACGCGTCATATGTAAAATAGGTCGCCGTGTCGCTACAGGCGATATCGCGCGCAAATCACGCGTCATCATGCCGTCTGGTGCACGTGAATATGGCAGCATGGCACCCATCTGTTGAACTTCAGTACATCTGTTACATTGTAGTGATGGAGCATCTGTGGCGCTGGGCGATGCATGTTTACGCATGGCGACGTAACCATGCATCACCACGTGATACACGTGAGACGTCGGGACACCAGCGTGCAATGCCAAAGCGTCAGTGTGCGTATGCGATACGTCACGCAGGTGGCGCGGAGGATTTCGTGCAGCACAAAATCCTGGAGCGCCCCACGATACCGCTCGCAACTCCACACTCATCCACGCCTCTCCATGCGCCTCCATGCTACCCGCACGCTACCCGTGCGTCACAACGCGCTGACCACATTTTTGGAGGTCGTGTAAATGGCGCGCAAATGACGGGCAAGTGGGACAGGCCCTTAAGTGTATACTCAGCTCAACTGGAAATCTAAAATATCCTGACTATGATATGCTAGTTTATCTCTTTGTCTGCTATAATTGCAACATCAAGTCCATGCCAGAGCATTAACCTGCTGAGCCAAAGGGTATGCATAACATCTTGGCCTCAGTTTTAAGCTAAGGAGAAATGGATGAAATTGTTAACCCTGGGGAAAAATGAAAATACTTTTACTTTTTAAACTTAATTTTAATATTTTAGAATATTTTTTAAAATGTTTCAATGTGTCTTAATTAATTTTATTTTAGTTTTTACTTTTAATTTAGTTTAGAGATAAAGCGCGGAAACAGGCCTTTCGGCTCACCGAGTCCGCACCGACCAGCCATCCCCGCAAATTAACACTATCCTACACACTTGACAATTTTACACTTATAACAAGCCAATTAACCTACAAACCTGTATGTCTTTGGAGTTTGGGAATTTTTACAAGGGAACATTTTCAAGGTTTTGATTAGTAGAACAGAAAAAATCTCACCCGTCCATTTAGTTACAAATCAGATTTATTGGCAAGAGAGAGAACAAAAACAATAATTGTCTCGGTATGCATGGGGCCCGTTTTACAGCAGCACACCTCCCTCTCTCTCTGTCTCTGTCCGCGACGCTGAACGTGACCCAGCCCGTCGACCTACCCCTTTCGTAATGGCATGACTTCCTGGTGCCTGCCATTATACCGGTCAAAATCAGCCATTGAAATAACTGCCATTAAGTTCTAGCCAATAGCGCTGTTTCCAAATTCAAACTGCAATCAATGGCCGGGTATCCGAGTGAGGACTCCCCCATTGGAAACAAAGCGCCACAGACTTGGCATGCAAAACTTTAAACAAAGCGCTATCTGTGGCATACTTGGCGCGTGGAGCTTTAAACATAGTGAGCTGGCCACAGCCCTATCAGCCACGGACTATCCATGCAAAACTCTTATTACAGGAGAAAACTGAAGTTCTCGCAGAAAACCCACGTGGTCACGGGGAAAACGCACAAACTCCACATAGACAAGCACCCATAGCGAGGACCAAACCCCGCCTCTGGTGCTGTAAGCGCTGCAAGGCAACAACTCTACCGCTGCGCCACCGTGCCGCAATATAAGAAGATTATATTTTTTATAAGAACATTTCCAGAAGTCAATCAGATCCACTTAAGAATCATTGTGGAAACTGAAAAGAGGTGCAGGAGTAGAGCATTCGGCCCTTCGAACCAGCACCACCATTCAATATGATCATGGGTTATCATCTAAAATCAGTACCCCATTACAGCTTTTTCCCATATCCCTTGTTTCCCATAGTCCGAAGAGCTAAATCTAACTCTCTCTTGAACACATCCAGTAAATTGGCCTCCACTGCCTTCTGTGGCAGAGAATTTCACAGATTGACAACTCACTAGATGAAAACGTTTTTCCTCATCTCAGTCCTAAATGGCCTATCCCTTATTCTTAAACTATGACCCCTGGTTCTGGACTCCCCAACATAAAATAAGAATTTTATATGTTTGTATAAGATATCCTCTCATCCTAAATTCCAACGGATACATGCCAAGTTGACCCATTCTTTCATCATACATCAGTCCCGCCATCTTGGGAATTAACCTGGTGAACTCATGCTGCACTCCCTCAATAGCAATAATGTCCTTCCTCAAATTAGGAGACTAAAATGGCACACAATACTCCAGGTGCAGTTTCCGCGGGGCCCTGTACAATTGTAGTAGGACCTCCTTGCTCCCAAACTCAAATCCTTGCTCAATGAAGGCCAACATGCCACTGGCCTGCATGTCACATGCCACTGGCTGTACCTGCATGCCTACTTTCAGTGACTGATGTACAAGCACACTCAGGTCTCGTTGCACCTCCCCTTCTCCTAATCTAACATAATTCAGATAAGAATCTGCCTTCCGGTTCTTTGACAATGAGTAAGCTTTTAAAGGCTGTCAAGATGGTCCAGAGGGTCAGGGTACCCTTGCTTCCCAAGGTCTACAACTGTATCTGGCCAAGTTGAGGAGTCAACTTGCTATGTCCTCCACGTTTGGAATACATGTGTGGGCAGACAGGGATTGGAAGCAGCAGTAGATTTCAGGACAATTCCATTCATTACTTTTGTTGCATGCTAACTACAATATTGCTTAAGTTTATTCATAAAGAAGAACTGACCCGATGTTGAAATGTAATGTTTATTTTTAAAGTAGTTACTGTGTTCAGGTTTATATCTATTTTCATGACAAGCTTGATTGGTCCAGACTCTAAAAATAAGCTACATACTGTAGCTGCTATCATATTATCTCATTTTAATTAGGCCAGCTTTTCAGATCTATTAAAAATATAAAACACATATTCTAGATTCCAATTAGCCAGCAGTTCCTAAAGGCAATTAAGGAAGGCCAGAAATTGCTGGGAATACTCAACTGGTCTGACAGCATCTATGGAGAGAGAAACATAACTAATATTTCAAGTTGCTAACCTTTCATTTCTATTATGATGAAAGATATGGGAAAAGGAATCAATGTTTAAAATCATGGACCAGAAACATTTACTTGTTTTCCGTTACTGCAAAGGCTGACTGACCTGCTGAGAATTTCTTGCAATCTCACTTTCTACTTCAGACATGCAGCATTTGCAGTTTCATTGGTTTTGAACAATAAATGTGCCTTTAAAAGTGACACCCTCACTGTTAAATTATTAAATAAAATTCTTCCACTCTGAGTTGCTGCCCCATCTCTCCAACATTGGATGCTAATCCCATAGAGACCATGTCCAATTCAATATTTCAACTACTGTTTCCTTTCTTCTGGAATTATTTTTGACAGTACTTCTAAACCTGCTCAGAGAAGAATAAAACCATTTTCCCAACTCTCCTGCACTGATTCTTTGTCAATGTCTTTAGTTCTCATTCACGTATCCCTGGTCCTCCATTTTGAATTTGGTGAGTATATTTCTTCCTTGTAAATTCTCTTAGGTGTCTGTTTTTATGGTGAGTGCTACATTAATATGAGTTGTTATCATGTGAGGATATAACCATCAGGGAGTCACTGTGTTCTGTACTCGGAAACCAAGGGAGAACCAAGGGGATGGCAACGTGGCACAGCTGGTAGAGCTGCTGCCAGTAACAGCTGGTAGAACTGTTGCCTCACAGCACCAGAGACCTGGGTTCAATCTTCATGTCGGGGGCTGGCTGTGTGAAGTTTGCATGTCCCCTCTGTGACCATGTGGGTTCCTTCCACATCCCAAAGACCTGCAGGTTTATAGGTTAATTAGCCTCTGTAAAATTACCCTTAATGTGTTGGGGAAGAATGAGATAACACAGAACTAGTGTGAACGGGTGATCGATGGACAAGGTGGGCTAAAGGGTTCCCATGCTGTATCTCTAAAACTAAACTGAGTTTATAAATTGCGGCACTGCTAGAAGCTACAGGCTGGAAAGTTTCAGGGTGATATTCCCTCTAATTGATGCTGAATGGGCAATTAAAAAGGAAGGAAGGATGAAGCAAGGATGGAGGGGGAGGGGGAGGGGCAGAAGGGAGAAGGGAAGGAAAAGTATGAGGAAGAACAGGTACCCCAGCAGAAAACTCTATGTTCCCAGAATTCCGTGAGAACTCATTCTCAGGAAAAAAAATGTATATATGAATAAGTGCACCTTTCTGAAATCTGCACAGCAACCTAAGAGTATAATGAGCTCTGTATTGCAGGAGGCTGTGAAGATGTCTGCAACATTGAATTCCAATGCATCTGCCTACTTTCAGGTTGTAGTTGGAGATGTGAGCAACATTTCATTGTTTTTTCATCCAGAAGAGAGGCGGCACGGTGTTGCAGCGGTAGAGCTATTGCCCTACAGCCCCAGAGACCTGGGCTCGATCTTGGCTATGGGTGCTGCTGTACAGAGTTTGTACATTCTCCCCGTGACATACATGGGTTTTCTCTGGGTGCTCCGGTTTCCTCCCACACTCTAAACACGTACAGGCTTGTAGATTAATTGGCTTTGGTAAAATTGTAAACTTTTCCTAGTGTGTGTAGGATAGTGCTAATGTACAGGGTGTCAGCAAGGACTAGGTGGGCCGAAGGGCCTGTTACTGCACTGCATCTCTAAACTAAATTCAACTAAAACTAAAAACTAAGAGAAAGTCTCTAAAGAAAATTAGTTAGATTTTGTTTTCTTGACTCCATGAGGTGGAGAGACTAAACAACCATGCTGGTCTCTCAATGCTCTAATTTATTCTTTAAACTGCTTTCCAGCCATTATCTATCAGCTCTACCAAGTAAGTATTAAAAAATGTGATACCATTCCCTCAGTGACCAACTGTATGCAACCATGGAACCGAATAGCCATGATATCTTGATTTAATGCAGTCACAAAAAACCCAGCTATAATTGAATCTCCAAGACAAACCAAAGAGTAGCTACAGGTGATTTGGGCTAATCACTGGTCGTGTGCCTTCTGATCTTGGTGTTTAGAACCTGCATTTACCTCACATAATCTATTCAATCCCATGTTCTTTCAACTCCACTTGGTTAGCACTCAAGAAATCTCCCCAGTATTGAGTTTATATATCCCCTCCTTTGGACTGAATAGTTTATGCGAGGTAAGTGCCAGTCTTAAGAGTAAAACAATCTTAGAAGGAAAGAGATCATTTCACATGTTGCTTATTAGGCCCAATCAACCACATGGTTACTGCTATCTGAAAACAGATCTCTTGGTACTGACCAGGGAGCACAATATCAACGAGCTGCCTGCATTGCAATCAGTAGGTTTGAGGATTCCTGCATTTTTCAAAGCAATCCAATTTACCTTCCAATAAAGCCAATTCAGTTTTAGGCACTGCAGTAGATTGTTTGTGTTACATATTGTACATGCTGAGGGACGTTTAACAGTGCATAAAATGAATTTGTGAATAGTAACGTGCATATTTTGAAGTGACAGCTGAGATGCCCTCAAGGCATGGATGTAGAAAGCCAGAAGTTAATAAAGCAAATATTAACTGCAATCATCGTTGAGAGAGAGTCATTTAAATAAAGTGGACTTGAAGGAAATTTAATATCACTGTTTACAGAATGGTAAGTGTTTGAATCATCTATGAACTGAAGGTCACTGTTGCCCTTGGTTCACCTTGTCTAATGTTTTGCCTAATTTACAAGATCATTTGCCAAAGTAACCTCACATTTGGATGGTTATGATGATGGGCTGATTAGTAAGTTTGTAAATGACACAAACATTCATGGAATTATGAATGATTAAGAAGGTTGTCAAATACTGCAAAGGACTGGAATAAGTTGCGATACGAGCATGGAAATGGACAATGAAGCCTAATTTGACCAAGTGTGAGGTGTTGCACTTAGGAATGTCAATGTAAGTGGAAAGTATGCAGTGAATGGACCAAATAACATGCATACGGATCTTGGGGTGCAAGTCCTGAAAGTGGCCACACAAGCAGATATAGTGTTAAAGAAGGTGTAAGGTATGATTACTTTCTTCACTCAGAGCTGTATAAAACGTTGGTCGGATACATTTGGAGTATTGTGTGCAATTCTGGTCTCCCTGTTACAAGAAGGAGCTGGAGAGGGTGCAGAAGAGACTCGTAGGGATATTGACTGGATTAGAGAGTATTAGCTATAAGGAGAGGATGGACAAACTTAAATTGTTTTCTCTTTTGTCAGAGGTTGAGGGGTGACGATTTATAAAATGATGAGAGGCATAGATAGATAGAGTAGATTCATTTGCTCAATGATTAGAGGACAGAGCTTGAAGGTGAGAGGGGGAAGGTTTAAAAATCAATCAATAAATCAATCAATATTTATTACATGTCATTTGAACCTCAGTGAGGCTCAAACGAAACTCTGTTTCCACAGCCATACAAACAAAGACAATTTCCTACAGACATACACACAATTCAATTTACAAAAACATCCATCATAGTGAAGTCTTTTCTCTCCCCTGTTCTCCATTTCTCTCCCGATGTCCAAGCCCCAGGCAGGCGATGATAAGTCCCGCGGCCATTTTTGGCCGCGCGGAACGATGTACGGCCCTGCTCCTGGTCTAAATGTCACAAAGTTTGAGCCCCCGGCGGGTGCTGGAATGTCCCATGGCCATGAAGCCGCGCCGGGCGATGAACGGCCCCGCTCTGGGTCGTTCCAACCCTGTGATACTGGCTGGAGAAGTTTTGTTGCGGGAGCTCCGGAAAGCGGTCTCTCCACCCGCGAGCTCCCGATGTCCCGACAGTCCACTGGACCTGCGGCTGCAGCTGGGGCCTCCGAGCTACATGGTCGGGCCGCAGCAGCGAGTCACCACCGCTCCCCATGCTCCGATGCCAGCCAGCCCCAAGACGGTGAGAAGTCCGCAGCTCCACAGGCTCCGTGACTGGAGACTCCAGGTCGTGCAGGTTGGAGGCCGCTCCCCAATGCTAGGCCCCAACGACAACGGAGACCGGACAGGAAAAAGGTTGGGTCTCCCGTACTGGGAAGAGATTTTTACAAAGTTTCCCCCCCCCCCCCCCCCCCCCCCCCCCCCCCCCACACACATATACACACAGTTAAAAACACTATTAAAAAAACACAAACAACTACATTTAACTAGACAAAAAATAAAATAAAAAGACAGACAGGCTGTAGGGGCCGCTGCAACAGTGAGTTGTGCCGCCAACCAACCTTTGTGCAGGGCAAGATTTTCTACAATGCAAAGAATGGTAGGTGCCTGGAGCACATTTCCAGGGATGTGGTGTAAGATAAATTTAAACAGTCAAACTTTGGTTTAAGAGACCAATATCCTTGAGACAAGACAAACTGAAGCCGTAGTCAATGTAGCCGGGAACTTCAATCAAGCCAACCTCAAGAATTTACTACCAAAATACCAAATCAGCATGTTCTTGTCCCACCAGGTGCCAGAGCACCCTCGACCACTGTTTCACATCCATAAGGAATGTCGTCCACTCCTTTCCATGGCCACATCTTGGGAAATGTGATCATCTAGCTGTGCTTTTACTCAGACAGCGTTGCTGGTGATAGTGGCCCTATTCAAGGACAGTTTCCTCCCAGTTGTTATGAAAGCAACTGAACCATCCTCTCACCAGCTGGAGTGAGGTCCTGACTTCTCATTTACCATATTGGAGCCATTTGAACCTTTTAAATTAAATTTTATCACTAAATCTTGTACCTTTTATCTGTGCAGTGTGGACTGCTTGATTGTAATCATGTATAGTCTTTTTGACTGGATACACGCAACAAAAGCTTTTCACTGCACCTCGGCACACATGACAATAAACTAAACTAGACAGGCACATAAATATGCAGGGACTGGAGTGATATGGATTATGTGAAGGCAAATGGGGTTAATTTACTTTGGTATTATGATTGGCACAGACGTGGTGGGCGAAAAGTCCTGTCCATGTTCTGTACTGTTCAATGTTTTACAGGGTGAGGGAATGGGAGGCTATCGATGATGTGTATATGTGTTTGAAATATCAAAGCAGAAGTTTCTAACTTTTTGCCTTTATGAGATTAAGGTGCAAATCAGGCAGCCAAATAAAGCACAACTAGGAATAATATAAGGAATCCAGCAGGAATCTGGTACTCTGAATTGGAGAAAGGGCCTGAAATATTGTCGATCTGCTTCAGTGACTTGCATTTCTTGCGAGTAAAGCTCTTAACTATGTACAATTGAATAATATTATTCACATAGATCTGTAAGTACCAGTAATACGAGTTCATCATGGTCCAATGCTGAATTTATCTATTTGTGAAAACATGCCAGGAATATGCTTTGTCACACAATGCAACATCTGCAAATACACATTTGATGAACTGGAGGAATAGGAAACAACATTACAACTAGTTGTTGGAACTTCTTGTCCTCAATAGCCAGGATTCTAATTTTCATTTTTCCAGTCGACTTGATTTTGGAACAGTGAAAGGTTAAGTAACATGACAAAGGTCGGGTGTGAGGTTGAGATTTGGGGAGAAACTGAGGTATTCACGTGATACCTGTGATTTTGGAAAGTATTCATAGAATATTAAAGGAGTGATTTGAAATGATGTTAATGACTTGATAGAACTGTCATTTGATAAAGAACAGAATGAAACTGTCACTTTAATGGAAAAAAAGGAATCTCAATATTACATGGCTAAAGACATCAGTGTCACCCTATCATTGCTCCCATTGTTAATATGAACAGTAGCACCTGCTCATTGTTGTTTGCTGCATTGAAGTGGCTCATTTATTCTGCTGCCTGCATCTCAGTAAAAGTGTAACATTGATGTCTGTCTGAAAGATGAAAGTGTCAACCTGCAAAAGATTTCCCAGTTTTCCAAAAAATATTCTTCAGTACAAGTTTATAATTCATGTTGAATGTGTCGTGGATATGATAAGCACTGAGCTACAAAAGCATTCCATCTGATAGTTAAGCCCAAATCAAACCCCTAAATAAATGAAGATGCTCTACACTTAAATATAATATGTTTATGGAATAAATTGTGTTTGTAAAACAGCACACATTTATGTTGGAGGGAGATGGTTCTCTGAAATCTAGGTTAATCAGTTGAAATAACTTATTTCTCTCCTTCATGGAGGTTTAAGTTTAGATTTATTATTGTTAAAGGTACAGTGAAAAGCTTTGTTTTGCATGCTATCCAAACTGATCAGATTTACCATATGTAGATTCAATAAGTTCAATTTCAAGTGCAATAGATAGAACAAAAGGGAAGATACAGAGTGCAGAATATAGTTCTTAGCATTGTAGTGCATCAGATCCTTAGACATAGTCCAATGTCTTCAATGGGGTAAATTGACCAATATCCTAGCTTATGGAAGGACCATTCAGAAGCATGATAATGCAGGGGAAGAAGCTTTTCGCAAGTCTGGTGGTGCACTCTTTCCAGTTTCCGTACCTTCTGTTAGATGGGAGCAGGGAGAAGGAGGAATGATTAGTGTGAGAAGTCTTTGATTATGTTGGCTGCTTTTCTGGAACAGTGTACAATACAATAGAATACAATTTATTTGTTGTCATTTGAACCCAGAGGTTCAAACGAAATTTGGTTTCTGCAGTCAAATGTATCAAAGGTATTTTATTAGTCACATTCACATACACCCAGGTGTAGTGAAGTGAAATGCTTTTTGCCATTTTGCAGCACACAAAAAAAGAATACAGACATAACACCAATAAGAGTCTTAAACACAAAGAACATCCCCCCACAATGGCTCCCACCATGAGGGAAGGCACAAAGTCCAGTCCCCAACCCCAGTTCACCCATAGTCGGGCCCATTGAGGCCTCCACAGTTGCCTCTACGGAGGCCCGATGTTCCAGGCCGTTCTCGCCGGGTGATGTTGCTCCGGCGTCGGGAGAGTCCTCCCAGCGGCCTGGGAACCCTGGAATGGCCGCTTCCGCACTGGAGGCCGCGGCTTCCGAAGCCAACAAGGCCGCGCCGGTTGGAGCTCCACAACTGGCGATCTCATCTAGAGATCCCAGGCTCCCGGTGTAAAGTTCAGCGCCGCCGCCCGCAGCTGGCCGCTCCACAGACCCGCAGCTCCGCGAGTTTATCCCAGCGGCCTTCAGCTCACCGGAGCTCCAGCGCGGCGACCCAGGCAAGGCATCGCCCGCTCCGCGATAGCGCTCCAGCGCTGTGCCGCCACCGAAGCCGAGGTTCTGGGCGGTCCCCGACAGGAAACGCCACTCCAGGCCCGCTGGTAGGCCGCGAGGACGGGTCAAAGCTGCAGCCCGGAGAAAAGCTGCCTCTCCGACCAGGTAGGGACCCTGTAAGGTAATTTCCCCCTTCCCCCACCCCCCCCACATAAAAAAAGTCTAGACCTCCAAACAAAACACTTTAACTAACTAAAATAAAAAATAAAAGATGAAGAGACAGACAGCTGCTGGCTGGGCAGCCGTGCACATGACAGCGCCCCCTGTATGTCATACAAACAAGAAGAACAACCAAGACACAACACAATTTACACGAACATCCATCACAGTGAATCTCCTCCTCACTGTGATGGAAGGCAAAGTCTTATCTCTCCCCTGCACTCCTCGTTCTCCTCCCGATGTCAGAGTCAAAGCCCCCGGCGGGCGATGGTAAATAAGTCCTGCGGCAATTATAAAGCCGCGCCGGGTGATGCAAGGCCACGCTCCGGGTCTTGGTGTTGGAGCCCCGGCATGCACTAACAAGTCCCGCGGCCATTTAAAGCCGCACCGGGCGATGTAAGGTCCCACTCCAGGTCATCCTCAACCCCGCAACTTGGGCGGGAGAAGTCGCCGTTGCTGAAGCCCCGAAAAGCGGTCTCCCACCAGGGACCCGCAGGCTTCCGGTGTCACTGTCCACCGGGCCGGCGATTGGAGCCTCCGAATCTTCTGGGTCGGGTCGCAGCAGCGCGCCACCACCGCTCCTCCCGCTCTGAACTCGGCCAGCTCCGCGATGGTGAGAAATCCACAGCTCCGTGACTGGAGCCCCAGGTCGTTCCGGTTGGAGGCCGCTCCACGGTGCTTGGCCCCAACGACAACGGAGACCCGACAGAGAAAAGGTTGGGTTCTCCATGCAGAGGAAAGATTTTTAAAAGTTTCCCCACCCCCCGCCCCCCACACCCATACCCAGTTTAAAAACCCCCAAAAAAACTACATACAAACGATACAAAAAAAAAAAAAATGACAGACGGACTGCAGAGGCCGCTGCGACGTGAGTCGTGCCGCCCGTGTGAAGGATGGATGGAGTCAATGGTGGGATGTCTGGTTTGTGTGATGGAGTAGCTACATCTACGACTCTGCAATTTCCTGCAGGTCTTGGACAGAGTTGTTCACAAACCTTGCTGTGATGCAACTCGACTGTATGCTTTCTATGGTGCATATGTAGAAGTTTGTAAGAGTCACTGGTGAATTTCCACAGTCTCCTCAGGGTGTTGGTGTTTCTTATTGGCTGTTGCATCGATATGGTTGGTCCACAACGGATCATTGGTCATATTAATGTCGAGGAACATGAAGCTCTCAACCATTACCACATCTGCATCATCTTTGCTGATTGGAGCAAATAGTCCACCAGGGTTTCTGAAGACAATAACTAGCTCCTTCATCTGGCTGATTTTGAGGTAGTGGTTATCGTCATGACACCATGTCACTAAATTCTCTGTCTTCCTATACTCTGTCTCGTTATTGTTCATGATTCATGTTCATGTGAGGTTATCCACTTTGGCGGCAAAAACAAGGGGGCAGATTATTATCTCAATGGGGTTAGGTTAGGTAAGGGGGAGGTGCAGCGAGACCTGGGCGTCCTTGTACACCAGTCATTGAAAGTTGGCTTACAGTTACAGCGGGCAGTGAAGAAAGCTAATGGAATGTTGGCCTTCATAACAAGAGGATTTCAGTATAGGAGTAAAGAGGTTCTTCTGCAGTTGTATAGGGCTCTGGTGAGACCACATCTGGAGTATTGTGTACAGTTTTTGTCTCCTAATTTGAGGAAGGACATCCTTGTGATTGAGGCAGTGCAGTGTAGTTTCACAAGATTGATCCCTGGGATGGCGGGACTGTCATATGAGGAAAGATTGAAAAGATTAGGTTTGTATTCACTGGAGTTTAGATGGATGACGGGTTATCTTATAGAAACGTATAAAATTATAAAAGGACTGGACAAGCTAGATGCAGGAAAAATGTTCCCAATGTTGGGCGAGTCCAGAACCAGGGACCACAGTCTTAGAATAAAGGGAGGTCATTTAAGACTGAGGTGAGAAAAAACTTTTTCACCCAGTGAGTTGTGAATTTATGGAATTCCCTGTCACAGAGGGCAGTGGAGGCCAAGTCACTGGATGGACTTAAGAGAGAGTTAGATAGAGCTCTAGGGGCTAGTGGAGTCAAGGGATATGGGGAGAAGGCAGGCACGGCTTATTGATAGGGGACGATCAGCCATGATCACAATGAATGGCGGTGCTGGCTCGAAGGGCTGAATGGCCTCCTCCTGCACCTATTTTCCATGATTCTATGTTTCTGTGATTCGTTTTGAATATGAGATGGCAAACTGGATACAAAATTAACAGTGATAGGAGGCAGAGGGTTGAAATGGAATATAGCTTATCAGATTGGGGACCTTTTAACCAGTGGTATGTCTTAGGGATGGATGCTGGGTCCAGGGCTCATTAAACCAGGCCGGAGTGTACCAAGTGAATAGCAGTGCGTTGGGGAGTGTTATTGAATGGTACGACTTGGCAATATAAACACTTAGTTCCCTGAAAGTCATGACACAGGTAGACAAGCTGGTGGAAAATAAAAATTGGAACGCTTGCCTTTATTTGTCAGGGTATTGAGTACATGAATTGGGACATTGTGTTACTGCTGAACAGAATGTTGGTTAGGCCACACATGGAGTATTTGCGGAGTTCAGGTTGCCATGCCATGCACAAATGAATGTGATTAAGCTACAGTGGGTGAATAAAAGATTCAGAAGAATGCCGTGTGGACTGGAGGGCTTGAATTGTAGGCAGAGATGGGATAAGTTGAGTATTTTCCCTGAAGCAAAGGAGGCTGAGAATTGGTTTATAAAATTATCAGGGCCATGGAAAGGTCAGATAGAGCTCAGTCCACCTCAGTATTTAAAGGCATTTGGACAAGAAAATGGATAGGAATGATTTGGAATGCCGTGAGGTTGGTGTACATGCAGCTTGTCAGCACGAACAAGTTGGCTGAAGGGCCTGGTTCTGTGCAGAATCTATGATTCAACTAGAACTAAATTATAAATTGTTTTAATAGCATTTAAGTATTTTGAACTGAAAAAAAGTGAGCAAGGCAATATTCTAGATGCTCTCCAATGGCAGACAATATACCTTGATTTTGCTACGTTTCAAATGGCACAGTGAATGTAAACATAATTCTGAGGTTGAGAAAGTAAATTTCAATATCCTGCACAATTTATGGGGTTGTTAACATAAACATAAACTGATCCGTATCATGAAACACCTGTTTTGCTTTTGAAAGCTCCAAGTGGTCTTGGAATTATTCAGCATAATGAATGAATAAATTTGCAAATGCATGAGAGCTCTGCCAGTGGTTCAATTGGAAGCTGCACCTTCTCAGGTGGAACTGAGCCCTACAGGCCGGCTAGGTCTTGTGATGGATCTATACTTTATGGTGAATTAGCTGAACCCACTGCTGGCAGGATTACTTTAAGTGATTTCTTAGCAGGTGGGCTAATCAGATGGGAAAAATCATTCACGGTCTTCACTTCTGATTGCCATCCTATCACTCTTGTTGGTAAACCATGTTCGGTACAGGGTAGCCAAAGACATTATGCAATACCAGGCTTCTTGGCAGTGTCAATGATAACTGACTGACATTGACGGGAATAGGCAGTTGAAACGGGTACAGGAGGGTGGCTGCCTGTGTAAACTGGTAGCAAGCCACAGCAGAACTGAGAGGGGAAAGAAAAGGAAGGAAGGAAAGAATTAAAGGTTTTCGAGTGCTTAGCCCACTGCGCCGCAGCCCACTGCGCTGAGTCTGCGCCGACCATGCAATCACCTTGTACACTAGCGCTATCCTACACATCCTTACAAATTTTACTGAGGCCAATTAACCTACTAAATGGAGAGAAGGAATGGGTGATGTTTTGGGTCGAGTCCCTTCTTCAATCTGAAGGGTTTCATCCCAAAAGGACACCCATTCCTTCTCTCCTGAGATGCTGCCTGTCTGCTGAGTTATGGTGGGAGATAGCAACCTTCACGTGATCCACCCTGTTTCGACTAATGCAATCAACCCGACGTACACAAACAAATAGATGTAGTGTTTTGTTAGGCTGTGCACGTCATAGGCAAGAAGAAGAATTTCTGCAGTTCCTTCCTACACAACCTCCAAACCTGTACGTCTTTGGAGTGTGGGAGGAAACTGGAGTACCCGCAGGTCATGGGAAGTCTGTCTGTACAGACTCCGTACAGACAGCACCTGTAGTCAGGATCGAACCCAGGTCTCTGGCGCGGTGAGGCAGCGACTCAATTGCTATGCCACCATGCCGTCCCCCTGTTTGTTGTCAATAGATTGGCGGAGCTTTCATCTTTTTAAATCAACACTGCATATTTATAGTCTGCACAATAATTTAAGGTAAGGAATACCATCCTAAGAAGTATTAGCTTAGTCATACAAGTACAAGTTGCATTGATTATAAAAACTGATCACAATTTATTGTGCTTATTATATCTGAAATCATGTTAAACATCTCCTAAATTCCTTTGTGTTTTGCTAAGTTTTTTTCCTGTTAGTATATATAAAAATAATTCAAAGTTTTATTGAGCATAGAGATAAAATTTCTCAATGCAAACAGATCAACACAAAAAAATATGCTCTTCTGCTAAGTCTATTATTGGTGCAGTCTAACATGCAAATATTAAAGGATGGAATTCTACTTTTCATCAAGATTAAAACCGCGATTACTTTCTTCCAGTTGCCAACTGAGGCGAGTGGGTGGCGGATCTGCTGCAGTGTCCAGTACACCAGCAACTGACCACTTTGTCTTTCTCAACGCTCCTTGTGTAATGTTGGCACTCAATGAAGCGGAGTCAGGAAAGAACCAGGGAAGGGAGGGCTATAATGTAAGGAAGAAAGCAAGAAAATAAATTTCTTGCTACCCTCATAACACTATGGAGCAATACAACTGTGATTTTTTTATCACTATTAAAGCAGGCAAGACTCGGAACATAACAAAATTGCTCATAAAGCTATAAATGCTCATTAGATCAAGGGCAAGCCCCAGATATGGGGACGTAGTTTTATCCTGAGTATTTTGTCAGGATGTTTAAGATTATGGTTTTGTCAAGAATAGTTTAACGTATTACTGCAGTTACTCAAGTCTATTTAAAGGTTAAACCAAAAATCCAAATTTGAAACTTCACATAAATTTCACTTGTATTCGTAGGAGACACAAACGTGATTATGGTCTTTGTATTGGCAATGAGAAAGAATACTTTTAGAAACTTAATTCTTCAAATCATAACAGACATTCTCCTGTGGAATGCAATTTGACAGCAGACAGCTTCATCAAATATATTGTGTGGTGTGTTAAAGTATATATCCATACAATGAGCATGCTAATTAATACAGCAGAACAAAGTGAGTGATCATGTGCTCAATACAAGTAAGACACAGGTTCAATCAAAGATAAATGAGGTAGTCTCCTGCCAGCAAGGATAAACCAAAGGGTCTATTTTGTTCAAATGTATTTTTCATAATGAGAAATAAATTTAATCCCCATTTGCAATTTTCTACTTCTCTATTGACTAGATTTCTGCAGCTCCCATAGGTTTGATAAAGGAAAATAAGAACAACTCTCAATTTAAATCTATTCAAAAATATTTGCGTGTGCACTGCTTTAAAAATGAGATTCTCGTTAATCCATCAATCCTGAACAAAGAAGCTTTCTGTTTTAACATTAAACTATGACTAGAATTATGCGAATTATTAAAAAAATATTAGTACCCAAAGTATTGGAAAGAAAGTTTCCTTGTTAAAATGTTGTTTTTGCTGCTGCAGTTAAAGTGGGCGATGTTGGCTTTCATTGCATGAAATTGCAGCTTATTTTGCTGTTCAAAGCTGTTTTTATTGTCACCTGTGCAAAAGCATTGTGAAATTATTTTCTTACAAATGGCCCAGGGGAATATTGCCACACCTAAGCACATCCCTGATTGGCAGTGTACAGAAATAGTCTACTGATCCTGCATGTTTTGGCACCATTTTCAAAGTCCAGTCCAAGCTTATGAGCTCCAGGCTGCTGCAGCCATCACCTTTCTTGATTATTTGGATTGACCAGCAAACCAATGTCCCTCTCTTCGCTCAGTCACCCGCAGCTGACTTTGAGTGTACGGTAGGCCAGAACCCAGTTCCCTTTCCTCCCAGCCTTGTTCCTCGCTGGTCGCATCCGACGTCATCACCGGCTCCAATCCCCAAGTCTCTGGTCTTCGGGGGATGAACAGGGGCTGGCTCAGTGGGCTCTCCCTTCCAGACCGCCGTCCCCCAGGCCCGATGACCTGTGGCTGGCTTGGTGGCTACCCCTGGAAGTCACGGTTCGCTTGGTATTGCATCTGGGCACAGGAGACTAATGTGACGTTGGTAGTGTGGAAGATGCTTGAGTCGATTAGTAAAGATGTAATAGCAGTGCATTTGGAAAGCAGTGACAGGATCGGTCAAAGTCAGCATGGATTTATGAAGGAGAAATCATGCTTGACTAATCACCTGGAATTTTTTGAGGATGTAACAAATAGAATGGATAAGGGAGAGCCAGTGGATGTGGTGCATCTGGGCTTTCTAAAAGCCTTTGACAAGGTCCCACACAAGAGATTAGTGTGCAAAATTAGAGCACATGGTATTGGGGGTAGGGTATTGACATGGATAGAGAACTGGTTGCCAGACAGGAAGCAAAGAGTAGGAATTAACAGGTCCTTTTCAGAATGGTAGGCAGTGACTAGTGGGGTGCCACAAGGCGCAGTGCTGAGACCCCAGTTATTCACAATACATATTAACGATTTAGACAAGGGAATTAAATGTTACATCTCCAAGTTTGCGGATGACACAAAGGTGGGTGGCAGTGTGAGGTGCGAGGAGGAGTCTATGAGGTTGCAGGCTGACTTGGATAGGTTTGGTGAGACGGCAGATGCAGTATTCAAACAAGAGGACATGACTTCAGAATTAAGGGACAGAAGTTTAGGGGTAATATGAGGGGGAACTTCTTTATGCAGAGAGTGGTGGCGGTGTGGAATGAGCTCCCAGTGGAAGTGGTGGAGGCAGGTTCATTGGTATCATTTAAAAATAAATTGGATAGGCATATGGATGAGAAGGGAATGGAGGGTTATGGTATGAGTGCAGGCAGGTGGGACTAAGGGGAAAAAAAAAATTTGTTCGGCATGGACTTGTAGGGCCGAGATGGCCTGTTTCCGTGCTGTAATTGTTATATGGTTATCATGTGGATAAATGTGAGGTTATCCACTTTGGTGGCAAAAACAAGAAGGCAGATTATTATCTGAATGGTGTCAGATTAGGAAAAGGGGAATTGCAGTGAGACCTGGGTGTCCTTGTACACCAGTCACTGAAAGTAACCGTGCAGGTACAGTAGGCAGTGAAGAAAGCAATTGGCATGTTGACCTTAATGCGAGAATTTGAGTATAGGAGCAAGGAGGTCCTATTGCAGTTGTACATGATCCTTGGTCCTGGTGAGACCACACCTGAAGTATTGGGTGCAGTTTTGGTCTCCTAATTTGAGGAAGGACATACTTGCCATTGCCCGGTTATGGTCCCAGCCTGTCCCCACGTACCTCAGTGTGAAGCTTGACAGAACGTTGTCATTCAAACAACACCTGGAAGGTGCCAAGGCAAAGATAAGCGCCCGTTCCGCACTGATACGCCGCCTAGCTGGCACCACATGGGGAGCCACGACGAAGACACTGTGCATGTCCACAGTGGCCCTGGCGCTCTCAGCCGCCGAGTACTACGTCGTAGCCCTCACGCCAAGAAGCTGGATGCTGCCCTCAACAGCGCCCTGCGGACTGTCTCCGGATGCCTACGAGCCACCCCAGTAAACCAACTGCCCGTCCTCGCTGGCATTGCCCCAGCCAACATCAGACGAGAAGCAGCCACGCTGGCCCTCTCTCAAAAGGTACAGACCAGTGAATCCCACCTCCTCCATCAGATCGTCACAGAGACACCATGACGAGTGCGCCTCAAATCACGGCGCCCCTTTGCCATGCAAGCACAAGAGCTGCTCTGCACAACACTGGCTGACGCTTCTAAGGCCGCCTGGGTCAAGACGAGATGGAGAGACCAGTGGAAGTCAGCGGAACCATCTAGGCTACAGCAGTACATCAATGCCCTGAAAGCAGTGGCCACCCCTCAACCGCTTGAGGACAGGCATCGGACGTTATGGAGTAGCGATGAAGAGGTGGGGCCGCGCCTCCTGTGAGTGTGGGGACCCAACACAGACAGTGGAGCACATAGTCACCAATTGCACCAAACACCGGCCACCGAATGGTGAATGAGGTTTGATTGACCTGGACGATGACACGTTGGCCGGGCTCGCCTCAACGGAGCTGCAGGTCTAAAAGGAATACAACAGAAGCAGAAGAGGGAATGCAGCATAGGTTCACCAGGTTAGTTCCCGGGATGGTGGGACTGACATATGATTAAAGATCGTCTGGGCTTATATTCACTGGGATTTAGAAGGATGCGAGAGGATCTTATAGAGACGTATAGAATTCTTCAGGGATTGGACAGGTTAGATACAAGAAAAATGTTCTCGATGTTGGGGGAGTCCAGAACCAGGGGTCACAGTTTAAGAATAAGTGGTAGGCCATGTTGGACTGAGATGAGGAAGAACTTTTTCACCCAGAGAGTTATGAATCTGTGGAATTCTCTGCCACGGAAGGCAGTGCTGGCCAATTCACTGGATGTTTTTAAAAGAGAGAGTCAGATGTAGCACTTATGGCTAACGGAATCAAGGGATATGGGGAAAAAGCAGGAAAGGTATACTGATTTTGGATGATCAGCCATGATCATATTGAATGGCGGTGCTGGCTTGAAGGGCCGAATGGCCTACTGCACTTATTTTCTATGTTTCTGAGATCGGCTTGGTGGCTTCCCCTTGCAAGCTGGGCCCACTGGTAGCCTCACAAATTACTAAAATATAATTATTCAATTTTTTATTACGTTAATATGTTAAATTAAAGCTAATAAACACACTTATTTACTTTATTGTTAAAATCACTGACACCTGACTGAATTTCTCTATATGTAAAAAAAGAATTAACCTGTTTTTTGCTTTGTGAACAAGATCCTAAATACGATTTGTACATTTTATGGCTGTGTTACCATGGGAACTGGCTCTGGACACTGTTCTTTTGATTTGTTGGAGTGGCTTGAAGTATATTAATGCTGGCATTGACTTGAAAAGACGAGTTGTACACTGAATACTGGGGAGATCCTCTAAGTACTGCCGAAGTTGATTTGAAAGCGATTTGGATCAAGTAGTAAATGTGAACGTGGGTCTGGTTTCAACAATTCACAAGAGTGGCAGTCTTGGACGCAAATAGATCCTTTAGCAATTTATTATTAGAAATAACTATTTATATTTTTCATCTTTGAACTATGATGCTTTTCTTAATCAGTATTTGTTTTCAAGAAATGGCAATCCACCTTTTAACTATTTTACTTGGTGTAGCAGTCTCAGTGTTGGTAATTTCGATACAAGATGGATATACACTATTACAAGTGGTACCGTCCATTCAAAGGTAAAGAGTCAAAACCTTTTCCCCAGGGTGGAAATGCCTAACACTAGAGAGCATATACTGTATATAAGGTGAGAAGGGAAAAGTTTAATGGAGATGTGCAGGGCAAGTTTTTTTACACAGAGGGTGGTGGGGGCTTGGAACACATTGCCAGAGGTGGTGGTGGAGGCAGATACGACAGTGACATTTAAGAGGCTTTTAGATAGGCACATGGAAGTGCAGGGAATAGAGGGATATGGAACATGTACAGCCAGATGTGATCAGTTTAATTTGGCATCCTGTTTGGCACAAACATCGTGGACTGAAGCGCCCGTTTCTGTGCTTACATTTTTTTTAGTTTAGTTTAGAGAAACAGGCCCATCATTAGTTAGAGATACGGAAACAGGCCCTTCAGCCCACAGGGTCCACACCGGCCAGTGATCCCTGCACATTAACACAATCCTACAACCACAAGAGACAATTTTTACTTTTACCAAGCCAATTAACCTACAAACCTGTATGTCTTTGGAATGTGGGAGGAAACTGAAGATCTTGGAGAACACCCATCACAGGGAAAACGTACAAACTCCATACAGACAGCACTCGTAGTTGGGATCGAACGCGGGTCTCTGTGGGGCAGCAACTCTACCGCTGCACCACTGTGACCTGTTGAGATGTTCTATATCATTATTAAAATAATTCCAAGCTACATTTGGTACCTTGAAGTAAACTTTGCAAGATTATGAACAGTAATTAATAAAAGAGTCATTTAGAAAGATACAAGATACAAGATACATTTAATTGTCATTTGGACCCCTTGAGGTCCAAACGAAATGCCGTTTCTGCAGCCATACATTACAAACACATAGACCCAAGACGCAACATAATTTACATAAACATCCATCACATCGCTTGAGAAAGGCTAATAAACTTATCTCTCCACTGCACTTGCCCCCCCCCCGATGTCAGAGTCAAAGTCAAAGCCCCCGGCTGGCGATGGCGATTGTCCCACGGCCATTAAAGCCACGCCGGGTGGTGCGAGGTCGCACACCGGGTCTTGCTGTTAGAGCCCCCGGCGTGCGCTCGCAGAGTCCCGCGGCCATTCCAAGCCGCGCGGGGCAGTGATGTTAGGCCCCGCTCCAGGAGCTCTTCAACACCCCGCAACTCGGGCGGGGGAAGTCGCCGTTGCGAGAGCCCTGAAAAGCGGTCTCCCTCCAGGGACCCGCGGGCTCCCGGTGCCGCCGTTCCCAGACCTGCCGTTGGAGCCTCCGACTCTCCGGTCGGGCCGCAGCAGTAGCAGCAGCAACAGCAGCAGCAGCGCTCCTCCACTCCACCCGCTCCGGATCGGCCAGCCCCGCGACGGCGACGTTGAGTCGTAGCATAGGTGAGTCCCCGTTTTCCTGTTGGAGGCCGCTCCTCGTTGCGGAAATGACAACGGAAACCCCGACATGAGAAAAGGTTTAATCCAGTGCATAACTGTTCAGGGAGAGAGATTTTAAAAAAGTTTCCCCCCCCCCCTCCCACAGGTTTCCAAGGACAACACAGCTGCACTACATTTAAACACAGACAGAAAATAATAAAACGCGGACAGACTGCAGAGGCCGCTGCTGACCAGAGTCGCGCCGCCCACCAAGAAGGGCAACTTGCATTATTGTGGAAATTCAAATACTCATCCACTTGGTAAATGAATACATAAGAGCGCTGCTTAGATGCTGTTTCTCCTAGCTGAGGTACTAGATCAACCCTATGGATTTGACTTGATGCTGCTGGTGGTGATGTTTAAGCATAGGTGCTTGTTTTGCTGCTGCTGTTATAGGAAATGAAACTTGAAATGGTTTAATATCGGGTAAATGCACAGGTTTCCAAGGACAATCAGCTGCACTGAATAGAAATTGTAGCGTGCATTAACCTTCATTGTCTATCTTCCACATCTTTTATTTAAATTATTGCTTTTTCCTGATTTTAGTGGTGAATGAATATGGCTTTTTAGGTTGGAAAATGATGTTGGAATCTGAAAAAGATTCTTTAAACTAAACAATGAAGCTTACAGTACATTTTAAGGTTTTCTTTTCTTAATAGAGGATGTGTTCAACTTTACTTCAGTCGTTAGCAGCGGAGAAAACAGATTTGAATTATTCATCAAAGTAAAAGAAATCACCACTGATAAACTGTTCAACGAGCGTGATCACAGATTTCTATTGGGCAGCAGCTGCCAATTAACATATCTACTAACTGTATGGAAATGTTTCTGGTGTCACGATTCTGTCATCAATATGTATTACTTCTTTGTCTACATTTAGTTTTGTCTGCTGTTTTGGTCTGCTTGCTCAAGGATATAGCATGCCTGTGCAATGTTGATGTAGCAAGACACATGCTGTGATATTTCAACTCTCCCGAATACCCATCCCCCTCCCCCCCCCCCCCCCCCCCCCCCCCCCCCCCCCCCCCCCCCACCCCCATGTCCCTCCAAAATTCTGAATATCTCACACGCATCTGGCTTTGGGATTTTAAAGCATAGTTTTTGCATCCGATGTATCATTCAGACTGGACACCACATTAGATAAATGTCAGGTCTATTGATACCCAAGTGTATGACCCCTATCTATCAGGTAAACATTTAAATATGTTTCATAAAAGATCTTTACCACTCCTGACATAAATCCACCAATGGAAATGTAAAGCTCAGGATTAATGAACCGACTGTAAATGAGGAGCCTATTTGTTATTGTCCAACTCTCCACCACGTACTAACATTGCTGAAGTGATTAATGTAAACAGGCTCTTAATAGACCTCCATGCGGCCTAAGTACTGAATACAAGATGAACTCAGTCACATAAAATGACAGTATACGGTATCTGTCTGTGCTATCTTGACAGATAAAATAGGAAGCTGTCTTCCTAATCGGGTTGATTTCTTCCACTGGGAAGATCAAAGAGTCGATGAATCTGTGTAATTCTGCTTGCTTTTGAACAGGTATCTATCCTCCGCACATGCCGATAATTGCTATTATTATGAAATGGTTGGGGCCCATGATGGATCACAGAGTAAGTGCTCTGCATAATGTGATAAAAAGCCACACACATAATCGGCTTATCCAAACAACAATGACAATGGTTAGACAAGGCCTCAGCCCTACTGCTCCTTTCAAAGTAAAAACATAATTTTAATGGATTCCATTCCTTTTAACAAAATATTACCTTATTTTGTAAGGTATAATATACCATGAGGTATGTCTCAGAAAGTGAATTTTTGCAGCGTTATGATCCTGAAAATATAATTTTATACAGGTACATAGTTGTGGAAATAAGATAATGGTCAGTCACAGCTGCACCACCTTTCAAGCCAAAACCCGAAGTCTTGACGTTTTTAATTTAATTAACTGGAAAATTTGTATGTCCCTAAAATGTTTGGGTTTGTAGTAAATATTCTGATTACCTCATTAATTATATGGGTAAATCAAGGCTATTTACATATTATTGCGATTACTATTCTATATTCTGATAAATTCCTGGGCTGCCATTTTGCATGCACAGCACCGATCCACGTTGTACGTTGCGGTCAAATAATCTGAAGTGGGGGTTGTAAAGGGTATATCTGATTGTATGTAAGTAATCTGCACACCATCTTGGCTTCTGAAGTTATTAAGCATCAAGGGATACCTCTGATTTGCATACCAATGGGATGTCTCGTGTGTCTGCTTTGTTATCTCATATCGCAAGAATATATGCAGAATTTTATATATTTCAATCAGGTCTCCCTGCAACATCTGGTGTTCCAGAGAAAACAATCCAAATCTGTCCAATTTCTCCTTGTTGCTAATACCTCCTAATTCAGGCATCATTTGTATCCTTTGCACTCCTTCCAAAGCTTCCACATCCTTCCTGCAATGGGGGCGACCAGAATTTCATGCAATATTCCAAGTGTAGCCTAACCAAAGTCCTATAAAACTGCTTCATGAATTCAGGGGAAGTAATGCAGAGGAAATTAATGAAGGTGTGAGAAGTGAGATGGCTACATTGTGGAGCTTCATTAAAGGACAGCCTTCATTAAAAGATGGCTCACAGTCAAGGAACTGCAATAGATGTTCCTTTCTAGAGTACAAATAAAAATAGAAAACTAGCCTGACTATTGCTGCCAAAAGAAGTTAAGGAGAATGTTAAATGCATCAAAGTAGCACAAAATTGATCCGTTTCAAATTCAGTTTAAAAGAAATAGTGCCGGTGAAATTAATAGCAGATAAATCGGCCAAAGTGTGATTCCCCAGTGTACTATTAAATACACGCAGGTAGCCATAGAAGTAAAGGATGTATTGGTTGTCATTTCCAGATTTCTATAAATTATATAGCATCTATGATCTTCGATGGACAGTGTTTAAATTTTGATTATTATATATTTATCCATGTTATTGCTTTTCTGGGCCTGGCAGCAAGTAAGAATTTCATTTTGATTCTTGATTACAGAACTGTACCTGCAGTTTGGGGTATTACAAATATAATCCCACAATTCTAAAATAAGAGGGAGGAAAAAAATAGGGAACTGCAGTTTAGTTGACCTAACATCAGTAGAAGGGAAAATTCTATGAATCCATGTTATCAATATGCATTACTAAAACTTTCATCTTGTTTGTTTGTATATATGCGTGCGGGCGTGTGCGTGAGATCCCAAAACCCCGCAAAAACGGTACACGATAGCACCATGCTATCGATGGCCCACCTTACTCACCATTGCCCTGTGATGTAAATGTTTTGTTCAGATTTACGTTATTGACATTTTAAACTTTACAAAAATCACTTTTCAAACCACTTTTCCACTTGCCCTGCCCATCAGCCGTGTTCAACATCACAATGGGATACCAAATCTCATTTACATTAAAAATCGCGATTTAAAAATAATAAAAATCCATTTAAATCAAATTCTCCCGTTTTCATTAACAGCTAACATTGTGTTTAGGTTATTTTAAAGGAAAAAAATGTGATTTTCATTGAGAATTTCATTTAAAAAAAACATTGCGATTTTCATTGTGGGGGGGTTGGGATATGGGGGAGCTTTCATTTAAAAAAAATCGTAATATTCATTGTGGGGCTGGGATGGGGGGGAGGTTTCATTTAAACAAAAAACATGGTTTTCATTGTGGGGGGTGGGATAGGGGAGGTGGGGAGCAGGGGATAGAGGGAGAGGAGGGGGAATAGGGAGGGAGAGTGAGGGGAAAGTGGGTGAGGAGAGGAGGGGGAGTGGGGGAGGTAGGAAGTGGGGAGAGAGGGAGGTTAGAAGGAAGAGTGGGGGTGGGATAGGTGGGAGGTGATGAGTGTGTCAGCAGGGAGATAGAGGGAGAGGAGGGGGTAGGGAGGGGAGGGGGGTTATGGAGGGAGGAAGGGAGTGACTGACGGTTGGGAAGGAGAGGGCGGGGGAGGTGAGGTATGGGGAGGGGAGGAGGAGAGGGGGAAGAAGAGGGAGGATGAAGAGGAGGGGGAGGGAGTGCTGGGGGATGAGGGGGAATGGAGGAAGATTGGGGATGGAAGATTGGGAGGGGAGGGGGGGGGGGGGGGGATATTTTTACAGGTTATTGCCATTTTGCATGATATCCCCAAACCTTGCCAAAAACGTACACAATAGCGCTTCAATGTTTGGCCAACCTTACTCATCATTGGCCTTGGATGTAAATGAAACAAGTTTTATTAGGATTGATGATATATTTTGGCAAATTATTAACATTTTAAACTTTACAAAAATTACTTTTCAAACCACTTTTCCACTTGCCTTGCCCGTCAGCCGCTTTCAACGTCACAATGACATCACAATGACGTCACAATGGGATCCCGAATTTCATTTACATAAAATATCGTGATTTTTAAAAAAACTCAGTTTTAATCGAATTCTACCGTTTTCATTAACAGCTAACATTGTGTTTACGTTATTTTAAGGAAAAAACGCGATTTTCATTAAGAATTTCTTTTTTTTTAAAACATTGTGATTTTCATTGTGGGGGGATGGGATAGGGAGAGGTGAGGAGGGGGGGAGCAGGGGGAGCAGGGAGAGAGGAGGGGGGGTGGGAGGGGACAGGGGTTATGAAGGGTGGGGGAGAGGGGAAAGAAGAGGGAGGGTGAAGAAGAGGGGGAGGGAGTTCTGGGGATGAGGGGGAATAGAGAATGATAGGGGTAGGAAGAGGAATGGTGTGGCGCATTCGGGGGAGGGTTGCTGAGACTCGCGTCACAATAGGGATCTCTGGCGTGACAACGGGAACCGTTCAGCTGCGCCTGCACAGTTGGGGGCAATGGGTCAGTGGTGGAATATTGTCTTGGGGACAGGGCCCAAAGGGTGTGCACCTGGTCTAGTAAAATTATAAAAGGCAGGCCCAATGCATATGCTGTATTTGGATTTTCAAGTCTTTTTATTAAATACCACAGAAAAAATTAGTTGATAAAATTAAAGCACGAGATTGATCCTTTCACGCCTGTTTGGATTGACAATTGGTTGGCAGACAGAAAGCAGAGAGTATGCATAAAAGCAATTATTTTAGGTTGTCGTGTGATTACAACTAGTGTACTACAGGAATTGTTGCTTGGGGCCCAACTATTCACAATATGCATAAATGATTTGCATGAGAGGACCCACGTTAACAGTTTCAAATCTGCTGATGATGCATATCTGAGCGGGATCATGAGATGTGAGGTGAACATGAAAATTCATCAGGGCAATTTAGACTATTAGAGGGAGTGGCTAAACACTCGGATACAGTATAACATGGTGAACATGGTTATCATTGTGGTAGGAAAAGCAGAAAAGCGAAGTATGATTTAAATATTGAGAGATTAGGAACTGTTGTGGTACAACGAGAAGGTAGACACAAAATCCTGGAATAACTCAGCAGGACAGGCAGCATCTCTGGAGAGAAGGAATGGGTGACGAAATCTGGCCTGACATATCTGTTGGAATTCTTTGAAGAAGTAAGCAGGATAGACAATGGAGAGTCAGTCGATGTGGTTTGCTTGGATTTTACTTGGAGGTTTTTATAAGGCTGCTAAATAAAATAGATTAAGAGAGAAAATACCAGGATTGTTAGAAGGTTGGCTGAATGGCACAAGGGAAAGAGTGGGAATAATGGGAGCTTATTTTGGTTGGCAGCCAGTTAGTGGTGTTCCGTAGGGGTTGGTGTTGGGTCTGCTACTCTTCACTTTGTATATTAAAGATATGGATGATGGAATTGGTGGCTTTGTGGCCAAGTTTGCAGATGATACAAAGGTAGGTGAATCGGTAGCAAGGAAGACAAATAGGCATTAGAGAGGGTCCAGAGAAGATTGATGAGAATGATTCTGGGGATGAATGGGATCATCAATGAAGGGGGGGGGGATTTGATGACTCTGGGCCTGTACTCGCTGGAGTTTAGAATGGTGAGTGGGGGGAATTTCATTGAAACTTATCGAATAATGAATGGCCTGGATACTATGAACATGGAGAGGATGTTTCCATTAGTGTGAGTGTCTAGGACCAGAGGGAAAAACCTCCGAATAAAAGGACGTGCCATCCAAAAATATTTCCATCCAGTCTGATTCCACATCATTATTCACCGTATCTACATTCTATGACTATGTACCCCTACCGCACTGATTAGCAACACACCCCACCTTCTTTGTGCCTATTCGTTTCCATCGAAGAACGGAATATGGAGCTCCCAGTCCTGGTCACCATGTAGACATGCATCTACAATTGCTAATAAATCAAACACATCTGTTTTTATTTGTGTTGTCAACTCATCTGCCTTGTTATAAATGCTGTATACATTTGGATAAAGATCCTTAAGCTTTGAAATTTCCAGTTTTACATACTCCATAATAAATTTCTATCACATACGTTAGCTTGTGTTTCCTCCCCCTTCCTGCTATGCTTTGATTTTGATTCTCCTGTTCACTTTGTGCCACTGCTTGCTCATTTTATTTTGGTTTAATGGACGTCTCACTTGGTTGAAAGCCCCAAATATAATCCTATTTATGGAGTTTCCCATGAAACTGATGGACTTTGCTTCTTCACTTTCAAAAACTTCACCCTCTATTATGTGACTTGAACTTCTGCAATAACTGATATCGTAAAGAATGAAAAACAAATCCCGTTAAGGTAGTAACTTTAGCAACAGAAAAATAAGAGAAGAGGCAATGCTACAGTTATTGGGTAGGCAGGAGAAAGTTTGTGCTCAATTTCTAGCAAGTGTTTTTAATGGAAGATTTTAAGACCCAAGTAAGATATTGAAATGATTCTATGCGACTGTACAAGGGGTGAGATTAGAATCAAGAGTGATTTATTGCCATATGTCCCAGATAGAACAATATAATAAATGAGGTAAAAAAGTCACACACACACACACACACACACCATACACACACACACACACACCACACACACACACACACACACACACCACACACACGTCTAGCTAGTTGTGAGAAGGAAAGAGACCTAGGGTCTTTTTTTAATCAAAATTTATCAGATATATGGTCCTGGCACACCTCAAAAGCTGCCTACCCCCCACACTGGATCCCTATCAGTTTGCCTACCGCAAGAACAGAAGTACGGAGGATGCCATCTCAACGGCACTTCACTCCGCCCTCTCCCACCTTGACAACAGAGACACTTATGTAAGAATGCTGTTCATCGATTACAGCTCAGCATTCAACACCATTATTCCATCAAAACTGATCACCAAACTCGGTAACCTGGGCATCGACCCCTCCCATCTGCAACTGGATACTGGACTTTCTAACCATACAGACCCCAGTCTGTGAGGTTAGACAAAATGCAACACCCTTCAACCCCATCACCCTGAACACCGGCGTTCCTCAGGGCTGTGTGCTGAGCCCCCTCCTCTACTCCCTCTTCACCTATGACTGCACACCTGTACATGGTACTAACACCATCATCAAGTATGCAGATGATACAACGGTGATTGGCCTCATCAGCAACAACGATGAGCTGGCCTACAGGGAGGAGGTCCAGCACTTAGCAGCATGGTGCCTGACAACAACCTGGCCCTATACTCCAAGAAGACCAAGGAGCTCATTGTAGACTTCAGAAAGTCCAGAGGCGGCACGCACACCCCCATCCATTTTCTAACGGGACGGAGGTGGAACGTGTTTCTAGCTTCAGGCCATGCTGGGAGTCAACATCTCCGATTCCTCTCTTGGACCCACAATACTCTCTTTGATCATTTTGGTTTCATCAGCGTCTCTTCTTCCTGAGGAGACTGAAGAATAATCCATCTGTGTCCTCAGAAACCTGGTGAACTTCTACTTCACTTTCTGCACACCCTCGAGAGCATCCTTACCAACTGCATCAACAGTATGGTATGGAATGAAAAACTCTGTCTCCGACCGGAAGGCATTGCAAGAGGGTGGTGAAAATTGCCCAACGCATCACCGTTCCACGCTCCCCAGGATTGAGTCTGTCCAAAGCAAGCGCTGTCTGCGGAGGGCGCTCAGCATCGCCAAGGAATGCTCTCACCCCAACCCTGGACTGTTTACCCTCCTACCATCCGGGAGGCGCTACAGGTCTCTCCGTTGCCGAACCAGCAGGTCGAGGAACAGCTTCTTTCCGGCCGCTGTCACTCTACTAAACAACGTACCTCGGTGACTGCCAATCACCCCCCCCCCCACACGGACACTTATTATGTATTTATTTTTATTCAAATCGTTTGCTCTGTCGCTCTTCAAGGGAGATGCTAAGTGCATTTCGTTGTTGTCTGTACTGTACACTGACAATGACAATTAAAAATGAATCTGAATCTGATATATTTCCAGTAATAAGTTCGTAACTTGACACAGTTTACTTTTTTGTGAAATAAAAGGAAGACATGGTCAGGAGATTGTTTTGTATGTCCTAGTATCACTTCAACAAAGCACCAGTGAAAGCTAAATGCACAATATCATTTTATTAGGACGGTGGATAAATATTTTCAAATGAAAAAGGGCACGGGAATGGGGCTAATTCACTGCAACATTTTACATTGATGACCAGAACTAAACCTGAACAATTAGCTGATTAGCACTTCTTGCTTCTATTTTATCATCGTACTTGATTAGTACGGGTGTCGGGTTATGGGAAGAAGGCAGGAGAATGGAGTTAGCAGGGAGAGATAGATCAGCCATGATTGAATAGCGGAGTAGACTTGATGGACTGAATGGCCTAATTCTGTTCATATCGCTAATGACCTTGTGATCTGATTATGTCCACATCAACAACATTATATTGCTTGACTGTCGCAAACAGAAAATGCAGTAAATGACTATATGGTCAGACTTTTTGCCAAATGGCTGCATTCAAAATGTCATTCTCCTTTGGATGCTGACTGAATCATTTTTGGACGCAGACTGAAATTTTAATTTCAAATTCAACTTTTTTTTTAATTGACATAAAATATAGGAATATCTTTGCTCAAACGTACACGTCAATCGTCACACAAGACGATTCCCATCTTCATAATTCAGGTGATGCTCTACGCATTTAGAGCAGTGTCTCTGAAAATGGATACTGCTGCTCTGATGTTCAAGTGCGCGCAGAGTAAGTCTGAGAGAGGCTGAATGCGTGAACAACACAATGAATTCAATTATGAATCTCATGGAACTCAGACCCCTCTGCTGTTACTGTAATTCTAAGCATAGAGGAGCACAGCAATATTAACTTCATTTAGGGATATTTGACATTTGCTTGTTTATTTGGTTAAAATCAAGTTGATTGAATCCTGTCAAAGACAATAATGGTGCAGAATAATTCTGATTTGTGTAGAACCTCATCAGTTCCCAATAGACTATTTTTAAAATGGAACGGGCTGTTCATTCAATTTGGCTGCTATTTCTGTCATTTGCATTTGAATCTGAGTTAATCATAAGGTTTGATGCCTATTGCCCGAGCAGGTAATCGGCAATTATAGTAAGAATTACAATGTATAGCAGTGATACCCAGTTCTTTTTAACATGGTATAGATAAGTTTCATTAAGCTCAATTTAATGAATATTTAATGCTCCCACTTGGTAACTGAAAGTTTGAATACAATGCAGTTCAACAATCCTTACAAACAAGGAAACATTGGAACAGGAATGCCCAGCTATTAAAACCTTCTCTGCACTCATTTAGTAATAAATTGGTGTAATTTATGCATCCCAAATATGAATATTTCTTGTTTTTTTTACATTTCCATAAGTCCATTTATCTGATAACAATCCTTCAATGTCAGGCCTCAAAATCCCAATCTGCTATCCACATCCTTTTGGAATGGTGAGTGGAGTGGATTACAGATAATTCAATGCTTTTCATGAAAAAAAGAGATTCCTGATTTTAATCTTCATTAACTGTTTCTAATCTTTACAAATCCTGCCTCCTACCCTACCATCTCTCCACAATTACTATCCTTAACATTCCCCCAAAAGAGCTTTTTTTTTTCTATCCTGTTTTAGTTTTGAAGTTTTTAGTTTTGTAGAAATGGTGTGGAAACAGGCCCTTCGGCCCACCGAGTCTGCACTGACCAGTGATCCCTGCATATTAACACTATCCTACACACACTAGGAACAATTTACATTTACACCAAGGCAATTAACTTACAAACCTGTACGTCTTTGGAGTGTGGGAGGAAACCGTAGATCTCGGAGAAAACCCACACAGTCATGGGGAGAATGTACAAGCTCCGTACAGACAAATGCCTGTAGTCGGAATTGAACCCGGGTCCCTGGCGCTGTCAGGCAGCAACTCTACTGGTGCACCACCGTGTCGCCCTGTTGAATCCTTTTATTTAAATCCATCAATGATCGCAAATTTCTAAACTCAAAATGGAAACATTTAGCAAACTTCTTCTTAAGTTTAACCGTTTCAGTTCCGATGAATCTCTTCTATCCCCTCAATACTTGCATACTTTTCCTGAGTTACATGGCCAAGACTGAATGTAAAACTCCTGGTGGATCTGACCAGGCTATGCACAAGCATATTTTCTAAACCCTATTTGTCTCTTTTTTGGTTTATTTTCCAGTACACTTGATTTTAACCTCTGCTCTGCAGTTCCCAGTCTCACACCATGAGGGAGATATTACTACATATTTTTTAGACCTAAATAAAGGCTTCAGATTTTCCCACTTTGAATTCCATCTGTTGCAGTTAATCTGCTTTTGTCTGTTAGTAACCTCTTTGTTTCTGTGCACACAATTTATTGTGTCTGCTAAATGGGTACACATTTTGTTCTTTAAATCCTTAGCCTTTGATCCATGTAACTGATGAATGTGGTGAAAAGTCGAAGTCCCAGTTCAGATGTCTGGGAAACATCAGTTATCACATTGTGCCAATCAAAGAACAATTCCACTGCTGCTATTCTCTTTTATATGTGATGGGAGTAGAATTAGACCATTTGGCCCATCAAGTCTACTCTGCCATTCAATCATGGCTGATATATCTATCCTTCCTAACCCTATTCTCCTGCCTACTCCTCATCTGCTTCCAAACAAAATGTCCTTTAATTCTCAGGCTATAACCTCTACTCCTAGACTCTCCCACTAGTGGAAACATCCTCTCCACATCCACTCTATCCATGCCTTTCACTGTGTGAAGATAGGCACAAAATACAGGAGTAACTCAGCGAGACAGACAGCATCTAGTTTGGTCAATCCATTATCAAAGACAAGAAAGAAAAAAGAAGGTGCTGGCACAATGGTGCAGCTATTAGAGCGAGCACAAGTCCTGCAACCTGGGTTCACTCCTGACTTCCAGTGCCATCATTGAGAACTCTACATGTTCTCCCCGAGTCAATCTGGATTTTTTTCTGTGAATGCAATGATGAAATTTCCAAGTGATTTGGAAAGACCTGGAAATGGTTGTTAGAAAAATGAACGCATAAGATACTAGAATTCCCAGGCATTTAACAATGCAAATTTGGCATAAAGTACAAAGATTAAATTATACAACTTTTGGAAATATTAAATAACACTTTCTGCCATTTTACCAAGATCTGATTTTGCTCCCTAAATGGGATTATATTAAATAATGTTGGAGGTCATACCATGCCATAATCAAACATTGGTAATAATATAGTTTTATTATCCATTGGGACATTGAGCTGTTTTGGAGAAAATTAGGGAAGAAATTAAGACCGTTATCCATTGCTTCCAATAAACTACGATATGGTGCATGCCAGTAATCTCAAGTTACTTATATAATTACAAAGTACAAAATTGCCTGAAAATACTGCACTAATTTTGCTTCATGAAGCACGTTCAAAGCCTTGAAAAGGAGGTGCTGCTTGAATGGAGTAGGTTGGACTTTCCAGTGTTGAAATTAAGATGCATTTCAGAAAACATTGTATTTCAAACAAGCATTTGCCATATACCTGACCTATAAATACACTTTGTTTCCAGAGATTTAATAGATAAATGATAGACTGTCCAGCATTGGCATTTCTGTGTTGAGAAAAATGCATGTTATGACAGCATCTGTTGGTGAGATTTTGAGCTGATCAGACCATGTCTGCAGTACATTATTACCACTTGAGCCACAAACTGTAATTTCTATTTGTGACTGACAAGGGAGGAGGCTAGGGTGTATTTGACAATGTCAGTTGGATCTGTGATCCAAGGAAAGGGAGCTGAATAGGTGAAAGAAGAAATTATGATGCTGTAAAGATAGATGCAAATGATAATGCTTGCACTGACATAGAATGGAAATCATTTGTTAAATACATAGCTACGTACAGAAAAGGGAAGGGAAATTAAAGAAAAGACTGGAAAGCAGCTGACTGTGAGACAGGGCGGTTGTTACAGTGAAATAAAACAGTTAAGCATTAAGAATGGAAGAATGCTTACTGTCAAGGAAAGGCTGATGGAAAATAAGCATTAAAGTACAACATGAGGAAATGCAATGATAAATGTTTGAAATAGAAATTCATAAAATTAGGAGGCCAGATAGCATTCTCTGCATCTAGGTATATTGCCCATATGGCCTCATCAACTAATGTATTCCAACTGCTGGAGAGTAACTTGGAATGAGAAGAGATTGTTGTGGCCCATGTTGGACCAAACAACAAAATGTCAGAACTGCTGAAAGAGCCACAAGAATCTGGCTCCAAATTGAAAAGCAGGACGTCCAGGGTTACAACCTTGTTTATTATCTTGGAATAGAAAACAAAGCAGGAGGATTACCATGTGGCTAAAAGACTCGTATGGAAATGGGGACCCCATCTCAAGATTTACAGCCACCACTTCAAAGATAGGAAGGGTTTGAAACACAAAGGGACTCCAGACGTCCTCATTGGTAGACCTCAATCAGTATATATCAGTAACAATATCTCCTCACTGACCATCAAAGCAGATGCACCTCAAGGCTGCTCTAATTCCTTTATGCCTATGATAGTTTGTCCAAGCATAGCTCCAAACCCATCTATAACTTCAAGCCAAGTCAAGTTTATTTGTCACATACACATACGAGATGTGCAGTGAAATGAAAGTGGCAATGCTCGCGGACTTTTGTGCAAAAGACAAACAACAAAACAACCAAACAAATTATAAACACAATCATAACACGCATATTCTTTTACATAATAAATAATAGAAGGAAAAACGTTCTGTAGAGTTAGTCCCTGGTGAGATGGGCGTTTACAGTCCGAATTGCCTCTGGGAAGAAACTCCTTCTCAACCTCTCCGTTCTCACTGCATGGCAACGGAGGCGTTTGCCTGACCGTAGCGGCTGGAACAGTCCGTTGCAGGGGTGGAAGAGGTCTCTCATGATTTTGTTTGCTCTGGAGTTGCACCTCCTGTTGTATAGTTCCTGCAGTGGGGTGAGTAAAGTTCCCATAGTGCGTTCGGCTGAACGCACTACTCTCTGCAGAGCCTTCTTGTCCTTGGCAGAGCAATTCCCAAACCAGATGGTAATGTTCCCGGACAAGATGCTTTCCACCGCCACTGATGACACCACTGTTGTTGGCCTAATCACTGCTGGTGAGGAGAATAGGAAAGGGATAGAACAAAGTGGTGGGGTTGAGTGATGCCATGAAAATAACTTTCAGTTTAGTTTAGAGATACAGCACGGAAACCGACCCTTCTGCCTACTGGGTCTGCGCCGACCAGCGGTCCCCGCACACTAGCGCTATCCTACACACTAGGGATAATTTACAATTTTACCAAGCCAATTAACCTACTAACCTGTTTAAGAAGGAACTGCAGATGCTGGAAAATCGAAGGTACACAAAAAAGCTGGAGAAACTCAGCAGGTGCAGCAGCATCTATGGAGCGAAGGAAATAGACAACGTTTCGGGCCGAAACCCTTCTTCAGACCTACTAACCTGTTCATCTTTGGAGTGTGGGAGGAAACTGGAGCACCTGGAGAAAACCCACGCAGGTCACTGGGAGAACGTACAAATGGCATACAGTCAGCACCTGAAGTCAGAATCCAAACCAGGATCTCTGGTGCTGTAAGGCAACACCTCCACAACTGAGCTGCCCTAAACCTCTTGCTCGACTTCAACAAAAGGGATGAATAATTGCTTGCAAGGCACTTTCCAGTTTGTGGTGTTAGTTCAGTTCAGTTTTTATTTGTCATATGTAGGTTAACACAGGATCAATGGTACAATGAAATGTGTTAAACAAGACAATGGGTCACCTCAGCAATGATATTACAAGAATAAAATTAAGATAAAAAAAGATAAGATAAAAGTGACATTGGTAGGTAAAAGACAATAATACATAAAATAATCAACATATAGGATCTGTTTATGAGTTCAGAAGCCTGATGGCATAATGATAAAAAACTGTTACAATGCTCTTGCTGTATATGTCCTTCTAGGTTGTGGAGTTGTGGGGTTCAAAAGCGTTGACTTAGGAGTTATATCTGATCTAATCTTAGCATTAACACAACTTTCCTGCTCTTATCTCCTGACTCTTTTTGGGTTTAAATATCTACTGGACTCTGCCTTGAATGACTCAATCTTTGTTTCTATCTGAGATTCTAAGCTATTGTTTCAATGAAATCCATTGACTTTAGGAATAAGGTAAGGCCTTAATGCAAGGCAGATAGCAGGGATCATTCCTCCTAGCAATAAAGAATGATGGGTCTGAAAAATGCTGCTCCTTCACTTGGCCATAATCAAGGTGGTGAGGTCAAAGCAACAAATTCTTCAAAGGCGAATTTGCTGTCATGTCAAATCTGAAATGTCAGGCCTCATTTGAAACCTCAATTGGTGGAAATAATTATAATATGGTTTCTTCTGCAGGGTAAAGATCTTCCAAAGGGCCTTTAACCCCAACTGATTGATTTATGATCATCTAAAGATCTGAAAAGTATTGGTCAGGAGGAAAAGGGAAGGCAAAACAAAAATGCCTAACAGCCTTTCTGTCTGCCTTGTTTAGTAATCCATCACCTGTTCATATTGTGTTTCTGTCTGTGCAACTGATTGCCACCAATGGTCTGGTGAATGAAATTATAGTTGGCATCCATGGAGGAGATTCTCAGATACTCATTTAAAGTCCAACAATTTAAACCACTTATCTAGAGGTACATAAAAATAATGAAGGTGAAGATATATCATATCAAGCAGCTATTTTCGGTAGACATTTATGAGCATGTTGCCAGGACCAGGGGGTGTGAGCTATAGGGAGAGGTTGAGTAAGCTGGGTCTCTATTCCCTGGAGGATGAGGAGTGACCTTACAGAGGTGTATAAAATCATGAGAGGAATAGATCAGCTGTGAGATTGATCCCTGGGATGGCAGGACTGTCATATGAGGAAAGATTGAAAAGACTGTATTCACTGGAGTTTAGAAGGATGATGGGGTGGTTTGTAGAAACCTATAAAATTATAAAAGGACTGGACAAGCTAGATGCAGGAAAAATGTTCCCAATATTGGGCGAGTCCAGAACCAGGGGCCATAGTCATAGAATAAAGGGGAGACCGTTTGAGACGGAGGTGAGAAAATATTTTACACCCAGAGAATTGTGAATTTGTGGAATTCCCTGTCACAGAGGGCAGTGGAGGCCAAGTCACTGGATAGATTTAAGAGAGAGTTAGATAGAGCTCTAGGAGCTAGTGGATTCAAGGGACATGGGGAGAAGGCAGGCACGGGTTATTGATGGAGGACGATCAGTCATGATTACAATGAATGGTGGTGCTGGCTCGAAGGGCCGAATGGCCTCCTCCTGCACCTATTTTCTATGTTTCTATGTCTCTTGCCCAGAGCAAGTGAATGGGGGATAGAGGACATGGGTTTAAGATGAAGGGCAAAAGATTTAACAGGAATCTGAAGGGTAACTTTTTCACACTAAGGGTGGTGGGTGTATGGAACAAGCTGCCAGAGGAGGTAGTTGAGGCTGGGACTATCCTAACATTTAAGAAACAGTTAAACAGGTACATGGATAAGACAGGTTTGGAGGGATATGGACCAAACTTGGGCAGGTGGGACAAGTGTAGCTGGGACATGTTGTGGACAAGTTGGGCCGATGGGGCTGTTTCCACATTGTATCACTCTGACCCTATGACTATGACATGTCACATGGTAACTGAATGTCATGGGAATGAGCCCCCAACATGATTTAGTTATGAAGCCCATTCTAGCTAACAAGGCGAAAGTTAGGCCAACCCCAGTGAGCAGAATGCCTCACGACTCGGTGTGCAGGATGAAATGGGTGTGGATGGCGAGAAAGAGGGGAGAAAGCCCAGTCAGTAACATATAGCAGTCTGTTGCCTCTCTGACACGTTCATTGATATTTTCATAGACTGCAGCCTTACAATCAACCACATGGCTGATTTTTGCATTGTCTGTAAGTTTCTTATGATAGCTCCACTGTTTGAGCCTGGAGTGCAGACATGTATTACAAGAAAAAAAGATGCCTGAGAAACCTCACCAGCACCAACAGTCAGTCCAGGCAATCATTGCCCTTTGATTCACGCTAGTCAGCCAATTTTTTATCCAACTTGCCTTTCCTCTTTAGGACTCTTCTGCCATCAGAAATCTTTTCACATATTTTTGCCAAACCACATTACATGTGCTACACCATTTTCACATCTCAAAACTTTAAGTAATTTAGCAATACATTAACATCCATTACCACAATGCACACATTATGGAATTATGGCAAATATCACTGATGAATCTCTGCCTTTTTAAATGATGAGTAATAAAACCCCTCAGAATTTTAGGAAAGGAGTAAAAGACCTTGAACAAACAATGTTGAAATTTGAAATATGATAATACTGTTACGTTTTAAGCAATAAACAATGTTTTTGTAAGGTGCAGCTTGAAATGATTGTAGAAATATTTTACTGATATGGCTCGTTATGAATAGGTTTACTGATAATAAAATCCTACGAAAATACTAAAAAATCTGCACACTTAGAGCCATTAGGTACACATTATAATATACTGCATAGTGTGATGTAAGTTCATTAAGTAATAATAAAAGAATTGGTGCATAAAACAAAATTGAAGCTTTTTTATTGAATTTAACTTGATTATGATGTTCCCAAACAAAAATTACAGTTTGTACATAATAGTTTAATAACTTGTTGAATTCTGATTCATGTCTCAGTCTGGCTCAATATGGTTTTGCAAGGATTGTCAGGCAGTTTGGTATCTGCACAGTTCAAATCTTATTACATTCTGAGATTTATTTAATTATGTACCTGACTGGCAGTTATTTTTTAATCCAGTTGATAGTTATTGAACTACACAAGTCTTGATAGCTGGTGAATATTTATGACCTAGAACAGTTCAACAACAGTTCAACAAACTTCGTTACCTATTGGCTCCTAGTTGATAAGAATATAAGGAAATAATATCTGCATTAGGAGAAGGTAATTATAAAACACGATTTAATATTGTGAATCAAAAATCATTTACTTTCCTTATTTAAGTAACAGAGATATTTTAATATTTACATAATAACGTTATACTTTCAGGACTTCATCTACTAAAAAATAAATTTGTTTGGTAGTTAAATAATAAAATTACCATTGTCAACATTATTCATTAGAGGGTGTGTGTAGAATCCTTGAGCTAAACAAATAGAAAGCTAGGTTTCCAAATCATTATCCTGAGCACACTATTAAAACCCACTGACATGTCTCCAAGGGGGGATGCCGTTAAAGCTGGAAGAGGTGAAGATTCGCGTGTGAAGCTAATCAAGAATACATAAGCTGAAACATCAAGCATAAGTTGACAAAAAGTGCTTATAAAATACTGGAGACTTGTTAATTAAATAATTGGGAGATGAAGTGTGTGCATGTTTTAATATTGAACTCACAACATTGCTGAGCCCCCACATTTGTGTTGTATACCCATCTCTTCCAGTTATTGTCCTTCTATACTCAGTTGCAACAGGTCTGCTTTCATTCTGTTGACAAAAAGAGTGGGGATGCAGTGAACAACTCAAACTAAGGGGAAAAGCAGCTTTTAGGAAAGAAATAATATGCGGTACAATAAATGAAGAGTAAAACCAAGTTGCATTTGCAAGCAAACAAGTCTGTATGCTTGAAGTTGATACACAATTTGTATGTCTGATCTTGCAAACAATGCTTTGTTATTAATGTTTATTACCGAGATTGACAAGATATTTATCACCTAATTAGGCAAGAATGAAAGAGGCTGCTGTGACTTTATGACACCAGTATACATTTCGGCACAAAGCAAAGGGCTGCAGTGTACATAGACACGACATTACATAATGAGATTGTATTGTTATTCAGTTTTTGTTTGGTGGCTGCGTGATTCCCCCACCTTCACATGAGTGTTGCAGAAACGCAGGTGACAAGACGATGGGAAGATTAATTTTTTTGTGTTTGAAAGAAGAGAACAAAAAATATATTTTCCAAAATGAAACTGCGATATTGATGGTCCAACTGTAACGTAATACTGTGTAGGACGGAACTGCAAATGCTTGTTTACACTGAAGATAGACACAAAATACTGCAGTAACTCTGCGGCCCAGGCAGCATCTCTGGATAGAAGGAATGGGTACATTATACTACCTTGCATCTTGAACTACACATGCTGCAAGTATGAAAACACAAAAGGATGCAATCCTTGAAGATTTGTAGCAAGGATGTATTTAATCATTCTTACTTTACAAGTTACTGTCCGAACCATTTGCTACACATGGATGAGATTTTGAGTACTTTGTCCACTTGATCATGGGTGCTGCACAGCAGTATCATTTGGTATGTGTTGGAAGGAACTGCAGATGCTGGTTTAAACCGAAGATAGATACAAACAGCAGGAGTAACTCAGCAGATCAGACATCATCTCTGGAGAAAAGGAATGGGTGATGTTTCTGACCAGTCTGAAGAAGGGTCTTGACCCAACATGTCACCCGTTCCTGCTCTCCAGTGATGCTGCCGACCCACTGAGTTACTCCAGCTTTTTGTGTCTATCTTGGGATCATTTGGTATCCTGCTGCTTGTTTGCGACTAGAATTGATACTCTGAATCTAATGTTGCTCTTCTCCAAAATATCGCCCTGTGGATAAACCTCCGTGTGTTATGTGACAGTTCTTCTCCACCATTATGCCAATCATTGAGTCTTAATCCATTTTAAAATCTGAGCCGCTCAGCACATTAGTTACTCATTCTCCTTCATTAATAGTTTCTGCAATCCTTGGAAACATTCAGAACAACCTTATCCAGTCGTTCCATCCATAATATATTCTGGTAATTTGTGGAATTTCGAAAGATACTCTATTCCCCCACATAAATATTAAATTTGCATCTATTTTTAATGCCTCGGTTCAAATGAGTGTTCTAATATAATGTGAAATGAAGAGCTTTGCAGCATCAAATTATACTGACATAAGCCTCAGTGAAAATGAAGTCTGGTCTGAATATGACTTCAAAGCCAGTGAGATTTTCAAATTTGGAATTTGCAATGGAACAATTATGTTAGCTTCTCTCTCACTCTCCATGTAGTTCAATAGTGTATATTTACTGCTGTGACCAACAGTGGTGATGAGAAATAGTCATTAATTCCAGTCTTCCAATCGTCTTAATATTAGAATGATGGGAACTCAGTATAACGTACTGTATTATCCTTAATCTCCATAGTTACCAGCACACTATGAAGCAATAAACCTATTTTGTAGCAATATTCTAAGTGTTTTTTGCAATGAAATTGAGCCAATTCAACATTTGTTTCAAATATTGAATTTCCTTCATTTTCTGTTAAGCTTTAAGATTTGTGATTGTTTCCCTTCACCAAATAATAATTGGGTAAATTACAGGTCGGTTGATCACAGAAATCCACTTTTAATTTTAATTTATAATCAAGTGGTGTCTAATCTTGGTACATCTAAGGATCACTTTTTGGAAATTTCAATTTTCAGATCAAGTATTACCAAATTAAGTATAGAATTAAATTAAGTACAGAATTAAGTATAAGTATGGGACGTTATGTTAGTTGTATAAAACACCGGTGAGGTAACACTTGGGGTATTATGTTCAGTTTTGGCCACCCTGCCATAAAAAAGACGCCATTAAACTAGAAAGAGTGCAGAGATAAGATTTTAAGGATGATACCAGGACACAAGGGTCTGAGCTATAGCTTCGTCCTAACACAACCAGAGAGCAGTGTTTAGGTCTGTCCCTTTTTAATGACCCTCGTACTATCCTTGATCGGACTTTGCTGACTTTACCTATACCGTTATTCCCTTATGTATCTATACACTGTAAATGCATTGATCATAATCATGTATTGTCATTCTGCTGACTGGTTAGCACACAACAAAAGCTTTTTACTGTACCTCGGTGCACGTGACAATAAACTTAACTGAGCTATAGGGTGAGATTGAGCAGGCTAGTGCTTTATTATTTAGATTGCAGGTTTCATACACCTCTATTGTACTTCCTCTACAATAAAATCAAGAGGGGTACGTGGTGAATGTACAGAATCATTTTCCCAGGGTAGGGGAATGAAGAACTAGAGGGCATGGGTTTAAGATGAGGAAGGAAAGATTTAATGGGAATCTGAGGGGCGACTTTTCACAGAGGGTGGTGGGTGTATGGAATGAGTACCCAGAGGAAGGAGTTGGGGCAGGTATAATATATAATAACACCATTTAAAATACATTTGGACAGGTACATGGATTTAAAAAAAAGGTTTAGAATGATAAGGACCACATACAGGCAGATGAGATTAGATTAGATGGGACATGTTGGTCAGTGTGTGCGTGTTGGGCCAAATGGCCTGTTTCCATGATGTATGAAACTTACCTGGATTTCGTTCAGAGAATACGTCATTTGGAATTAATTGATGGAAAGAATGGTGGAAGTCAATTTTAAATTGACTTTCACAAGCCCGTTAATGGATGGAGAATGTGTAAGAATTGAGGCAATCTAGACTGCTCTTGCAAAAAGCCAGCATGGCTTCCTGGGCTAAATAGCCTTTTGGTGCTGTAGAGATTCCATGTTTCTCAAGTATTGCTTTGTCTCCCTTTCCACCCGCCCAGTCTAATTTGAACTTGAACTATGTTGTTTTAAATGTTTTCTTAAGGAAGTAAACAAATGAACGTGCTCTACCACTCTTGGTCGAAGTGTGCTGGTAGTTCTGAGGTGAGACTCTGGCGAGCAGTTGCTCGTCGATTTGGACGTGCGCAGGTGCGGACAAAGGCAGAGTCCTCGATGTCCCGAAGTCTGTGCCGGGACACGTGTCTGTCCGCTCGGTCACCGGCCCCACCATTGAGTCCAGGAAATAAATGTCTGTGGGTAGGGTCAGAAAGCACATAGTATCCCGCCCCTCCAAGATTCACCAGGGAGAGATGGATAGGGACCAATAAAGTGCAGGCAAATGTTTTGCCTAGTTAATATTAATATTTTAAAGTTTTTAGATTTTTTATATTTTTTAAGTTTCCATTATTAAAATCCATTTTAATGGTTGTTCAATATTTCAGAGCTCACAGAGCAAGGGTTATTATCCGAGGACCAGATGGTTGAGAAGGTGGTTCCTGAGGGTGGGCTTTAGAAAGGCCTAGCCCAATCTTTTAAAGATACAATTTTTTCTGCTCCGTCTGATTTTAATTGTTGGATGTTTTTAGTTGGCTTTATGCCATGGTTGCGTGACAGATTTCCAATTAGTTGCTGGGAACATTCAGTGCAACTTTACCTCTTAATACACAGTTATTCGTATTTACATTTATAACCGATTGGCTGATTTGATTTAGTGGCTAAATTAATTGACGTCAAAATGCGAAAATAAAATTAAATTAAAGAGCAAATCAGTTTTGGGGAAAAAATTATATTCAGTGTAATAAAGGAACTGTAAAACTGAATTGCATATGCAAGCGGATGTTGTATTTGAATCTGTGATCTTGTAATTATAATATTACAAATGTATATTGCAGAAAATGACAAAATAGTAATTACTCCAAGGGCTGAATCTTCACTATGTTATTTTAGGCTTGGCATTACCACTCTCTGCTCTGCCCTTGTCTAATCCTACAATGGTATAACATTAGTTATGATTCAGTTAAGAACCACAGTTCCAGGACAATTTAGCCCTTATTTTGTGTTGAAAGAAGCAAGATGACTCATTGTATTTATTACCCAAAGAATACACAAAATTAATCCAAAATAGTTAAAGTTATAATGTGAAATGGATACCACATTGTATGTACGTTCCTGTGCCATCTTCCAAAGTAATGTCCCAGGAGACAAAACCAATTATAAACCAAATGGCTGAATTACTTCAGGTGGAATGTGAATGAACACTAATATTTACAGTGAATTTCAACCCACTGGTAATGCTCATTGTAACATGGAAAATTCATAAATATCTACCATAACTATCACAGCTGAGGTCAAAACCTTTATAACTTAAAGAAGAAGCTCCTATTCTTGACTATCTATATTCTGAGCCAGTTTGTTATGGACTTGCTATTCCATAATGGTTAGAATGCCAATGATTTGAATACAGAAACTATTTATAACTGAATTAATTTGCCCTAAATTCTGTCAGATTTTATTTTTCATGCCCCTGGCTTTTGAATTTTTTTGGGTATTTTGAAGTTGCTTTATTTAAAAAAAAAAGATTGTTTACTGTGTGCTTCAGAAGTTGCCTTTTTGAAGCAGGTGGGAAGCTCACTCGTGTTACTGAGATTTCGACCTGCTATTGTATTGATGCCCAAGAGGAGCATAGTAATCTGCCTCAATGAGTATCATCCAGGAGCACTTGCATCCACTATAATGAAATGCTTCAAGGGGTTGATTATGACGTAAATCAACCTGTATCAGAAATGACCTGGATTCACTTCATTTTCCATTACCAGACATGGAGATGCTATTTCACCAGCTCTCCTTTTTTGCTCTGGACTGCATGGATAACAAATAGGTGCTGTTCGTCAACCACAGCTTAGTGTTGAACACTATCATCCCCTCCAAATGCATCATCAAGTTCCTGGACCTGGGTCTCATTACTGTCTTTTGCATTGGATCCGTGCCTTCCTCATTAGCAGACTTCAATCAGTGCGGATTAGGACCAACATCTCCTCCTTACTGACCATCAACACAGCTACACCTCAAGGCTGTATGCTTATGCCCCTGTTCTACACTCTTTATATTCATGGTGGTGTTGCTAAACACAGCTCCAAGCCATTCATTAATTCACTAATGATCCAATGTTATGGGTGTTGATGATTCAGCTTGAGAGTGAGATAGAACATCTGCTTGAGTTGTGCCACAACAGCAACCTCTCGTTCAAAGTCAACAAGACCAGGGAACTAATTGTTGACTTCAGAAAGTCAGGAGATCAAGTGCCAGTTTACATTGGTGGGTGGGAAGTCGAGAGAGTTAGCAGCTTCATATTCTTGAGCATTGACATCTTGGACGACCTGTCTGGGATCCAGCACAGAGATGTAAGATACATCAGTGGAGGAAGACACATCAATGCTTTGGGTTCCTTAGAAGTTTCAGGAGATCCAGCATGTCGCCAAATACTTTAACAGACTTCAATGGATGTTCTGACTGGTATCGTGGCCTGGTGTGGCAATTCCAATGCATAGGAAGGCAAGAGGCAGCAGAATGTTGTGGACTCAGTCTGGCCTATCACAGACACAGTCCACCCCACCAACAATAGCATCTACATTAGACATGCGTGTTGTACCGAAATCCAAAGCTGTACACCACTGTTCAGGAACAGTGACTTTCCTACAACCATCAAGTCTTTGAATGGACCCATATAACTCTAATCTTACCCCAGCAATGGAACTTCATGCATCACCTCGTATTACCATGGAGGTGTTTTTTTTTCTAAATGTGTTTTGCATAGTCATGTCTTTTTTTGCACCGTATTTTTCTTTTTACTGTCTTGCAGAATTTATGTGTAATTTATTTATAAATTACACATAAATGTATGATACTCAGGGTCTGCATTGTGATTGAGGCAAAGAACCTCAGCCACTGGAAATAAGTGGCTGAACGAAAGCTGATTCTTGCAATTCCTTTCCATAATGCAGATAGCAGAGGGACAACTCCCTGGTGTCTGCATTAGGGAAAGCCATTGCAATGCTGTCCATTAAGCAGCTAGATCATGGATAAGCCAGTTTTGGCTGCAGCTCCACTCTCCAATACATTTTGATTCCCTTTTAATCTAACAAGAACCAACAATTGGAATTAAACCTGGCCAAATGTTCTGGAAGAATTTACTTTGATGTGTGGCTAACTAATCTAATTTGCTTAGTTGCATTCCACAAACAATATTCTCATGAGTTTAAAAGTAATCCCTTCAGTTTGTTACCTATGAATTATCACAGCTATAACCTTGTAACATTTTAGTTGCCATACCATTTAATGCAATTTAAATTAGGTTATAAGCTAATAGGATTATAATCAGAAAGGTTGATTAACTCATTGCACAAATGAACTAATTCCTCGAGAAAGGAGACAAAGCTTACTATGGTAATTATAGATGGGTTTTATGCGTCTGCCATCAAGAAAATAATCACCAGGGTCCTTCTTAACCACGTCCACGTAATAACCACAAAGCAGCTTCCCCAAATCACAATGAGGATTCTGTCCATCAAACAGCACAGTGAGCATGAACTTCACGCAATAACTGCAGGAGAATATATATTAATGATCTGGATGAGAACGTAGGTGGTATAATTAGTAAATTTGTAGATGACACAAGTTGCTGGTAGAGCGGGCAGTGAAGAGGGTTCTCTAAGGTTTTAACAAGATAAATTGCAATTTAACTTGGACAAATGTTAATTAATGAATGTGGTGAAGTTAAACCAAAGCAAGACATACACAATGAAGGGCCCTGGGGAATGCAGTTGAATAGAGATTGAGCACAAGTATGTTGTTCCTTGAAAATGGGAACACGGATGGATTGGAGGGCTAGGATTTTCAGGATCGATTGTAAGGGTCTGTCCCACTGTACGAGGTAATTCAAGAGCTCTTCGGAGTTTAAAAAAAAGTTCAAACTCGTGGTAAGTATGTAGAATGTATGTAGAGGGTATGTCGGAGCTCAGGACGTCTGTTAGCGGCTCGTAACGCTAACGGCAGGTACTCGGGGAAACGCAGTAAGCTTGTGAAGATTTTTCAACATGTTGAAAAATGGCCACAAGAGCCCCGAGTACCTACGAGCAGCTATTACCGTAATTCTCTGAGTTCGAATCAGGGGAAACTCGGGGAGAACTCTTGAATTACCTCGTACAGTGGGACAGGCCCTTTAGTCTATTTTCACCAGAGCGAAGGAGGCGAAGAGGTAGCATGATAGAGATAAAATAAAATTGTGAGGTGCAGATAGCTAGTGTCTGCTTTCCATGGTAGTGGTAATTAAAAAGGAAGGGCATAGCTTTAATAGGCAATAGGTGCAGGAATAGACCATTCGGCCCTTCGAGCCAACACAGCCAAAGTGAGAAAGATGAGGTTGAAAGGAAAACAGATGGGTAATTCTTTCACACAACAAGTATTAATATTTGCAGTGAGCTGCCAGAGGAGGTGATGGAGGTAAGAACAGTAACAACATTTAAGAGGCATCTGGACAGGTAAATGAGCAGAGCATAGAGGAATAGGGAATTGCTATAGGCAAGTGTTCCATGCTGAACAACACTATGACTCTAAGAAATGCAAGATACTGGTGGATTTTGTTGACGTGATTTTTTTGTTGATGTGAGCCTCCTCAGATTTGGTCATCTGCAGAAATTTGTCTCCAAACATTTGACCCATGACAGCATTCAAGGAAAGAATTACTGAAGATCTAGATCAAATATGGCACAATGATCGTGGTCTTCCAGACAGCAGTATAGAGCAGGGATTTCAAGCACTGTAGAGTTGCCATCAACCGTGTCTCTGCAAATTCCTTCAAATCCACCGGCAGCAATGTCAGTATCCATTACCAGGCTGACATTGATGCACAAGTTATGCTTGTGCTCCTTTGGTCTGGCACCAGACTACCGAAACAGCTACTTCATTTTGAATTATACCGTGGAAAAATATAATCAGGGAGATTTCCAAGGATGTTCTCCAATTCTCCTTTAAATGGTTAAGGGGCATTTGCATTTTCATGAGAATCTTGAGTTACATTGGAAACACAGACTCCAGCATCATCTCCATGAAACCCAAACCACCGCCCTATCAAGCACCTCGTAACAGTCTGTAGATCTCACATTTCCCTCATCAGCCACTTCAGAACACACAGAATTAAATCGGACTTTATTGAACTTTATCATGCACCAAATGTCATACCATTTATGCTTTATTTGTACACGCTGAACATCTTGTTTAGAATCGTGTATAGTCTTTTCTTTGACAATAATTGTACCTTGGTGCACGTAACAATCATAAACAAAACCATATACTAAACCATGTTCTCAGTCCTAACGTAGGGTTTTGACCCAAAACATCAAAGATTCCTTTCTCCTCACAGATTCTGCTTGACCCGCTTGGTTCTACCAGCATTTTGTTTTTTTGGTTTTGATTCCTGTATCTGCAGTCTATTGTGCAGTAAGTTTGTAGTTGTTCTACTGGCAAAGACTTTTAAGTATAAGGGACCAATGAGATACTAAAAAGCACATTATAAAGGGATATTCAATTTGATGTGAAAAGGGATAAGGGGGAGAGGTCACCAAACTCTTTGAAGTGGTTCAAAATTGAATTCCCTTGACTTTGGGAGTGGCGGCGCCTAACGGCAGCGGCTCGACTACAGTCGTCTGTCTTTTTTTATTTTTGTCTTGTTAAATGTATGTCTTGAGTTAGTTTTTATTATTATTTTTTAGCTGTGTATATGTGGAGGGTGGTGGGGGGGCTGTGGGGGAAACCGTTTAAATCTCTTCCCTGTGCGGGGACTCGACTATTCCCTGTCGGGTCTGGGATGTCGTTGGGCCTAACATCGTGGAGCCGGCGGCGACCTCCGGCCGGGACTAACCTGAGGGCTCCAGTTGCAGAGCCTGCGGAACTGACATCGCGGAGCTGGCCAACTTCGGAGCGGGAAGAGCTGTGGTGGCATGCGGCTGCCACCCGACTTTGGAGTTCGGAGGCACCGGCCGCAGACCCGGTGGACGGGAACATCGGGAGCTCCAAGTCCCTGGTGAGAAACCGCTTTTCCGAGCTCCGCAACGGCGACTTCTCCCGCTTGAATCGTGGGTTTAAGGACATGGAGCCGGGTCCTAACATCGCCCGGCGTGGCTTAAACGGCCTCAGGACTTAAACGGCCTCAGGCCCGCTGGGGGCTTTAACATCGGAGCCCCAGTTCGCCTCGACCTCACGTGGACTGCTGGACCACGGGAGAAGGAACAAAGGGAAGAGATAAAGACTTTGCCTTCCATCACAGTAAGGAGATGTTGGAGACTCACTGTGATGGATGTTTATGTAAACTGTGTTAAGTGTGGGTCTTGGATTGTTTTGTAATGTAAGAAACTGTAGAAATGATATTTCGTTCAAAACTAGGTTTGAATGACAATAAATAGTATTCTCTCTTCTCTCTTTGCACCATGCTCAGTCCAACAAGTTGTTCAAAGAGAAGACCCACCTTGATCGCTCAGTTGCTTTTCACTGCCAGGTCCAACCACAGTTTGCCTGACCAACTTAAGCGAACCAAAGTACTTCCATCAGCTCAAAGTTGAAACATCATTCTGTATGATTTATATATTTAAACTATTATGGTTACTACTCTGCAGGTCAAGCAGCACCTCTGGAGGGAAATGGACAAAAGATGTTTTGGGTTGGGACCTTTCTTAAGACTGAAGAACTGTTCCGAATAATCATCTGTCTATTTCCCTCCACAGATGCTGCCTGATCTTTTGAGTTGTTCCAGCAGTATGCTTTTTTTTTTTAAGATTTCAGCATCTGCAGTCTCATTTGACTTTATTTTAGATGTAAAGTAGGGAAAAGGCCCTTTGGCCCATCAAGTCCATGTGGACCAGTGATAACCCAGTACACTAGCACTATCCTACACATCAGGATCAATTTATAATTAGAGGCAAATTAACCTACAAACCTATACATCTTTCGTAGTGTGGGAGGAAACCAGAACACCCGGAGAAAACCCATGCGGTCACTGGATCAACGTACAAACTCCATATTGTCCCCTAATCAAGATCAAATCTGGGGCTGAAAGGCAGCGACTCTACCACTGCACTGCTGTGCCACCCTAAATATGGGTGTCTCCATGGCAACTATATTTTTAAACAATCAATAAACCACTTTATGTTTTAACCCTTTGGATAATCTGTGGTCTTTGAGAAAGCTTCAACATTTTATGGTCCTCAGGCTTCTTTTGCAGAAAATTTATAACAGAAAATTAAGATGGTTCAGAGCAGTTGCTAATTGCAATTAGCTGCAAAGTGAGAGATCTGCAGATGTCAGATAATGAGCCGCTTCCTCTGCAAAAATGCTTTATTTCCATTTCTTAATGAATACTGTCAAATAATCTGAAAGGCTGATGTAAATAATTGAAGCATTAGGATTTATAATATTTATGGAAAGCATCGATGAATAGAGAATTTATTTTGTACACAATCTAATCTTTCTTGGACGTCTGGAGTTTGATTTGCAAGTACAGTGTCTGAACATTGGATTTAATAATGCATTGTTTAAACATGAATCTAGTTTATATATCCATTTTCTTCCTTTCTACCTTCCTTTCCATTCCATTTATGTTCCAATGAGGGTGGATGGAGAAAATAGTTAAGTTGGTGGTGTCGGAAGTGGCATTGAACCAGTTGGGGCTGGTGTAGTTCACGATCCTGATGGGTGGCAGTAAAATACTTGCTGTACAGTATTAATGTTTTAGTTTAGCTTAGAGATACAGAGCAGAAACAGGCCCTTTGGCCCACCGGGTCTGCACTGACTGCCGATCCCTGCACACTAACACTATCCTACACACACAAGGCACAATTTACACTTATACCAAGCCAATTAACCAACAAACCTGTATGTCTTTGGAGTGTGGGAGGAAACCGAAGACCTTGGAGAAAACTGACGCAGTCACGAGGAGACTGTACAAACACTGTACAGACAGCGCCCGTAGTCGGGATTGAACCCGGATCTCTGGCACTGCAAGTGCTGTAAGGCAACAACTCTGCTGCTGGTTACACAAAAAAGCTGGAGAAACTCAGCGGGTGCAGCAGCATCTATGGAGCGAAGGAAATAGGCCACGTTTCGAGCCAAAACCCTTCTTCAGACTGATCGGGGGCGGGGGTGGGCGGGGACAAGAGGGAAAAGGAGGAGGAGCCCGAAGGCTGGGGGATGGGAGGAGACAGCAGGGGGGCTGAGGAAGGGGAGGAGACAGCAAGGACTAACAAAATTGGGAGAATTCGATGTTCATGCCCCCGGGATGCAGACTCCCCAAACGGAATATGAGGTGCTGTTCCTCCAATTTCCGGTGCTGCTCGCTGTGGCCATGGAGGAGACCCAGGACAGAGAGGTCGGAGACGGAGTGGGAGGGGGAGTTGAAGTGCTGAGCCAACGGGAGGTCAGCTTGGTTATTGCGGACCGAGCGGAGGTGTTCGGCGAAACGATCGCCCAACCTCCGCTTGGTCTCACCGATATAGATCTGCTGACATCTAGAGCAGCAGACACAATAGATGAGGTTGGAAGAGATGCAGGTAAACCTCTGTCGCACCTGGAACGATTGCTTGGGTCCTTGAACGGAGCCGAGGGGGGAGGTAAAGGGACAAGTGTTGCAACTCTTGCGGTTGCAAGGGAAAGTGCCCGGGGAGGGGGTGGACCGAGAGGGAAGGGAAGAATTGACAAGGGAGTTATGGAGGGAGCGGTCTTGCGGAAGGCAAATATGGGGGGAGATGGGAAGATGTGGGCGAGTGGTGGGGTCACGTTGGAGGTGGCGAAGCTGACGGAGGATTACTTATTGTATGTGACGGCTGGTGGGGTGAAAGGTGAGGACTAGGGGGACTCGGCCCTTGTTGCGAGTGGGGGGATGGGGAGAGAGAGCAGTGTTGCGGGGTATGGTGGAGGAGGGGAACCCCAGTTCCCTGAATAATGAGGACATTTCAGATGTCCTGGTGTGGAATGCCTCATCCGTGGAGCAGATGCGGCGTAAACGGAGGAATTGGGAGTAGGGGATGGAGTCCTTACAGGAAGCAGGGTGGGAAGAAGTGTAGTCCAGACTGCTGCTGGGCCGGCTGGCCGCCTTAGTCCAGAAAAAGTCCTTATGGATGATGACCATAAGAATGATTGGGGATTTTATGATGGTAATATCGAGGAGAGGTGTTTAGAAATGCTAGGGCCGATCAAAGTTGCTGAAGTGTGGCTTCTGTGAGGGTGGGGGCCCTCGGAAGAGGTCGTGATGCACCTTTTATTTAGCATTTGTGGCTGAATATTGGCAACCTCACTAGTTTCCTCCTTTGGTCTTCAAGTTACTTTCTCACTTGGATCAGGCTAAACATTCAGCAGATAATGATTAGGAACGCAAAAGGGCTGTCATCTGCACATTTATCTACATTACCTACTGGGATGGGGGATAATCACAAAAATAATGCTGTTAAACTACACCATCCAAAATTAGGGAAATCTTGGACTCAATAGGCATAATTATATAAGGGGAATGTTAAGATTAAGGGAATCTGACAGATGCAGGGGAATGTTGGGAACTAAAGGACTCATTGATAATTTCAGGATCATGCTGGGCATTAATTAAGAATACATCTGTAGTCAGGCTTGCCAAAGTCAAGGCGTTAAGCAGCATGGGACAACAGGAATAAAGGATGTAGTGAATTCAGGGTCTTAAAGAAACAGAAGTTTGCTCTTAAGTCTGTACACACAAGTAATTGTTGTCAGGGGAACTCAGCAAACATAATGAAAATTCCTGAGTTAATACTACTTGAATATGTGAGCATGTGAAAATTGGTTGCACAGCATTTATTTTCAGATAACAAAGAGCGTGTGTTCTGAAAATGCCTATTAAAAATTAGAGAGTCTAGCTAGAATCTTACATTGCATATTTAGTTCAGTTTAGTTTATTGTCACGTGTACCGAGGTACAGTAAAAAGCTTTAGTTGCGTGCTATCCAGTCAGCGAATGACGATACATGATTACAATCGAACCATTTATAGTGTAAAGATACATGGTAAGGGAAAGCGTTCAGTGCAAGGAAAAGCCAGAAAAATCCGATCAACGATTGAGGGTCACCAATGAGGTAAAGTTCAGGTCTGCTCAAGTTCAAGTGAGTTTATTGTCATGTGTCCCTGTATAGGACAATGAAATTCTTGCTTTGCTTAAGCACATAGAAAATAGTAGGCATTTACTACAAAACAGATAAATGTGTCCATATACCATGATATAAATATATACACACATGAATAAATAAACTGGTAAAGTGCAAATAACAGAAAGTGGTTATTAATAATCAGAGTTTTGTCTGAGCCAGGTTTAATAGCCTGATGGCTGTGGGGAAGTAGCTATTCCTGAACCTGGTTGTTGCAGTCTTCAGGCTCCTGTATGTGGCCAGGATGGTGTGGGTCTTTGATGATACTGCCAGCCTTTTTGAGGCAGCGACTGCGATAAATCCCCTCGATGGAAGGAAGGTCAGAGCCGATGATGGACTGGGCAGTGTTTACTACTTTTTGTAGTCTTTTCCTCTACAGGGCGCTCAAATTGCTGAACCAAGCCACGATGCAACCGGTCAGCATGCGCTCTACTGTGCACCTGTAGAAGTTAGAGAGAGTCTTTCTTGACAAACCGACTCTCCGTAATCTTCTCAGGAAGTAGAGGCGCTGATGAGCTTTCTTGATAATTGCATTAGTGTTCTCGGACCAGGAAAGATCTTCAGAGATGTGCACGCCCAGGAATTTGAAGCTCTTGACCCTTTCAACCATCAACCTGTTGATATAAATGGGGCTGTGGGTCCCCCTCCTACTCCTTCTAAAGTCCACAATCAGTTCCTTGGTTTTGCTGGTGTTGAGGGCCAGGCTATTGCGCTGGCATCATATGGACAGTTGCTTGATCTCTCTTCTATATTCTGACTCATCCCCATCAGTGATACGCCCCACAATAGTGGTGTCGTCAGCGAACTTGATGATTGAGTTCACACTGTGGTTCGCTACTCACTTTGTGAGTAGCGAACCACAAAGCTGCTCACTTTGTTGTGGTAGGATGATTCAGTTGCCTGATAACAGCTGAGAAGAAACTGTCCCTGAATCTAGAGGTGTGCGTTCTCACACTTCTTTAGATGGTAAATTTCTTCCTACACTGGTCTGACGTTGTGGAAGTGAGATGAGACACAGTGTGGAGGCACACTTAGAGTATTGTGTACAAATCGGGTTGCCCTGCTATAGGAAGGATGTCATTAAATTAAAAAGGGTGCAAAAAAGATTTAAGAGAATATTACCAGGTCTGGAAGATTTGGATTTTAAGGAGAGGCTGGGTCTTTTTCACTGGAGTGTTGGAAGCCGAAGAGTGACCGTACAAAGTTGATAAAATCATGAGCAGCATAGATGAGATAAATAGTCACAATCTTTTCTCTAGGGAAGGTGAATTTAAAACTTGATGGCTTAGGTTTAAGGTGAGGGGGGAAAGGGTTAAAAGTGCCTTGAGGAGATGCATCTTTACACAACGGGGGGTGTATTTATGGAATGATGTTCCAGGGAGGTGGGTAAGTACGCAGACAGGAATGATTTAGAGAAGAAGGGTCTCGACCCAAAGCGTCACCCATTCCTTCTATCCAGAGATGCTGATGACCCTCTGAGTTACTCCAGCATTTTGTGTCTATCTTCAAGATTTAGAGAGAGATGGGCCCGATGCAGACGAGTGGGTCTGGCTTGGTTAAGCAACTTAGTTGTCATGGAAAGTTGGGCAATAGGGCCTGTTTCTGTGTAAACTGTAGCTCTATGGTTCTATTTGGCACCTGGAACCCAATGCTTCCATCCACCATGTTTGCTGCCATTGAGATCCACGTGCCCCCTTATCTCATTTTGTTTGCGGCGTTTGCAAGTCAACGTCTGTGAAATCCTGGCACATTTTGCTCTGCCAAGACCTGCTGCCATGCCAGCTGCTCCAGTTCTGATAAAGTGGCAGAAATAGATTTATGAAATATGCAAACAAGCTGACAGTCAAGAGATGGAGCCAAGCACTGCTCCTTACCAACCTGATGTTTCCACAAACTGATCTAGGCTTCATCCATAGCAGAAATTGTAAATTGTACTCTAATTTCAGCAGATTATACACATTTTACAATCACCGTTTCAAGACACAAAGAAATAAGATGATCCTAAAAACACTTGTGGCTGAATAAGTTATTGACATCAACTAGTCCAAAATGGTTGTATGAAGAGATAATGAAGAAGATAAAACGATCAAACATTCAGCACTTATCTGGAAGCTACTGAGTACATATTTTCACTTTATTAACATTATTAATACGTTTAAGTTGCACTAAAGTTGGTGTGGCAATTTAATATAGCTAGCTGTTAGGTGAAAAGGGGAGGAATGTTTTAAAATTTTGAGGAAAATGCAATAATATTGTCAAAACTGCTGTGGGTGATACTGCTTCCATATTCTCAGTGTTATTACTAGAGATGCTAAATATTAAATGCAACTTCATTGAGAAGAAATATTAATACTCGTTACCTGAACTGCCATCTGAATTCTTGCCAAACAGAATCATGTAACTATTTATATGTGTAAATTGGGTTTGGATTACACATCCAAAAAAGTTACACAGGGACAAATACAAATTATCTGTGTTGCAGCATGGATTGTTCTTGTGTGCAAGTCTCACATCAGCAGCTGTATACTTTATTTGGCTTGTATTTGTTAAGGAGGCTTTGTAGTATTTCTGATTGGTATGGGAGCATGAACAATATGCCCTCCATTTTGTAGCTGGCTGATTATTCAATCATTGGGGTATTGGTGTGGAAGAGGATGCTGATATTGGTTTGTTTATCCTACCGGCTAATTTGGTAAAGACAGCTTTGTTGGCATCTCTTCATTGCTTTGTGGTGACTGCTGTAGGTAACTTGTGTCTCCAAATACCAGTGGGCAGAGATCACTGCCACATGAGCTTAGCATTATGTTTGGGTCTCAGCCTTCTAACACACATACCATCTTCTCCTGAGGCCTTGTTAGTTTGAGGTAGCAATAAGACTGAAATGTTGTGGAATTGGATCGAACATTGAAAGATACAGAAATAAATTCAAAGACTAATGAAAAGCTGTTCTTTGTACTTAGATAACTGGACTATAGGAGGATGGAAAGGGTAATACAGATACACAATATGCTAATTACACCACATCAGGAGTACGCTGAGCATTTCTAGACATCACACTGCAGGAAGGATAACATTCTTGGGAGAGCATAGTGTATGTGTATCATTGTAATATCTGAATTATTAATCCAGAGGATGCTGGAATCAATGTTCTAATCCTGGAATTCTAGATTTATATATTCAAACATTCGATGTTCAAGCTTCCACACGAGTAAAAGATCTGGATTTTCATACTTAAGGAGCCCAATGTATTTTTAAGTTGCATGCACCCCTCGACAATTAAATGTTGCTCAAAATAACATGTCATTTTGTCGACTGAAGATGCGAACAAATGGGAAGCAGGAGTAGGTCGTTTGACTCCCCCACAAACCTGCTCAGCCATTTAATGTGTTCATGGCCATCTGATTGTAACTTCCACTTTCCTCTCCATCCACTTTTCGCCTTTAAGCTTATGTACCTCTGACTTGAAACATTTTAACTCATCTTTCACTGCACTTTGAAGAAGACTTCCAAAAGTTCATGAATCTCAGAGAGAAAAAAAAGGTTGCTTGACCCCTCTCTTCTCCATAAAATGACTTTCCAGCAAAGAATTGGAATATGTCCCAGATAGAACAATTAAATTCTTATTTGCAGAAGCACAACAGAATATGTAAACATAGTACTGTAAACAATATAATAAACAAGAAAAAAGTTAAGTGTGTGTATATACAGTATACTCATATGTGTGTGTGTATATATATATATATATATATTAAAAAAACCCAATAATAATGAAATAATAACAATAATAGTCTATGTTGTTCATAGCTTATTTGGAGGTTGTAGTCTGTAATAGCCTGATGGCAGTAGGGAAGAAGCTATATCTGAACCTGGGCATTACAGTTTTCAGACTTCTCTGTCTTCTAATACCATCCTGTATCTTCTGGCGGAGGTATGGACAGGGTGGTGTGGCACTCTGATCATGCTGGCTGCCATTTTGTGACAGCAACTGCTGTAAATCCCTTTGATAGTGGGGAGATCAGAACCCGTGATGGACTGGGCAGTTCATAACTTTTTGGGGGTTATTTATCTATAACGTAAACCAGATTGTCATATATAACGTTGGTAAATGTAGCAGCTGAACTGTGTCTCCAGTTGACAAAATGACGTGTTATTTTGAGCAACATTCAATTGTCAAGGGTTCCCAGTACTAAAGAAACATTGGGCTCCTTGGGTATGCAAGTCCAGATCCGACACGAGTGTGGAAGCTTCACCAGTTGTAAGTGGAGTGTACACTGTGACACTCTCTCCAGCTCTGCCAAGAAATGAACTGTCGAACTTGTGATCTTAATAGTGCCTGCTGGAAGTTGTTCCATTGAAAAGCCAGAGGAGATATTTTATTTAAGAGAGCTCTGGAGGAACATGAATGCAGGACTGTCAGTGTGGGACTGGTTCAATATATAGGATGGCCTCCATTCAGTTGCTTGAAGTTCCTGCAGGAAGCATAGTGAGGTATAATAAATATACATACAAAAATATGTAAATAAGCAATAAGGTTACTTCTAATAGCATTTCTGCCTTTGCTTGCATAATTCTTGCTCATCCATTCAATGCTACAGATTATAAGGGAATCATTTCCTGAATTAATTAGATATATCCCATAGCTATTCTGTGGAAAGTCTCTGGAATCTTTCTTGAGAAAGTTAATATTTCAGCTTTTTTGTTACTTAAAGCATTTCAAGGCCCTTGTAACTACTCTACGGGACATTTTGAACATCTGAAGAGACCCAACAATGTCACGCTTGTTTTCATGGGGATCCTTTAGACAGCTCGATGAGGAAGAGGGAAAAGGCCTTATTCCTTTGACAAACTTGTCCTACGTACCTCCAGACTTGCACCAATGAATCTCGTCATTTTCTATGACTGCAGAACATGGATGTCCTTTGTTTAAAAGCCAGCCCTTTACATTAAAATCCATTGATTTACCTTTAACTAGTGGATTCCCTGCCCATCTAATGAGTGTGCTGTCTATAGGGATTGTGATTAGTGCTGGCTGCTCACCAATTGGATTTAAATTAGACCCAACTATTAAAATGGCACAGGACCTCTGCCAATTGTGTCAGGCGTGCCGAACAGATGGCTTTCCCATCACTTGCCCAATTTACGCTCCACACAAAAAATGCCCCCGTACTGTCTTCAATTGCAGGATAGACTAACCACCCCAGGAAATAAACTGTTAATCGGTGGATACCTAATTACATCTCCTTAGCAGTTAAGAATCTATTATCGCCTTAAAACAGCTCTCAGTTAAGGCAGCAAAAAAGCAACTTTAAATAGTTTCTAAAATTCAACAGCTTAACAAAAATAAATGTAAAGTAAATTAAAAGATATATAGATAAATATCTTGATACAGCTGCCAATTCCATCCCACCGAAACAAGGCTTCCACATTCCACTGAACACTTATAGCTTGAAACAAAAACGTTGTATTGTCTTCAAATCAGAGAGAGTTTGGGCATATAAAGTGATGGAAGATGGAATGCTGGGGAGAATGTTGCAATTTCAATGCATGTTAAAAGGGCTTGAGAGCAGATAGAGGTTAAATATACTTAAAGTGCCTGCATGTTAAAAAACCTAGAAACATGTCACTGAGTTCCATGCTTATTCCTGCTTTGTCAGACTGTACTTCAGATATCTACTCTCAGCAGATGTGGTGTGGTAACGGCACAATGCTTCTCTGCTCATTAAACAGCAATATTAAGAGATATTTGGGTGTTCAGTATGGGCAAAATCGTTTCTGACCTTCCTGGAATTACCATTGAAACCAAAGCGGGAATATAGCAGCTTTGGAATATCAGACAAATACTACTTTTCTGAGAGATTTTCTTGTTCCCATGTTCTTTTTTATTCCTTTTCAGGAAGATTGTAAGACTTAGTATAAGACTCAGTATCTTTTCAACTTTTTGCACCTGCCCCCTTGATCATTGTATTAATGCCACAATGCTGCATGGAAACTGCCCATTTTGTTCATCAAGTCACTGCAGATCATTAAACACCCATTTTTCTACTAACCTACCCAAACCCATTTTATTCTCCCCACCTGATTCTATAGCTTGCCTATATACTAGGTGCAATTTATAATAGTCGATTAAACCACCAACCATCCCACACATTTTGGGATGTGGGAGGAAAACAGAGGATCAGGAAGAAACCCACACATTTGCAGGTAAACTCCATGCATACAATACCAGAGGTCAGGATTGAACCAGGGTCTCTGGAGTTGTGTGACAGCAGATCTACCAGCTAGCCCACTGTGTCACTTGGAAAGTCGCTCAGGGATTTCAAACAGCTGCCAGATGTAGCAACCTCCTGACCTCCCACCAGCAGCACAGGAGCAAGGGTCTCACCAAGTCCCTGTACAACTGCAGTTGCAGAAGGCAAACTCTGTGCAGTGTCTTCAGACAGAAGGTTTGTTCACTGGACATTGTCTGAATATCTGTGCCCACTCACCCAGACTTGAGATTCAGTGGAGTGTGGCAAGAGGCAGCAGAACTTTGCAGTATTCTAGAACATAGAAACATAGAAAATAGGTGCAGGAGTAGGCCATTCGGCCCTTCACCGCCATTCAAGATGATCATGGCTGATCATCCAACTCAGTATCCCATACCTGCCTTCTCTGCATACTCCCTAATCCCTTTAGCCACAAGGGCCACATCTAACTCCCTCTTAAATATAGCAAATGAACTGGCCTCAACTACCTTCTGTGGCCGATTCACCACTCTCTGTGTAAAAATGATTTTCTCATCTCGGTCCTAAAAGACTTCCCCCTTATCCTTAAGGGCAAGGGCAAGGGCAGTAGTCCTTTGGTCTGTTGGATGTCATCTTCTAATGGTTGTGAAAGTAGAAATACTTAAGGTCGGCATAATCCTTATGATGATTTTTCGCTTTGTTGACTTCACGGTCCCTTTCGTTGGTTGTTGTGTGCAATGTTGCTGGATGCGAGAGAATTCTGCCAGTGGTTGTGTGGTGCCCGTTTCAGCCTCGCATCCTGCAGTGTTTATTCCTCCCACAACTCACCTCTTCTGCAGATATGTGCGGTGGGAAGGCTGAAGAGCTTGTTCTAGTTAGAATAATTAGTGTTCTTTGCTCCCTTTTCTTGCCATGTGGAAGAGGAAAGAGAGTAAGTGAAATATCTAGAAATGATGAAGAGTACTGTCAGCAAGGTTTACGGGAAAGTCTACAGGAGCAGATGACATCCCAGCTGAAGGCCTGATCTCCAGGGCTGGCAGTGCCACTAGTCAAGCTGTTCCAGTACTGTGCGAAGCTGCTATCTATGTGACAGCGTGGGAAATTGCCTAGGTCTGTTCTGTCTATAGAAAGTAGGATAAATACAATTTAGACAGCTAATGCCCAACCAACATACTCTCAATTATCAGTAAAGTAAAGGTTGTCATCAACGGTGTAACAAGTGGTACTTACTCACCAATAACTTATTTGTCCAGTTTTGGAATCACATGGATCACGGTGGCACTGTGGTGCAGCAGTAGAGATGCTGCCTTTCAGGGCCAGAGATCAGGGTTTGATCCTGATTACGGGTGTTGTGATTATGGAATTTGCATGGTCTGACTGGGTTTTCTCTGGGTGGTCCAGTTTTCTCTGGGTGGCCCTGTGACTGCGTGGGTTTTCGCTGGGCGGTCCAGTTTCCTCCCACATTCCAAATATGAGCAGGTTTGTCGGTTAATTGACTTCTATAAATTGTCCCTAGACTGTAAGACAGAACTATTGAACGAGGTGATTGTTGGACTTGATGGGCCGAATAACCCATTTCCTTGCTGAATCTCTAAATGTAACTAAAATAAACTAAACAAAACTACACTAAATTCCACTAAACAACACTAAACTATGATAAAGGATCACTTGGCTACAGGCTGCATCACAGCCAAGATACAAACATTGACCAAAGCGCTACATTTCAGAAGGGAGTTGACAGTGACAGCCCTTGACGTTTGACCAAGCGTGGCATAAGGTGCTTGGGTAAAGTAATCAGCATCAAAGAAAACGCACTCCAATGGAAGATGGTTGTGGTTGTCAGAATCAATCCTCTCAGTCTCTCGAATAGTACAAGACATCTCAACACAGTGCCCTAAGCTCAACAGTCTTCAGCTGCTTCATTACTGACTTCCAAACGTCATCATAATGCCAGAATTGGTGTTGCACACCGATGATTGTGCAATATTCTATTCATGTCTCCTTGGTAAATGAAGCAGCTTATGCCCGCATGCAGTCAGACCCACACAATAATTGTCATCTGCTGGTAAGTGGCAAGTAATGTTCCGCAGAAATCACAAGTGATAACCAACTCCAACAAGAGGGAGCCCGATCGCTTATCTTTAGACATTCAATTGTAACACCACTGCCAAATCCCCCCCGATCACCAATATTCTGGTGAGTCACCATTGATGAGAAGATCACCTAGATGAGCCATGTAAATACTGTGCTACAAGAGCAGATCAGGTGGCTAGGTATTTTGCAGCAGATATAATTTGGCCTCTCGTATCTTCTCTGCCATTTAATAAGAGCATAGCTGATCTTTTTGCCTTTGTGCCACTTTCCTGCACTATCCAACTATCCCTTGGTTTCTTTACTATCTAAAACTGTCACAATCTGTCTTCAATATACTCAATGATTACATCTCCAAACCCCTCTTTGGCTGAGTATTCCAGTGATTCACTTCCCGTGTGTGAAGACATTTCTTATCTCTGTCCTGAATTAGACTAATTCCTGGCTTTAGAAACCGCAGCGAGAGGGAATATCAGTTCCACATTTGCAATGTGAAGACCTGTATGAATTTTGTTTGTTTTAACAAGATCACCTCTTATTCTTTGAAATTTAGGAAAATATAGGTGTCGTCTGCTTAAACTCTCCCCCTATGCCAAGCCATCATTCAATCTGGTAAACCTTCATTGTGCTTTCTCTATTAGAAGAATACCTTTCCTTGGGTATCCGTGGGTTGGAGGAACAGATCTGTGTGCAGCATTTAGATGCAATCTCACCAGGTTTCACATAATTGGAATAACATGTCTTCACTTATGTACTAAAATCCTATTTGAACAGAAACTACTATAATATTTGCATTCCCAGCTGAACCCGCATGTTAACTTTCAATGATTCATGTACAGCGGCATCCTGGAGCTTCTCAACGCTGTCTTTTTAATCATTCGCCACTTAGAAAACACTCTGCCTTTCTATTTATTTCTAACAAAATAGATGATCTTGGTCCATTCACTTAACATGTCAACATCCCCTAAAGCCTTTCTATATGTTCTTCTCAGGCCTCCCTGCCCATATCTACTTTTGTATCCTTTTTAAATGCTAGCTTGTTGTTCATTGCCTCTTCACTGCTTCCACCACATCTCATTCTGTTCATTCTTAGTGCCAGTGTAATTCTACACATTAGATGTGTGTTGGCCTAACTTTTTTCTTTCCCTTCTCAAATTCGGCTCAATCATATACCATAGTGTATCCCTTGGATGCATGCTCAGATGTCTCTGACCCACACCTACTCTAACATTGTTACTGTTTGTGTCCAGCCCCAATGAAATCACACATCTCGACTGCAGAGTAATATCTCTGACCTTCACGTTGGTTTTTCATTCTCTGAAGCTGTGTTGGTTACCAGAGCCACTTGACCAGATGGCCAGTAAAGTCCCCAACTCTCCAATTCTCCATAAGTAGGTGCACTTCTGTCCTCTTTCAACACGTTCAGCTCCTGATATTTCACCCACATATTAGGGGTAATTATACATCAGCGGCCAATTAACCTACCAACTTGCACATTCTTTTCGGGTGGGTGGGCAGGAGTTGGACTGGAGAGGAGCGAAGAGCAGTGGCTTTTAAATGTAACAATAAGCTAAAACTGTACTGAAACGGAACGATTTGGGCATAAAGGGAGTTGCTAATGGAGGAAGCATAGAGTTGGTCTGTGGTATCAAACAGCTGGCAAACAGGTCCTTCAGCCCGGATCTACCACGCCGACCAGCTAGTCCCTGAGCTCGGCCCATCCTCTTCCCTGCAGCCAGCAACATTTGCTGGTCTTCAGGCTGGTGAAACTTTGTTGCCTTCTCCCACGGAGAGGGTGATGACAGTACTGTGGGGCTGGAGATTGTCTTGCCTCCAGGGGAGGTGATCAGGGTTGGGAGAAGTGAGCGGAGAGGGGGCAGAGGTGAGTGGAGGGGCAGGGGTGGGAGGAGAGTGGGGGGGGGGGGGCGGGTGTGGATGCAGAGTAGGAAGGGAAGGTGGAGGGGACAGGGGTGGATGGACAGTGGGAGAGGGGTGAAAAGTGAGGAGATTGTGACTAGACATCCCAATGAGCCAAGCTAACAATGGTCATGGAGAGACACGACAGAGATGGAGGCCCGTCAGTCCACCAAGTCCATGCTGACCATTAGTTTAGTTTAGAGATTCAGAGAGGAACCAGACCATTCGGCCCACTGAGTCCATATACTAGTTCTATGTTATTCCACCTCCGCATCCTGCACTCGAGGGGCAATTTACAGAAGCCAATTAACCTACAAACTTGCATGTCTTTGGAATGTGTGAGGAAAGCGGAGCACCTGGAGAAAACCCACACAGTCACAGAGAGAATGTATATACCCCGCACAGACAGCATCCTAGGTCAGGATGAAACTCGGGTCTCTGTGATGTGAGGCAGCAGCTCTACCGCTGCGCCACCGTGCTGCATTAATGACACTTTTATTTTCCCCACATGCAGCTCTCCCCAGATTCTACCCCTATCCAACACACCAGGGACAATTTACAGTGGCAAACTAACCTACCAAAATGCTTGTCTTTGGGATGTGGGAGGGAACGAGAGCACCTGAAGGAGAGCCATGTTGTCACAGCGAGTGTGCAAACTAAGCAGGATGGAACTGGGGTCTCTGGTGCTGTGAGGCAGCAGCTTTACCCACTGTATCACTGTACTGTTGTCTATTGCAGGAAAAGAGACAAACACTTTGCACAGCAAGATCCCACAAACTGCAATGCCTTTCAGCAGACCACCAATTCAGAGGCTGAGATATACTCATCAGTATTTTCCTGGTTATGTTCCTGCTCTCACTGCCCAGTCCTGAAAGTTTCTCTCTCATTTCCAGTGTAGCTTATCTATTGCAAGGAATCAATATCCCAATGTATCAGGAATTCATTCCTACCGCTGAAAAGAAGCACATTATACAACTGTCCTCCTGGTTTGAGATCCAGTTATGTATATGTATGAATGAATGAATGCATGAATGAATGAATGCATGAAATGAATGAAAACGTTTATTGGCCAAGTATGTACACATCCAAAGAATTTGCCTTGGTGCTCTGGCTCTTGGTTCTTGGTTTCTTGGTCCTCCAAAATATTCCAAATGGAATTTAAACTGTCTTATCACAAGTAACAACATGACAGACAGTAACAATTAATAATGACACATAAAACATTAAACATTAATAGTAAATATTATAGTTTAAACATGTGAATGAAATAAAATACCAGAGTAAAAGGAGGCTACAGACTTTTGGTTATTGAGTCAAACTACTACTCGTGGAAAAAAGTTGTTTTTATGTCTGGCTGTTGCGGCTTTGGCAGTCCGGAGTTGCCTTCCAGAGGGAAGTACTTCACAGAGTTTGTGGCCAGGTTGAGAGGGGTCAGAGATGATCTCACCCACACACTTCCTGGCCCTTGCAGTGTACAGTTCGTTAATGGGGGGAAGGTTGCAGCCAACAACCTTCTCAGCTGATAGGACGATTTCTGGTCCTTTGAGATGATGGTTCCAATTAACTTAAAGACTGCACAGATGTGAATGTGGTATTGTTGATGGTGAGTGGGGGGAGAGGAGGGGGAACTCTCCTAGAGTCTACTGTCAATTCCACTGCCTTAAGGGCATTGAGCTCCAGGTTGTTACAAACAAAGATCTTAGAGCAGAGCAAGATGGGCTACTCCTGCGAAATACAATGGGCTGACGTGTAGTACGCTATGGAGGGGATCCTGGGCATTTTTCCCCGCCCATTTTAGTAACCGGAGCCTACCTGACCCGACCCGACTCGCAGTGTAATCAATGTTGCGGGGCAACAGTTTGTGTGTGTGATTATAGGGTTAGATTCATAATTCTGTCAGTTCATACTTCTTGTCAAGAATAAAATTTGACTCTGGTAATTGTCTTTTTTAATGTTTTTTAAATCATTTCTTTTTAAATGGCTCACAAGCAGTGTTTGAGTTGATTTTGTAGTAACCGGAACCGACCCGACTCGCAGGGTAATTGACATTGCGGGGGAAGTTTTTGTGCGTGATATAGGGTTAGATTCATAATTCTGTTAATTCTTGTTAAAGAATAAAATGTTTATAAACACACATACATGAATGTGATATAAATGTATATAATCATATAACACACACAATTATATTTCTTCTGATCCAATGATGAACTTTATTTCAGACTAGACAAGGGACATTAAATAAGAAACATTGTAAACCTCCCCGCAACTTCACACACATTAGGCCTTATTTCCACCCCGGCACTCCTTCGCCTGACCCCACCCTACAATGTCTCCCCCCCCCCTATGCCCCTCTCCCTCTCCCCGGGCCGCTCACTCCTCCTCCTCTCCCCGGGCCGCTCACTCCCTCTCCCCGGGCCGCTCACTCCCTCTCCCCGAGCCGCTCACTCCCTCACCCTCTCCCCGGGCCGCTCACTCCCTCTCCCCGCTGCGGAAACAAAGATCCGATCTTTGGCCGGAAGCAAGATGGCATAACAAGATGGCGGAGCAAGATGGCGGAACAAGATGGCGGGGACTGGTTGCTAAAATGAGTCCTATAATCACTCATGAATCCGCCCATGAGCGTACTACACGTTTGCGTGAGAGTAACCCATCTTGCTCTGCTATAAGATCTTTGGTTACAAAGGCACCAGGACACCAGCTGTGTCACTTCCTGTTTGTAGGCAGATTCCTCCCCATCCTGGATCAGTCCAATCAGGGTTGTGTCGTCTGCAGACTTGAGAAGCTTGACAGAGGAGTCTGTGGAGGTGCAGTCGTTGGTGTAGAGAGAGGGGTGAGGACGCAGCCTTGCAGCACTCCTATGCTGAGGGTCTGGGGGTCTGAGATGTGTTTTCCAGCGTTACCTGCTGCTTCCTCTCTGTCAGAAAGTTGGTGATCCACTGACAGAGGGGTTAAGGGGGTAGGAGATTGTAACCTGCAGGTGGTCCACCCTGTTTTCACTAATGCAATCAACCCGACATGCAGAAACAAATAGATCAAATAGAACAAGTTGACAAACAACTTTAGGCTGTGTACGCATACGCAAGAAGAAGAAGAAGGGTTCAGGCACAATCAACTTGGAGAGTTTGTAGTGTAGTAGCTCTGGCACAATGGTGTTGAATGCAGAGCTAAAATCCACAAACAAAATCCTTGCATAGGTACCCTGGCGGATGAATTGGAGGCCTAGGTTGGCTGCATCATCCACTAATCTATTGGCCAGGTATGCAAACTGCAGAGGGTCCAGAGGTTTGTGATTCTTTCAGCTTGGCCAGCATGTCTTTCAAGGGTCTTGTGCGACAGGCCTGTAGTCATTAAAACTAGTAATCCTTGTCTTTTTGGGTACAGGGACAATAGTGGAGACTTTGAAGCAGGCAGGGACAGTACAGGTTTGCAGGGACTGGTTGAAAATGTCTGTGTAGAACGATGCCAGTTGTTCGGCACAGGGCTTGAGAGTAGAGGGGGAAACATTGTCTGATCCTGGAGATTTCCGGGATATCAGAGCCATTCCCTCCCTTCTCCCCCACTCTCCCAGCAGCTTAACAAGCTGTTTAGTTCTGGAAGATGGAAACGGCCTGAAATGTCCATTCTGATTCTCTTCCCACAGATGCAGCCTGACCTGTCGAGTATTCCCAGCATTTTCTGTTTTCATTATGTCTCTGATTTCCTTCTGCCCAAAGCTTATATTATAATCACTCATTCCCATTTTTTTTTGTAGAAAAAGATGGCTGCAGTGTCTCAAAGCAGCATTGAGGTCGGCTCCTGGGTTGCCCGTTTAAGTGGTAAGTCAGTATTTTCTAGATATCTAGATTAATGAGAATGGATTCAATTTGGGTGGATGAGGGAGAGTCTGAGTCTGCATTATTCAGTTTGGATCGTGATCAAGGTACAGGAACCATGAATGATTTTTCTTCAGTAACCAGAAGGGCTCAGCCACCTTCACTACTACAAGTGCTGCAGAGCTGATAACAGCTGAGAGAGTCTGGGACCTCTGTATCACAGCAGGCAGTGTACTTACACACTAAACCAGCTTGAGAATGACTGATTGTATTGTTTTATTTTAATATAAAAACACCATATGTTCTTTTTGAGAAGCCAGAAATGATTGACAGGTTTGCTTTTTGGTAATTTAATTAAATAATGTCTGTGCAGGCTAATTAAGATAAATACTGCAAATATTTGAATTAACCTTCTGAGTACTGAAAGACATGTTCAGCTTTTAATACACATGCTTATTGATCATTTATATAATGTGAGCCAATAATGTTCTGTAAATACCTTAAAATCTAAAGAAGAATAAAAAGCATAGTTTAACAAGATTCACAATGTGTATTCGACGATCTTTGTTCAGAACGAAACTTGCAAGAGTTAATAATTTGAGGCAGGAAATGTATTTTACTTTACAGTTCATTGGATAATTGATTGAATATCATGTTATAAATAGCCTGATGAATCTAAAGGAGAAATATGGTGCACTGTCTCCTGGGTTTATAGTGTTTATAGAAACGCCTGAAGCTTCTGGGCATTTTATTAGAGGGAATGTGGTAGTGATGTATAAGGTATGGAAGATGTGGCCTGCTGACTGCTGTGTTCCATAGGTATTCAGACTCTGCTGCTGAGATTTTATTTTCTGGGGAGGGTGAGAAATATTTTTTGTCACTGCTGAAGGCTTCCAAAATCACTCAGTGACTCCCCCAAGAAGGGCATTCGTTGGAAAGTGGAGGATGTGTGCAGGTTTGAAGGGAGAGCAGCACACGCTCAAGGTAGGTTCCTTTTCATTGCTGTGATGGAGCTCTGATTGCTGGGTGAGAGGGAGAGATAGAGGGATGCTTTCAGTGTCGTCTGTCATTCAGGCTATGCCAAAATATCAGCTCATCTGGCATCCTTTTCAGGGGTTGCAAATGCATTTTCATAAAGATTCTGGGTGTTCTTTTATTCTTCAGAATTGTGCTGCTACTGGCGTGCAATGTAGATTTCCCAGGGCAAGGGTTATCCTGAAACAGGCTGTGTGTAAATCACTGGTTGTATGTGAATATATTACTGCTGCATATTAGAAATTGCAAAACAAAGGAGCCAGTTAAAAAATAAAGTAATAAAAAATAAATGTGATATTTGTGTGGGGAGAAATGTATGCTGCATATTTATATTTTTTTAAACTGTTGCTATGATATAATTCGGATTTTGTGCATGTGTTTTGAAATTGTCATGATGTAATACTATATATCACAATCTTGATTCAAAGCTTTCAGAGTTTATGTCGCGGTTGCTAACAGGTCACTATTTTATATTCCATACGCTGTATTTCAATGTATTTAGTAGTGCCAAATGTAACAAAATCTGCTTTTGCAGATTGGCCAGTAGGTGTGTCTCAGCTACTGTGCAATTTAGGAAAATGACATGGTGCAGCACATTGCATTACAAATCAATACAGCGATGACAGCCTCTGCCAGCCCTTGCGGAGCACCCAAAGGGCCTGGCCTTGATATAAAAAAATATTCAAAGAGAAGGTACTTACTGTGAGCAGAAGAAATTGACTGCTTTATTCATTTAACATGGTTTACAATGAGAATGTAATTTATGCAGTTTCACCTCAACTGGTCTGGGTGTGTAAATTCTGCAAAACCTGAATTGAGTATTCCAATGTTAAAGTTGTAAAGTTCAGGATGCATTTTTTTCCCTTTGCATTTCTTTCTATATTCATATTAGTCATTCTCGAGAATCAAACCCAAACTCTGGTAACAATATTAAAGTCGATATCCCAGGTCATTCACCAGAAAACTTTATTTAAGAAAATAAAATAAAACTGCATTTTCCCTTCGGCGTAGAAACTAAAATCATGTAATTTTTATTCCAGGCATATACTATATAATGTATATCTAATGAGTTACACATTTTCTTTGTCTTCTACTTTGTGTGAGATTTTGTGAAGTGCAGTTAAAAGATTTCAAAGGATTTTCATTATTCCACTTTCTAATTCAGGAGATTGTACTTGTGACAGAGTGTCCTTCAGGCTGGCTGTGTGAAGCAGCCAGGATTAAGGATTGCAGAACAATTGTCATAATTGTGACTATGATTGGTTGACAGGATAAGTGTTCCTTCTCATACTCTTAGAACGAAAATCCCATCTCAGCAGTATGATCTACCCAATATATCAGAGGAGGATTAATAAAACTCACTTCCACCAGGCTATAGTGACAGACAGCTCTGGAATATCGGATTATCTAACCATGTCAATTGGTGCCTCACGTCCTGAGTTCTGAAATATTTGGGTGAAATACTTTACTAGTGTGAAGGTTAAATCCTAAACAGACCAATATTATTACCAGAAACATTGCAACCTAAATCGTAGTTTAATTTGCATTTCTTTAAGTGAAATTGTGTTCAATTCAAGAAGAAAACAGAACTGAAATGCAGAAAGAGTTTGGCTACTGGATTTAATTTAAGGTCATTGTTTTAGTTACTGACCATTAGTGTCTTTAGTTCGCTGGGAGAGAAAATTGATTCCTCATAGAATAGACACAAATGCACTGGATAAAAAGGTTTTATATTTTACATCTGATGTAGGTACTAAGGTAATCAGAAAACTATCTATGAGGACGCCACTCCAAAGGAAGTTAGTTTTGTGAAAGGAACAGACAAAGATGAATTTGGTGGGGTAAATCAGAAAATAAGGTTCAGAACACAGTGTGTGTGTGTTTCAGCTTTGGATTCCTTTCACTATCTTCCTGTGGAGCAGCTGCTGCTTCGTTTAAGCTGCATGTTGTACTTACCTGAAGCAGGCAGTGGATGGCATCCCAAATCTAAATAGATCCACTGAAATATCTAACCAGATACATTGACCCAATTCTGATCCAAGCAATTCTTAAATGACACAAGCACTTATTCTCAGTTGCAGAAGAGATACAGCAGGTGTGCGAATAATATCAACAGAGACAATTCAGCCTGCTTTTCTCACACTTTGTAAATAGCAAATGTAGGATAATCTGTTTGAAGCATGTTGTGGCTTTTCCCTTGGTTTCCACGGTAGATTAAGTGACAAACCTAACTTTAACATCAAATGACAAGGTAGATGAAGGTCATATTTGAGACAACGTTAATTATATATTTAAAATGAATATTTAACACACTGTTATAAGTAATATTTAGTTCAGGTAAAATGTCTTGCTGGTTAAACCAGTAGGACAGAATTTAGGGGAAATTTGAGCATGGAACCAGACATAGATGGTTCTGTAAACTTTGTATTGCATCCTTAACCTCAGGCCTTCTATTTAATGGTCATTTCTTTACTCATTCCACCTTCAGTCCTTTTGGATTAATGTAAACTGGAAACAAAGTGGCTGGTTTATTTTTGCCTGCCTCTGCTGCCAATTTGCACAGCACAAGATCCCACAAAATGTGAATGAGATTGAGATTCTTATTTTTAGATTCTATGAACTGAGTGAGCAGCCAAGGTCTCAATTGGTGGAGCAGATACGGCTGGGCCGAGTAATTGTCTTGTGGTCATCATTGTGCTAGCTCCTCAGTTACTCTCAATTTTTGCAGCCATGCAGCTCTCAATGCATTGCTGGCACTGCTGCTGTGGCCCTACCACCAGCTGCAGCGGGCCAAGAGCAACAATGAGTTAATGGGTGGCAGAAACTAAAGGGCCTGTCCCACGAGCATGCGACTGCATGCGGCAAGCGCGACCTAATGTGGTCGCTTGAGCCGTACGGCCTCGTGGGGCCGGTCCCACTTCGATCGCAGGAGGCGTATGGAGTTGTGCGGAGCTGGTCCCGAAATCGCGCGGGGCTCCGAAAAACTTCCGCGCGGCAACGGCCTGCCGGCCCACAGCCACCTCGACGCCGTACGCACCGCCTCGATGGGCATACGCAGCATCTCGACGCCGGACGCAGTGTCTTGTCGCCGTACGTCATGCGTGATCTTCCCGCGGACTTCACTCGAACTTCACGTCACTCACTCGACCTCAGCGCGGCCCCCGCTTCTGGTTTGGTCGCGCTTGCCGCATGCAGTTGCATGCTCGTGGGACGGCCCTTACAGCTCAGCCCACAGACTGCCTGATGGCTTCTGACCAACTTAAACCATCAGAGCTCTGTAAAACAGTTTGGAAATATACCTTATGACCAGCAGTTTGAAGAAACTTCAGGGAAAAAATATAAAGATATGTTTTAAATTGTACTCAAGCCAATTGATTATTCACAAAATATATTTAATTGATCTAAATTGCAATATTACCATGATTGAATGGAAAAATCGACTTGTGTAGAAAAGAACTGCAGATGTTGGTCTAAACCGAAGGTAGACACAAATGCTGGAGTATCTCAGCGGGACAGGTAGCATCTCTGGAGAGAAGGAATGAGTGACGTTTCGGGTCGAGACCCTTCTTCAGACTCGCATTAATGGGCCGAGTAGCCTAATTCTGCTACTATCAATTATGACTACTATTAATTAAAAAATTAAAATAACTGCTATGGATTTAAAGGTTTTTTTTTTTAAGAAAACCTTATTAAATGTATCTGTCCCTGATCAGATCATTACAGAAGACATACTACTGGACTCAGTCTGATGTCTCATGAAGGGTCTCGACCCGAAAAGTAACCTATTCATTTTCTCCAGAAATGCTGCCTGACCCGCTGAGTTGCTGCAGCATTTTGTGTCTTCCTTTGATGTCAACCCACACCTGCCATTCCCTCTTACAGGCTCAGTGATGCAGAGTTTTGTGGCAGAGTAAGAAGTTGTGTGTATCTGCATTGATCCTCTTGTCTGTAAGTGCTCCTGTACCGCCCCAGTGCACTGGCACCGAAGATCAAAATGCAACGTGCTGCAGTCTACATTCCCACTGGCTATTTGTCAGCATGATCCAGCCAGTTGTCTCACCTTAGATATGACACCTCTGACAATGCAGCATTGAATTGTCAGCCTACAACCATGCTCATATACCTAGGTGTGAGTTGAACTTATGCTCTTGTGATTCAAGTGAGTGCTTCCAAGAAAATCATTCTGACAGTGAAAGCTCCCCTTGTACAGCAAATTAGCGGGAGAATTACATTATTTGTGATATCTAGGTCAGCAATTAAGAATTATTAACATTCATTTGAAAAGAAAATTACGTTCAAGGGCATCGCAATACATCAATCCTGTGCCACTCCCGAGAGCATCCTCCTTCAAAGGTGAGCAGATTAAGTGGTCTGCAGGAACACGCGGCCCCCACCTCCAGCTGGTCCCCATTTTACAGGCGGCCCTTGACACAATTGAAGACAAAACTGGGTCATCTTTGAGTTTGCCATCATAATTATTTCTGCAGAAAGAAGAACGAACAAATGCATTGTGGAGTAGCTAAAAGCATTCCTGTAAATATGCAATTTAAAATAGGAGATAATTTTAGGTACTACCTCCCATTCCTTCTGTTCAAAAGATTAGAGCGGCACAGCTCTCTAACACTACTGTTTTGTGGTAGCTGTGCATAAGCAGTATGTCTGATGCTGCACAGGAAATTAACAGAAGGTATTTGTATTGATCACCGTTTTTTAACAAATAAACCCATCCAGCATCTATGAGCTAGCTTAAATAAACGTTGTGATTATTCAGTGAGGTGCATTATAGTATACACAACAGAAGATCAATTTGTACATTCATGTATTAAATGTAGTGATGAAGAAAATACCAAGCAAAAGATAAAGTGGTGGAGGAACTCAGTGGGTCAGGCAGCATTCATGGAGGGGAAGGGACAAGCATTGTTTCAGGTTGGGGACCCTTCTTCTGTCTGATTGAACCCATTAAGTTTCTCTTTCACTTTACTTTTTTTCTCAAGACTCCTGCAATCTTTTGTGTCTTGAACAAAATAGTAAACCACTTTGGTGTTATATGGAAGCTTTAAATATTAGAAAGACACAAAAAGCTGGAGTAACTCAGCGGGATAGGCATCATCTCTGGAGAGAAGGAATTGTGACGTTTCGGGTCGAGACCCATCCTTAGACTGGAGGAGTCTGAAGAAGGGGCCTGACCCAAAATGTCACCCATTCCTTCCCTCCAGAGATCCTGCCTGTCCCGCTGAGTTACTGCAGCATTTTGTGTCTCTCCATGTTAAACAAGCATCTGCAGTTTCTCCCTCCAGCTTACCAATTAAAGAATTTTTAGCAATTTAGATGAAAAGAAACTCTACAAGATTAAATGTGCACCCATAACACCGTGGTTATATTAGGACATTATTAGGAAGATAAGGATTAAGAATATTTAATTGCAAATTTGAAATACAAAATTATGTAATCGCCTCAAGTAGAAACAAAAGTTGCTGAAGAGGCAATCTAGTTAACTATAAGATTATGCGAAAGCTGCAGTATCTAGTTAAATATACTGCAATTGAAGAAGCATCTTCATTAGATCAAGAGCTTAATGTTTCAAACATTTTTTACGTGTCTTTGCACCAGGAAGTGGAATATCTCAATGGGAGAGTGGAAAAACGTTGTGAATGATAGCAAGTATATTTTGGGCCTAAAAGATTTCTAACTTGACACATGGTGAGAGTACAATCATGGAACACAACGGAAATGTGGGTACAAATAGACTGGAAAGATTAATTCCTCTTTTATTAATATTCCAAGGCAAAGTTGAAGGAATAAGATTAGTATGAATAGATTCATTAGTTCTTTGAAATTATTTTTCATTTTTACAGCAGTCGTAACATTACAAACCTGTTCAATGTGGTGGACAGCCAATCCTTCTGTCCCAAGCACCATAAATTACTGCCTTGGACCATTTGTCTCACTAGGAAGCAGGAAATTGCCTCCATCCAGAATAAGACACTCCTATGATTAATGGCTGCCTTAAGAATAAGGCAATATTCGGACAGTTAAATTAGTTAAAGTTACTTTGCCAGCCCAAGGCTGCCAGAGACTAATTGATTGGAATTATTACCCGATTCCTCAATGGGCAGTTAAGCCACTCGTGTAAAACTGACAGAGTCCTCTTCAAAAATCCAGGTTGGTCTCCAGTGGTTGTGTTCGAATATTGTTGGAGTTTTCACTTGACAAAACAATCTAAAAAGTTTAGGAGGTACCCATGAAATATGCTTCTCGTATATTGAATGTGATTCAGGGTAAAAGGCTGCTGAGCAGCTGACTCTGCCATTTACCAGAAATGTTGTGCACCAACTAGGCCTGCAATTCTCCAACTGTGAGCAAATTTGGGCCCCACATCTGAGGAAGGATGTGCTGGCTCTGGAGAGGATCCAGAGGAGGTTTACAAGACGAATTCCAGGAATCAGTGAGTCAGCATATGAAGAGCGTTTGACAGCACTGGATCTCTACCCGCTGGAGTTTAAACGGTTCAGGAGGGACCTCATTGAAACTTACGGAATAAGGAAAGGCGTAGATAAAGTGGATGTGGAAAGAATGTTTCTACTGGTGGGACAGTTTAGGACCAGAGGTCATAGCTGCAGAATTAAAGGGCACTCTTTTAGAAAGGAGGTGAGGAGGAAGTATTTTGTCGGAGGGTAGTTTATCTGTGGAACTCATTGCCTCAGAGGGGTGGAGGCCAAGACAGTGGATATTTTTAAGACAGACAGACAAATACTTGATTAGAATAGGTGTCAATGGTTATGAGGAAAAGGCAGGAAAATGGGAATAGGAGGTAGAGATTAGCTATGATTGTATGGCGGAGTAGACATGATGGGCCGAATGGCCTAATTCTACTCCTATAACTTGTGAACGTGTCCACGTTATCTTGGCAAACAGTTGTTTAAATTGCTAAGCTGCTTTTTTGACCTCGGGAGGAAGGTATGAAATTAACTTGTCAGTACAATCTCCCCAAAATCTGGCACAGCTCACCCCACCCCCTAACATGTTTTGAAACATAACAGAGTAAGAGATGCGGGCAACTGTAGACAAACAAGTGTTGTGGGTGTGATTGTGAAATGGGCAGAAGCAAGATAGATAGAGTTCAGTGCAAGGAAGTGTGAAGTGATACACTTTGGGAGGAATGAAATGGAAAGAAAGCAAACTGTAAATGCATTCATGCAATGGAAGTGTGTACTGAAATGATACAGTGTTAGTTCATTCCAAGAATGTCACATATAGGTTTGTGCGTAAGCAGTATTGTTTGTGACCTTTTCATGGTCATGCACATCAGCCATATGAAACTTCAGGAATTGCTTACAGCATAGTAAATGATGTTAAGGTTGGCCCTCACAAATCAGTAGTGCACAACCTTAATCACACTAAGAGCTGTCGACTGGAGAGAAGGAGTTGAAAGCTGCTTTCAATTCACAGAAACTTGTATTGAAATTGTGATGTGTAGGAAGGAACTGCAGATGCTGGTTTACACCGAAGATGGACACAAAATGCTGGAGTAACTCAGGCAACGTCTCTGGAGAGAAGGAATGGGTGACGTTTCTGGTCGAGGCCCTTCTTCAGACTGAGAGCCAGGGGAGAGGGAAACTGGAGATATGGGAGAATATAAAGATAATGTAAGGTGTGAAAATGACAGATCAAAGCAGATGATGTTCAAGGAAATTGTTGGCTATGGGGAAGATGACAATGATGTCTGTCTGTCTGTCCATCCGTCTACTTCTGGTTTGCGTTGTTTTTACATTTCCACAAAAACGTTACACGGTAGCGCTACAGCTTTCGCCAGCTTGTTAGCCGTTCTCCTGTGTTGCAAGTGCACCAAGTTTTGTTCAGTTCAGTGGAATATTACCAAAGTTATGAAGGTTTAAAAAATCGTAAAAAACGCCCCTTCTGGCACGCGCTGTCAATCATCGGCGGTGAGGAGAATAAAGCTGAAGGAGTGGGGTGAGCAGAGTGCGGAGTGAGCAGGGTGCGACCACAACTCCTCCCCCCCCCCCCCACCACAAACCCCCCCCCCCCCCACAATCCCCCCGTCACCTCACCCCGCGCAAGCCCACAACAAACCCCCCCCCCCAATCCCCCCCCCCCGTCACCACAACCCCGCAAGCCCACAACAAACCCCCCCTCCCCGCGCACCCACACACCCCCCCCGCAACCCCTTCTCCAGACACACCCCGTCCCCCACACACTCACCTGGGTCGAGTCCCAGGCTGCTACAAGTCCTAAAGTGGGCCTCGCACTGCCTCGCACTGCCTGTCCGGTTACCGGCCCCCGGCGGACTCTCTCCTCTCTGGTACACACGGCGAGCTGAGGCCAAACTAGGCGGCAACCTTTCCGAGCTGGTTCTTGGTACCGTGGGAGCGAGCAAGGCCTGTTGCCAGGCATGCCTGTGGGCACGGCCTATCGGGAAGCAACCTAAAGGTCGCAAACAGGCCAAATATGTATTACAATATGCATTACACAATGTTTAACATCACTGCCACATGCTTGGGCTAATTTAACTGTGTGCCTAAATGTCCAAGGAATAGTAGGACCTAAGGTTTCAAATTGTGCTTATCAAGCAAAGGTACTGGTTTTGTTTAGTGATTGACATTATGTTACAATTCATCTTATTTACAAAAAAAGGAATAATTTTCCAGACAAGGACACAGAGTGCTGGAGTATCTCAGGAGGCTAGGCTGCATAGAGATGCTACCTGACCTGTTGAGTTACTCCAGCACCTTGTGTCCTATTGTGTATTAACCAGCATCTGCAGTTCTTTGTTTCTATAGATATTCCAGACCTAAATACACGATTATGTTTTATATATGTAACATGAGTTTGGCCATCCATCTTCAAAAATCCTAACCTATCATGGGCATTGGTGGTTAAGAAAACAAATTAGTTTCTTTCCTTAAAAATCTTCATAACAAGGGAATATGAATAATCTTACAAATCATTGTTTAGAACTCAGATACAAAAACAAAATAGGCACTAAAGGCACTTAGTAGGTGGCGTGGAGGCGCAGCGGTAGAGTTCCTCCCTGACTACGGGTGCTGTCTGTATGGAGTTTGCACGTTCTCCCTATTTCCGTGTGGGTTTTCTCCAGGTGCTCTGGTTTCCTCTCATACCCCAAAGATGTGCTGGTTTGAAGGTTGACTAAATTGTCCTTAGTGTGCAGAATACAACTACTGGACAGGTGGATTGTTGTTTGGCACTGACTCAGCGGGCTCCATGCTATATCTCTAAACTAAAAGAACAAAGCAATTTAGAAAGGAAACCATAAAAATAGAAACTTTCCGTAGATGTTTCTGTAGATGCGGAAAAACAATTATTAGAAGCTGGAACTGCTTGCATTGAAAATGAGAATGTTTATACATAGAAACATAACAAATAGGTGCAGGAGGAGGCCATTCGGCCCTTCGAGCCAGCGCCGCCATTCATTGTGATCATGGCTGATCGTCCCCTATCAATAACCCATGCCTGCCTTCTCCCCATATCCATTGACTCCACTAGCCCCTAGAGTTCTATCTAACTCTCTCTTAAATCCATCCAGTGGCTTGGCCTCCACTGCCCTCTGTGGCAGGGAATGCCATAAATTCACAACTCTCTGGGTGAAAAGGTTTTTTCGCACCTCAGTCTTAAATGACCTCCCCTTTATTCTAAGACTGTGGCCCCTGGTTCTGGACTCGCCCAACATTGGGAACAATTTTCCTGCATCTAGCTTGTCCAGTCCTTTTATAATTTTATATGCTTCTATAGGAATCCCCCTCATCCTTCTAAACTCCAGTGAATACAAGCCTAGCCTTTTCAATCTTTCCTCATATGACAGTCACGCCATCCCATGGATCAATCTCGTGAACCTATGCTGCACTGCCTCAATCACAAGGATGTCCTTCCTCAAATTAGGATACCAAAACTGTACACAATACTCCAGATGTTGTCTCACCAGATCCCTATACAACTGCAGAAGAACCTCTTTACTCCTATACTGAAATCCTTTTGTTATGAAGGCCAACATTCCGTTAGCTTTCTTCACTGCCTGCTGTACCTGTAAGCCAACTTTCAGTTACGGGTGTACAAGGACTCGCTGCACCTCCCCCTTACCTAACCTAACCCCGTTGAGATAATCAGCCCCCTTGTTTTTGCCGCCAAAGTGGATAACCTCACATTTATCTATATGAGAATGTTTATACATAGTACTGGCGTACTGTATAACCACATGGTATGCCAGCTGCTCTGCAGCGGACAGAAGAGCCCTTCAAAGGGTCATCAACACCGCACAAAAAATCACTGGCTGCCCACTGCCTCCCCTGAAGGACATCTTGGCAGGGCAGCCAACATCCTAAAGGACCCTGCCCACCCTGGACACAACCTGTTCCACCTGCTGCCCTCTGGCAGACGGTACAGGTCTTTCAAAACTTGCACAAACAGAGATAGCTTCTACCCCATAGCCATACGTGAACTTAACAATGCAAAATAAGAAATAACACTCTCATTCAACTGAATGGTTCTACCTCAGCTGCTATTGTTATTTATCTGTAATTTTTTTTTAATATGTATATATTTTTACCTTTTCTTATATATTTAAAATTGCTCTTGTGAATCACACCGTGGGATTGAATTTTAAATTTTGTTGTACCATGTGCAGTGACAATAAAGAGATTCATTCATTCATATACTGCATCTGCCACGCATCTGCCCACTCACTCAACCTGTCCAGGTCACCCTTCAACCTTCTAACATCCTTTTCACAGTTCACACTGCCACCCAGCTTTGTGTCATCCGCAAACTTACTAGTGTTGCTCCTAATTCCCTCTTCCAAATCATTAATATATATGGTAAACAATTGTGGCCCCAACACGGAGCCTTGCGGCACTCCACTCGCCACTGCCTGCTATTCTGAAAAGGACCCGTTCACTCCTACTCTTTGCTTCCGGTCTGCCAACCAATTTTCTATCCATGTCCACACCCTACACCCAATACCATGTGCTCTAATTTTAGTCACCAGTCTCCCGTGCAGGACCTTATCAAAGGCTTACTGAAAGTCTAGATACACTACATCCACTGGTACCCATTCATCCATTTTACTTGTCACATCCTCAAAGAATTCCAGAAGATTAGTCAAGCATGATTTCCCTTTCATAAATCCATGTTGACTTGGACTAATCCTTTTATTGCTATCCAAATGCCCCATTATTACCTGTTTAATAATTGACTCCAGTATCTTTCCCACCACTGAAGTCAGGCTAACAGGTCTGTAATTCCCAGTTTTCTCTCTCTCGCTCCTTTCTTGAAAAGTGGGATAACATTAGCTATCCTCCAATCCACAGGAACTGATCCTGAATGTATTTAACATTGGAAAATGATCACCTATGCGTCCACTATTTCTAGAGCCACCTCCCAGACGACCCTGGGATGCAGACCATCAGGCCCAGGAGATTTATCATCCTTCAGTCCCATTAGCCTACCCAATACTATTTCTCACCTAATGAAAATTTATTTCAGTTCCTCTACTCCCTTAGATCCTCTGCCCTCCAGTACATCTGGGAGAAGGTTTGTGTCTTCCTTAGTGAAGACAGATCCGAAGTACCTATTCAACTCTTCTGCCATTTTTTTGTTACCCATAATAATTTCACCCGTGTCTGCCTTCAAGGGACCCACATTCGACTTTGCTACTCTTTTTCCCTTAACATATCTAAAGAAGCTTTTACTGTCCTTTATATTCCTGGCCAACTTCCCTTCGTACTTCATCTTTTCAGCCTGTATTGCCCGTTTTCTTTCCTTCTGTTGTCCTATGAAAGTTTCCCAATCCTCTGGCTTCCGGCTACTCTTTGCTGTGTTATACATCTTTTCTTTTAGTTTTATTCTATCCCTAACTTCTCTTGTCAGCCACAGTTGCCTCCTGCTCCCCTTAGAATCTTTCTTCCTTTTTGGAATGAAATGATTCTGTGTCTTCCAGATTATGCCCAGAAATTCCTGCCATTGATGTCTCACAGTCATTCCTGCTAGGATCCCTTTCCAATCTACCTTGGCCAGCTCCTCTCTCATACCTTCATAGTTCCCTTTGTTCGAACTGCACCAATTAGTGTCTTCTTGCCTTTACATTTCCTCAACTCAATCCACAGTGACTCTACCTCATCAGTCCCTATGTCTTCCATCGCAAGGGATTGAATTCCATCCCTCACCAGCAGAGCTACCCCACCTCCTCTGCCCACCTGCCTGTCCTTTCTATAGGATGTATAACCCTGAATATTAAGTTCCCAGGCCCGATCCTCCTGCAGCCACGTCTCAGTAATCCCCACAATGTCATTTCTACCAACCTTTAACTGAGCCTCAAGCTCATCTACTTTACTTCTTATACTTCACGTTTATGAATGAATAGAGACAACATAAGGATGATTTAAAGGATTTTTTTGGGGGAAAATAACCTTTCTGTATGCAAAATTGAATTTAAATCATGAGCAAAATTCAAAAGGTGATGAGGAGAAGTGGTTTCACTCAGATTGTTTCTGTTATCTGGAATACTCAGTCAAAGAAGTTTATGAAAGCTGATTTTGTAAATAATTAAAGAAGAACGTTGGGCAGGTCAATGACTTTGAAGAACTTGCAGATACATTTTGGGGGTGTGGGATCAAGTAGGACTATTCCTTCAAAGGCAGGGAAATGCTTATATATAGGTCATCAAGAATCTGCAAGGGATTGTTAGTTATTCACTATGAATAGGATATCTTTATGTGACATTAGAAGTGATTGTTTGAAACAAAAACTGAATTGCTGGAGGAATTCAACCAGTCAAGCAACATTAGTATAAAGAGAAATAGGTTAACAATTCGGGTCCTGTAGACCCTTCATCACACCAATATCAGAATGAATTCTGACGAAGGGCCTTCAACCTGAAACGTTAACTTCCACAGATGTTGTTGGATTGGCTGAGATCTAGTATTATCTTGAGGAGATTTTGCAGTGGAGCAGGAAAATGTAGACACGAGGAACTGCAGATACTGCTTTACAAAAAAATGACAAAAAAATGCTGGAGTTATGCCCCTGTCCCACTTAGGCGATTTTTATGCGACTACAGGTGACTAGGCTGCCGCCACATGGTCCCAGGGTGTCACCTGTATGGTCGTGAGTAGTCTCCTCAGTCGCCCAAAGAATCATAGCGGTTTTCTGGTCACTGCTGGATTTTGAAATGTTCAAAACTTTTTGGCGACTGTCGGCTTGACACCAATGAGCGTAGCTTGACTTCTCCTGATGTAGGTGTTGTCGTAGGTTGTCGCCGGTGCTGATTTTGTTTTTTGTTGTTATTAAAGTATGATTCTATTTCAAATTTTATGCCGAAGGGGGGTCCAGTTGCCGTTTTTTGGCGACCTGCTACGACTATGACAGTCGCCGGCAGTCACCTAAAAATAGCGTAAGTGGGACAGACTCAGTGGGTCAGACAGCAGGCTGAAGAAGGGCCCCAACATAAAACGTCACCTCCATGTTCTCCAAAGATGCTAACTGACCATCCTGAGTTACTCCAGGACTTTATGTCCTTCTTCTAGTAGTTGATTTGCTTTAGAATTTTGCATCTGCATTTGTACTTGTCCATTGGAAGTGATTGTACCTACTGTACATAGCAATGGATTAATACTACGAGTGTCTGGAATCTAAATTCTGTAATTACTTTAAATTGAGATTAAATTTAAGACATTATTGCAAGTGACATCTCTCATTTGCATTTAATTTGTACAGAAATAATTACATGGAATCTCTTTGTTGTGCCTGTTACTTTTAATGGTCATTTCTGGCATACCAACTGTGCTAGGTTCAGGACAGATCTTCAGAGATATGAATGCCCAGGATGAGGTGATGAGTTATTGGCAAGCATGGAGTTCCCAGGGAATAAGAGGCAATCCAATGGCTTGCCTTCAGCTGCAGCCTAAAGACACAATGTCACAATGCTGTACAAACATGCAAGCACTCGGGTAGCTGTATACAAACACATTGATATCCATGACGTCCACACATGTCCTCATGTACATGCACCTTCAGATACTTACACAGGCGCACCACAGATGAATACAAACACAGACCTTCCCCAGGTAGCTGTACACCACGACCCACTGATGCACGCACAACTGCTCATATGCACAGAATCACACCCAACGGGCACACAAACCCAACGGGCACACACACACACACACACACACACACACACACACACACACACACACACACACACACACACACACACACACACACACACACACACACACACACACACACACACACACACACACACACACACACACACACACACACGTAGAGAACTTCAGATGGTCATTATCATCCCGATATACACACACACACGTGGTCACACCTAAGAAGATGTGCATACACGTGGTTTGGACATGGGCACTCGCTCACTCTTTTGCTCACTGTAACTTGGGAGCAAACAGCTATACTCAGGAAACATAAGGATACTGTGTATAAACTCATACTTAGAAACAGATGCCATCCAGGGAGTGACGGTTTCTATCGAGAACAGACTTCAACAGGAACCCTGGAGCCCACAGTTGTGGATGAAGTGGTTGTCAGCTTTGCCATGGAAAACTGTGGTAGTGGGCATGCAATCCAACGCACCGGTCCCTGAGAATTGCTTTAATTTGGGAGGAGGAAAAGTGGTCTCCTTTCTCAGGATGTCAGCATTTCTCCTCCCCGTCGTCAGAAGTGTTATTGGCAATGGGCGCAGTAATGCTGAGTGAATGACTGCCAATTCTAAGCTGGTTAAGAGTATCTCTGTGTGATGTTCTCGAAAATTTAAGCCTTTGCCATAAAGTTATATTATGTTTCGGTGTGGGAGGTTCACAGAAGGTTGGCGGATCGAGTGGTTGCTAGACAGTAACATTTTCTCAAGGGCTGTTGACATTGAGAATAAATTATTGTAATGTTATTGGCTACCCCAAACTGTTCCACACTGGTGAATGCGAAGAAACCTTTGGTGGAAATGCAATTTGCAAGAGAACGATTGGAAAATTCATTGTCTATGTTTGCTCTTGCAAAAAAAGTCTCTATGTTTGCTCTTTCCGAGGGGGCTTCCCTCCATCAGAGCCTCATTTAATTCTTATTTGCTCTTGAACCTGTTTTTGCTCTTTCATCCCTGAATGTAGTCCTTCAGCCATAGGCTGGACTTCTCTGTTGGTTGTAGATGATGAAATATGAAGCCCTGTCTGCTGTGTACTGTACTGTGCCCTGGGGTAGAGTGGATAACAGAATCTCATTTTCAAGAGATTGATGTTCTCTTCCAGGTTCCTACTGGTACCATGGCTTTCATAGTAACTACACTCAGCAAGAATTGATCTCAGCAAGAGTCGGGAGAGGTCAGACACCAGGGAAGGAGAGGTTAGTCCTTATCCTCCAAAACTAGTATTGGGGGAGTGATAGCCTAAATGATGCGAGTGCATTTTGCACTCGCACAGAATGGAAAAGTCATGTAAAGTCCTTGAATACTTGCCAGTGAAGATGAGAAACTCATCTCATGGCTAACCATGCCTTGATCTTTAAGGGGCTTGAAGATTCACACAGAGAGCCTGAAGCACCACCAAAGCTAGTTTGTTACTGCTTGACATTTGAAGAGGCCTTGCAGATTAATGTTGCATCATGACTCGGTTGCATCTTCCTCATTGAAAGGAAACTGATAATTATCCAGTTTACAGGAGTAAAGATGATCAATGAGTAGAAAATCTAAGGTATGGCATAGATCAGATGTAGCTTCCTCAAATTATCTTCAGGCCACAAAATTAGTTGTGGCTACAGAATGTCACGTACTGCTGTGATGACTTGGCTTGGAAATGCTCAGCTTGTGGAGACATTGGTTATTGACAAATGTTGACATGTGAGCAACCTGTGGACTAACATTCCAACTTCATATTTCTTGTATTTCTTTTTGACATAGAAAGAAGCAATCCAGTCTATGCAATCTACACCAGCTCATAGCATTTCCATCAATCCCATTTCTCCATTGCTTTCCCTGTAAGTTATTTATGCTCACAAGCTTATCAACAGCCATTGATTATTCTACCATCCATCTACTCTAATCAATTAATCTACCGACGCATCTTTGGACTGTTGGGTCAAATACTGGAGATCCTGGGAAGAAGCTCATGCAGTCATAAGGGGAACGTGCTTACTCCACACAGACACTGGAGATAAGCATGGAGTTTGGGTTGCTAGAGTTGTGCTGCAGCAACAATTGCTCTGCCAGTGTGATCTGCCCCCCCACCCCCCCCCCCCCCCCCGTCCCCTCTCCACCCCACATCACCAATGCATCTGTAGATTATCCTGTTGGAGCTCCATAATCTTGCTTCTGCTATCCACGGCGCCTGCCCTGGCGTACCCACTCAAACAGCATGGTGAGTGAGAGTAAGAGTGCCATGATAACTCATGTCAACTTCTTTCCCTGAAATGGCAATGAGTCTGAGCAAGATTTGTCTGTTCCCAATTGGAACAGTTTTCAAAAGGAGCTTCCAAATTGCTCCACAGCAGATTGCAGAAGCTTTGATCTGTATGTGTGTGTGTGGCCCATTAGATACCTCTAGAGCAAATAACTCTATTGCTGTCCAGCCACAGTAGTGCTTTGAAGAACATCATTTACTATCTGCAGGAAACATTTTATTAAAAGGCATTGTATGAGGATCAACTTCAGTCATCGGTACCATCCTTGTTCAAATTCCCGAGTGACCTGGAAGTGGTCATATTTCTGTTCCACTTTTCATTGAAACGTTGATCTGAAAAGAACTGCAGTTCACATCAGCTGTCTAGTTGGTTCTGTCCTCGGCATATATGCAGCTAAATCTGCAAGGAAAACGTCGCCAAAATCTCCTCATCATGCTCTTAACCTTTTGCTGATGATTTTAAATCTATAACCTCTCATTGGAATTAACTGCCTTTACCTATTCTAGACTTCTCACCAACTTGAGTATCTCCATTAGGTTATCTTTTAACCTTGTAGATTCTGTGAACTTTTCCAGGCTCTTCTTCTAACTAATCCAAGGAAAGCTGCTAAATGGTAGCAGGTGGGGGCAAGGGGGTGTGTGTTTGTAGGTAGTGTGTTTGTATGGATGTGAGTCGAGGATGTGGATGAGAAATTGTTAAGTCCATAAGTCATCGGAGCAGAATTAGGCCATTCGGCCCATTGAGTCTACTCCGCTATTCAGTCATGACTGAGTTGCAAAAGTATGGATTATGATTTTAGATTTATTGATAAAATGATAAAATGTTTTATATTAAATTTTTGCCAGTAGCGTTGATGATGCTACTGAGTTAGTTGTGTACAGTTCAATAGTGTACAATTCCTCTACAATTGACGAATGATTCATTGGTTGAAAAGTATTTGGGGGTATTCTATTGTGAAATACATGGAATTTCTTTACCAATTAGTCTATAGTGTCTTCATCGTCGCAATCTTTGGATTCAGGGAGAAGTGAATCAAAAGTCTTAATTACAAAACACAACAAAAATGGTACTGTGTAGTTTTTAATTTGTAAGCTCATCCAAAGATTTTAATTGCCGTGAACATCTGAATGTTGATGCTGAATTTGTATAACTCTGACTGAGAGGTTAGAGAGGAAGCTGAGCACCTTAATAACCTGGTACCTTCATGCCTTGTATTGATGATAAACCTACCAGTCTGATCCACAATGAAACCCTTGTTGTTTTTTTCCTTTACTTCCAGTCACTAAGGAACCTCTGTATTACCCATTTGCAGGAATGCATCAATATTAACTGTTTCTAACTGGGCTTCCCTGTCCAAAGTCAATCTGCTTTTCCAACTGTTTGACAAATAGTTGCATAGCAAATGCAAAAAATCCCCAAATAATTATTTGTTTGCACAGACGCTGTGATGTGTTTCGGCGCAAATATAAATCATGATTGCTATAAAGCTGTAAAGGAATAAATAATATTGCAAATACACAGTGGATTGATTAACATCTGATATTGAAGGATGTGACCTTTCATCACAAACAAGGGCTGTATGGGTGAACAATGTTGAGATTGGGAAAACAGGTGACTTGAGAGTTTAGATTTCAAGTTCAAGTTCAAGTGAGTTTATTGTCAAGTGTCCCTGATAGGACAATGAAATTCTTGCTTTGCTTCAGCACACAGAACACAGTAGGCATTTACTACAAAACAGACCAATGTGTCCATATACCATAATATAAATATATACACACATGAATAAATAATATGATAAAGTGCAAATAACAGATAATTGGTTATTAATAATCAAAGTTTTGTCCGAGCCAGGTTTAATAGCCTGATGGCTGTGGGGAAGTAGCTATTCCTGCACCTGGTCGTTGCAGTCTACAGGCTCCTGTACCTTCTACCTGAAGGTAGCAGGGAGATGAGTGTGTGGCCAGGATGTTGTGGGTCTTTGATGATACTGCCAGCCTTTTTAAGGCAGCGACTGTGATAAATCCCCTTCTGGCATTAGAACAAAATAGTAGCCCTGAGAGCTGGTACTGCTGGTGCTGGAAGGTCATGTTTTCTGCCAGTGTGGCCTTGTCCCAGAGGCAGGGAACAAATCCTTGAATTGTGCCTCCAGAAGGAAGTGTGCCTCGAGGGACAACTTTTTCCAGTAAATTGAATGTTAGATGAACAAGCCAGCTGTTGCATGCTTGTAACCATCAGAAACTAGCAATACATGTTGAGTTGGTAGGGAATTGAAGAATGTAGGTGAACAGAGGGATCTGGGAATAACTGTGCACAGTTCCCTGAAAGTGGAATCTCATGTCGATAGGGTGGTAAAGAAAGCTTTTGGTGTGCTGGCCTTTATAAATCAGAGCATTGAGTATGGAAGTTGGGATGTAATGTTAAAATTGTACAAGGCATTGGTAAGGCCATTTCTGGAGTATGGTGTACAATTTTGGTCGCCTAATTATAGGAAGGATGTCAACAAAATAGAGAGAGTACAGAGGAGATTTACTAAATGTTGCCTGGGTTTCAGCAACTAAGTTACAGAGAAAGATAGGTTGAACAAGTTAGGCTTTTATTCTTTGGGCGCGCAGAAGGTTAAGGGGGGACTTGATAGAGGTTTTTAAAATGATGAGAGGGATAGACAGAGTTGACGTGGAAAAACTTTTTCCCACTGAGAGTAGGGAAGATTCAAACAAGGGGACATGACTTGAGAATTAAGGGACTGAAGTTTAGGGGTAACATGAGGGGGAACTTCTTTACTCAGAGAGTGGTAGCTGTGTGGAATGAGCTTCCAGTGAAGGTGGTGGAGGCAGGTTCGTTTTTATCATTTAAAAATAAATTGGATAGTTATATGGATGGGAAGGGAATGGAGGGTTATGGTCTGAGCGCAGGTATATGGGACTAGGGGAGATTATGTGTTCGGCATGGACTAGAAGGGTCGAGATGGCCTGTTTCCATGCTGTAAATTGTTATATGGTTGTTATATGGTTATATGAGTTTAGATTTGTGCTTCCTATCTTAAAGTTTAATACCTTGTGAATTGTACATTTGCAGCCATCTCTAGGATAATAAAATAAATGTACTGTCAATTTCTTTAAAGGAACTTTTGAAGAAGAATTTTATTATTCTTACAAGAAATATAATATCATTTTTTAAATTGTGTAACATTACATTTGTCCCTAAGCTGCGTGCATATACTTGGTGCTAATCTAATACAGAGCAATGTTTCTTGCTGTTACCAGAGCTTATTGTATTGCTCCACTCCAAGAATTCATTATGCTTCCTTGGGATCTTTGGCTGCAAGGAAAGGGGGGGGGGGGGATTATTAAACATGGTTCCTTCAAGCTAACAACCAAAATTATTCAGCTGTTTGCCTGACGAGAATGTAAGAATACCAAGTAAAATGTATAAATGCGGTTTTATGAGTCTTGAAATGGCATTGTTGTGACAAATTGTTTCGTAAAGTTAGTAATTGTCACCACTTCAAATGGGAACAGAAAATAAAATAACATTTTGTTTCTCTTTTAATTTGGCTTGACTAAATCTATACTGAGTTTGAATTTAGAGAAGATCTGTTTCAGCCTGCAAGACAACAGATAACTGTAAGAATAATTCCTGGATGCAGAGTGGGGATGTCATTGGAAGAGCCTATGTCCAGTTGAGGCTCAGTCTGAGATCAAACATGGCCGCCGCCCTGTAGTGTTTGCCAAACTGCAGCGTGCCTGGGTGATTAACAAACCTGACCTTCAGTTTTTATGTCAGACATTTAGCACTTTCATCAATTTCACATGATGGAGACGATGCACTCAGATCTTTGAAAGCATTTAATTCAATCACACCTGACTCGAGATAGGAAGAAAAGTTGATTGACTCAGAAATTTGGAGAGGAAATGGCTCAGGTCACATTGATTTAAAAAAATACCTTCAAATCATGAAGTAATTTTAACTGGCACTTCATTGCAAAAACTTGTTTTCTTTCCTTGGAAGAAATGTGACAAATGATCATTTCTGAATCGTTTTGTAGCCCCCAGAAATGTAACTGGGCATTGTAATGTGCAAATAACCCTTGTGAGCCTGTAGTGACTCTGCATTGGATTGCAATGCTCCTTTTGAAATGTTGAGGGGGTACTTGAACTATCTTGTCCTGAATATGTCCATCATTGACCATTGTTGGGACAATTGAGTCTTACATTAGCTGTGCTGGATGAGGTACTTGTGAAGCAATTGCCTTCATTCTTTAGACTCTTTCCCTGCACTGACTGCTCTACCCCACCACCCCTTCCAATCACACCTAATCTCCAGCACGTGCACCTCTCCACCCACTTATGCCGTACACATCGCAAGTCATGAACACTTGATCAGCCTTCCTCTATAATCACCCCTTTCACTGTTCATATTGATCTGAGCTTGATCCTGAGCTTGATCTCCCCTCTTCCCTAGCAAGGACAAAACTATTGGTCCAGAACTCCCAAGGCTACCTCGAGCATTGATCCCGCGTCTACCTTGATTATGCATCCTCTCACTCTGCTTCCTGAAAGGATGCCACTACTTTTTCCCAATTTCTGCATCACCATTACATTTGTTCCTTTGATGAGGCTTCCCACTCTGGTGCCTCTGAAATGTGTTTCTTCTTCTGGGAATGTTGCTTCCCCTCTGTCAGAGTGGATGGGAGACCTCAACTGCATTTCCTCTATTTCCTCTCACCTCTGCTCTCGACTCCTCTCCTCTGAGACAGAATAAAGACGAGAGTTCCTCAGGTACCTGCCACCCCAACAGTCTTTGTATTCAATGTATTATTCTTTCCAATTTCCCCAGGTTCCAAAATAATCCCACAAGCTGTCACATCTTATAATTGAACCACTCTTCCCAAATCACCATTCAATCTAATATGTCCTGATCTTGATCTGAGGCTCAATGGAAAAGAGTGACATTAAGTGGCGACCTAATCTGTGAGTTTAGAAGAGTTTGCCCTCGGCTCAAACTCACAGCATGGTTGACATGTGGTCCTATGAGGTCACTGGAAATCTCCTTCATGCTCGAGGGAAGTTCCCGCATACTCGCGGCCTCAGTTTGGTTGAGGAAAATTTTTCCGCGAATAAAAATTGGTCGGCATGGTTCTTTTAAACTCGTAGTGCAGTGGCGTGGAGTCGCTATGTAGTTACAGGCAGTCAAGGGCAGCCGGAGGGAATCTCTTTCACTGACCGGGCATTTTAATTGGCTCATTGGAGTTTTCAGGACCAAGGAAAACCGACCGGTAATGTAAAATGCCCACTAAACTTTATTAACAGTTGGCTGGCTTCTTAAAAGTGTCCCCCCCCTTCCCTTCCCCTCTCTCCCTCCCCCTCCCCCTCCCCCTCTCCCTCCCCCTCCACTTCCCTCCACCTCCCTCCCCCTCCTTCCCCCCTTCCGCTCCCTCCCTCCCTCCCTCCCTCCCCCCTCCTGAAACATCGGGCCCTCCTGGCGACTGCAGAGGCCCGCTCCTCCCCGACCACGGGTGAACAGAGGAAGAGGACTGAACTTTAGTGCCTTCCGTAACAGTGGGAAACGTTGATTCTGCTGTGGGGGATGATTTTTATGTTTTATGTTAAATTCTAAAGTGTTGTGTTTATCTTATTTGTGTGCTGCACAGTAACTCAAATTTCACTGCACCAATTGGTCGATGAGGGCAGAGCTGTAGATGTTGCAGACATAGATTTCAGTAAGGTTACACAGAAAAGCTGGAGAAACTCAGCGGGTGCAGCAGCATCTATGGAGCGAAGGAAATAGGCAACGTTTCGGGCCGAAACCCTTCTTCAGACTGATCGGGGGTGGGGGTGGGTGGGGACAAGAAAGGGAAAAGGAGGAGTAGCCAGAAGGCTGGAGGGTGGGAGGAGACAGCAGGGGAGCTGAGGAAGGGGAGGAGACAGCAAGGACTAACAGAATTGGGAGAATTCGATGTTCATGCCCCGGGGGTGTAGACTCCCCAAACGGAATATGAGGTGCTGTTCCTCCAATTTCCGGTGCCGCTCGCTGTGGCCATGGAGGAGACCCAGGACAGAGAGGTCGGAGGCGGAGTGGGAGGGGGAGTTGAAGTGCTGAGCCACCGGGAGGTCAGCTTGGTTATTGCGGACCGAGCGGAGGTGTTCGGCGAAACGATCGCCCAACCTCCGCTTGGTCTCACCGATATAGATCTGCTGGCATCTAGAGCAGCGGACGCAATAGATGAGGTTGGAAGAGATGCAGGTAAACCTCTGTCGCACCTGGAACGACTGCTTGGGTCCTTGAACGGAGTCGAGGGGGGAGGCAAAGGGACAAGTGTTGCATCTCCTGCGGCCGCAAGGGAAAGTGCCCGGGGAGGGGGTGGACCGAGAGGGAAGGGAAGAATTGACAAGGAGTTTATGGAGGAACTTTAGCGGTCTTTGGCGGAAGGCAGATTCTGGGGGGATGATTTTTATGATGTTAAATTCTAAGTGGGTGTTTATCTTGGAGTGTGCTGCACAGTAACGGAAATTTCATTGCACCAATTGTGACGAGCTGTAGATGGGGTAGACATGGATTTCAGTAAGGTGTTCAACCTGCTTTGGAAGGTTCGATCGCATGGAATCCATGGAGAGATAGATGAATGGAAAGCAAATTTGGATGTCTGTGACTAGTGGTGTGCCTCAGGGTTCAGTGCTGGGTCCGTTTATGTTTGACATCTACATCAATGATTTGGATGAGAACATACAGGGCAAGATTAGCAAGTTTGCTGATGATACAAAAGTGGGTGGTTTTGCAGATAGTGAAGATGGTTGGGAAAGATTGCAGCAGGACCTTGATCGATGTGAGTAGTTGCATTTTGGGACGTCTAACAAGGGCAGGACCTACACAGCGAATGGTCGGCCTCTGGGGAGTGTTGTAGAGCAGAGGGATCTAGGATCTAGGAGTGCAGGTGCATGGTCCCTTGAAGGTCGAATTGAAGGTTGAAAAAGGCTTTAAGCACTTTGCCCTTCATCAGTCAGAGTATTGAGTATAGGAGGTCATGTTGCAGTTGTAGAAGACATTGGTGAGTTGGAATTTAGAATATGGTTTTCAGTTCTTGGCACCATGTTATAAGAAAGATATTGTCAAGCTTGAAAGGGTTCAGAGAAGATTTACGAGGATGTTGCCAGGACTAGAGGGTCTGAGCTATAGGGAGAGGTTGGGTAGGTTGGGTACCTATTCCTTGGAGCGCAGGGGGATTAGGGATGATCTTATAGTGTATAAAATCATGAGAGGAATAGATTGGGTAGATGCACAGGAGTAGGGGAATCGAGGACCAATGGACATAGGTTCAAGGTGAAGGGGAAAAGGTTTAATTGGAATCTGAGGGGTAACCTTTTCACACTAAGGGTGGTGGATGTATGGAACACGCTGCCAGAGGAGGTAGTTGAGGCTGGGACTATCCCATCATTTAAGAAACAATTAGCCAGGTACATTGACAGGCTTGGAGGGATATGGACCAAGCACAGGTAGGTGGGACCAGTGTAGCTGGGACATGTTGGCTGGTGTGGGCAAGTTGGGCTGAAGGGCCTGTTTCCACACTGTATCACTCTATGACTCTATCTTCTCTTCTCCTCCTCGGTGGTATTTTGCAGGAACGCCGCACTCTGTGAGTCCCTGGTCTGCTCTTCTGCCCAACCCTATGCTCCTTGTCCTATGGCACCTTCCCATGACACCGGAAGGAATGCAAAACCTGTCCATTTTCTGTTTCCTTCCCACCAACCAGGAAGCCAAACAGTCTTTCCAGGTGAAGCAGTGATTCACTTGCATGCATTCCAGTCTAATGCGTTGCATTCAACACTGACAATATGATCCCTTCAGTTTGCAGGAGTGACGCTGAGCTTCACGTCGCCTGTCACTTTAATTCACCATAGCACTCCCAATCCAATCTCTCTGTCTGTGGCCACCTGCACAGTTGCAACGGGGCCTCGGAAGTGTCAGTGTGGCAGTTGAACAAAGGGGACTATGAAGGCATGAGAGAGGAGCTGGCCAAGGTCAACTGGAAAAGGACCAGTGATCCCCGCACATTAACACTATCCTACACACCCTGGGGACAATTTACATTTATACCAAGCCAATTAACCTGCAAAACTGTACGTCTTTGTGGGAGGAAACTGGAGATTTGGGAGAAAACCCACACAAGTCGTGGAGAGAACGTGCAAACTCCATACAGCCAGCACCCGTAGGCAGGATTGAACCCGGGTCTCTGGTGCTGTAAGGCAACAACTGTGCCACTGTGTCGCCATGCTTCCCTTTTTAAAGTGGGCGTTGACAGATTCTTGATTAATAAGGTTTATGGGAGAAGGCAGGAGAATGAGGTTCCCTCTCCAGAGGGAAAGATAGATCAGTCATGATTGACTTGATGGGCTGAATGGTGTAATTCTACTCCAATGACTTATGAACTAATGAACACATTACACTGACAAAGGACCTTAGCTTTCTGTTCAATTACTGTCTAAACTTCACCCTAAGTGTCATTTCCTTTGTTCCACTCATTGCCCTCGCTGCCTTCACTGCTACTTTCACACCAAGATGATTTCTCTCTCTCAATTCTGATAAAAAGGTATTTGACTCAAAACAACACTCTGTGCGTAGACTGGCAGAGAAAAATGCTGGAGAAACTCAGCGGGTGAGGCAGCATCTATGGAGCGAAGGAAATAGGCAACGTTTCGACCCGAAACGTTGCCTATTTCCTTCGCTCCATAGATGCTGCCTCACCCGCTGAATTTCTCCAGCATTTTTGTCTACCTTCAATTTTCCAGCATCTGCAGTTCCTTCTTAAATACTCTGTGCATAGCCTTTCAGCTTTACAGCATGCATGTACCTCAATTGACATTTTTTCCATGATGATAATGGTGACCTGGATATTAAATAAATAAAGACGTTATTTTTTTTATGCTTTTCAGTTTGGCTGAGTTCTTCCAGAATTTCTACTTTAATTACTGGACCCTGAAATCACCCACCATCACCATTCAAACTACTGGGCCACACCTCTACCATGTTGTTCCAATTTCAACTGCCCCAACACACACTTCACAAATAGCTTCCATCAAATCTGATGTTGGAGCTGGAAATCTCACAAAAATGCCCAGTGGGTTCACATCGGGATGCATAAGAATTCCATGAATGCCCTGTATACAATTCTTGTGCTCCATTGCAAAATGTATTTTTAATAACACTATTTGGCTTAAATCCTATATAAAATACTTGTATTCACATTGTCTGCGATTCTAATGCTGTGATTTAGAAACAGGTCATTTTACGTTGGAATTTACATATCTTTTTCCTTTGCAATGTAATTTTCATTAGAATATAAATTGGAATGGAATAAAAAGAGATAGATGCCATGGGCCACCTACAAGCATGGATGCGAGAACTGAACTGACTAATATTGTACATAAATGGCAAGCAGGAAAGGTTAAAGACAAAACGGTGCTTAATAATTCAAGAAATCTGGATTTTAACATTGGCCAGCAGAAACCAGGGGGGTGGATAGTTACATATCAAACAATCTCCTGTGAATTACTATGTGGTAAGTGTCTATTCTTGTGCTGCACACCTTTTCTGCAAAGGGGACTGGAGGCAGTCTTTTTGCTGGCTGCTAGCACCCAGATGATCAGAGAGGACCAGTCCAGCATAGGTGATATATTCACTAGCAGCTGTCTGCACCCCTACAATGGCTTTGGTAACTAATGAGGCCATGCTCCATCAGATCTGTCATTGACATTGAATCAATGACACTGGAAATCACAAACATTTAAATACTTGGGATCTATCTCCCACAGCCTAAAGTATACTGTGCCCAACAATCCCCCCCATCCCCATCCCCATCCCCATATACACACAGACACACGTGCTCACATGCACACTCAAACACACACACATGCAAACGTACAGACACAATTGTAACATAAACGTGTATTTTCTGTCCATTAGTTCTTATTTGTTTTATTTGCCATTAGCACGACTTGGTGTAAGGTCAGCAGGTGCAGGACCCAGTTTATGACCTGGGACTTCTGCAGAGGTCTGAGCTGCCCCTTTACACTTCAATGAGAGTCTACTGAAGAAATGCTGGGGAAATTGGGATTTAAATGTGGTGGGAAGCTGCACTTCAGTCAACAGAGCTGTTGAGTTAAACGTTTAAAGCAACAAGATCTATGTGCATCTGCTGGCTTTTAAGCAGAAGGTCTGGAGCAATACCAGCAGCAACATTTCACACACAAAATACAAATAGCTGACAGTCATTCCTAATCTAGTTCCTAAGCATCATCACTCATTCAAGTAACGTGTTCAAGGGCTAATAGGTAAAGATATATTCACAGTGTAAAATTGCCTTGAGGTGCAAGCTCTTTTTATGTGGTTTTGTCCTCACAGTGTCTGAAAATCAGACTGCTTCTCATTTGTAGAAAGATCATAAAGATAAAGGGACAAGTTACCATATCAAAGGATTTGCTCTTTTGATGCACTAACTAATTCCCAACAGTTTGCCTACTTTTTTTGTGCGCAGCAGGCGATTGAAAATGCTGACTGGTGGTCTAGTGATGCTGATGTCTCATTTTTTTATTGCTCTGTTGCCTACAATGGTTAGGCTGTGGTATATATTAGAAGCAGATAAAACAGACAAAACTGCTCATGCAACAAATATGAAACAATCGCAATGAACGCTGAAAACACTCAGTGGGGCTGGCGGCAGCTACAGGGGGTACATATTAAAGAGCAGGATTGTGGTTGCCTTTTTCCAGCTGCGTTTTGGAAACCAACTCCTATCTCCGATTCACTTTTCTCCTCGTATTCAATGTCTATGCTGGTGGATTGAAACATGGTTAAGGTCAAGCAGAAGGTCAAATGCTTTGGCCCCCCGCTGGACATGATGAGACTAACAATGGAATAGTGATCACTTCACACGTGGCCGCTGACCTGTGCAATAGAGGTTGCAGGTGTAAGAGTATTGAATGGTCCTGTTAAGTTTTTTAAAAGTTTAAAATGTTGGACAATAATCATACTTTTACCGCTGAAATGTTAGCAAAGCTGTCGTCAATTGCTTTAATTACACTGTGAATGTGGCAGCAACTCTGGAATTTCTGCCTATGTGTAGTTAGCTAGCAGTCTCAAAATTGTTGTAATAAGTGCTCTCCCCACCTGCATTGCCATGCCAGGACTATGTTTACTGGTTAGTTTCTCTTCCTCAAATGGACATTGTGTTGTAAATTGTAGTAATCTGAGACTCTGACTTCAAACTCAAATATATGCTGCCACCTGTGGCACGGTGGCACAGCGGTAGAGTTGCTGCCTTACAGCGCTTGCAGTGCCAGAGACCCAGGTTCAATCCCGACTATGGGTGCTGTCTGTATGGAGTTTGTACGTTCTCCCCGTGACCGTGTGGGTTTTCTCCGAGATCTTCAGTTTCGTCCCACACTCCAAAGACATACAGGTTGTAGGTTAGTCTGAAGAAGGGTTTTGACCTGAAACAGCACTCATTCCTTCTCTCCAGAAATGCTCCCGCTGAGTTACTCCAGCTTTTCGTGTCTATCTTCGGTTTAAACCAGCATCTACAGATCCTTCCTATACATACAGGTTTGTATGTTAATTGGCTTGGTATAAGTGTAAATGATCCCTAGTGTGTGTAGGATAGCGTTGGTGTGTGGGGATTGCCGGTAGACTCTGTGGGCTGAAAGGCCTGTTTCTGGGCTGTATCTATAAACTAAAACTAAACTAAACTAATATATTGTGCTGTACTCTGTTGAATGTGGAGGTAGGGGTGAAATATACTTGTGCCTCTAGCATGGACAAATCTATGTCTTTGAAAAATATGTTTTTATAATGAGTTTTTTATGGTATAAATCCTTTAATAAATTTTTTAACAACCCTCAGGACTTAAAAATAACTGCTTAAAAAGCAATTTGTTAACATTTTTAAACACATGCCCATAATAGGAGCAGGAGTCAGCCACTGGGCTTCATAAACCCACCCAACTTTTTTTATTGATGGCATCACGAATGTTGTATTTGGGGAGTTAAGAGTGTTTTATTGTCATACTAGATGACCCGTGGACCCGATGGGTCCCCCTCCCCCAACGCAATATTCCACCACTCACCCATACACAAGGCGATGTTCAGTCAAAATGACGATATTCCACCCTCCCCCCCCAACTGTGCAGGCACGGCTGACGGGTCCCGCACTGTGCAGGCGCAACTGCCGCGTCACCGGCGCCATTTTCAATTGCGACGTGGCTGATGGGTCCAGCAAGTGGGAGTGCACTGCGAAGTGGGAGCGCTCTGCCACTATGATTTACAGTATAATGCAGAGTATAAAGTAAATTAAAGTCATTTAGGGAATTACTTTGTAAAATCGAACAAAACTTGCTTCCGCACACCCCAGGTGAATGGTGAGTAAGACGCCCCTAAAATTGTCACGCTTTCATGTACCGTTTTGGCTGTATTTCGGGAACATACAGGCATACAAAAAATGGCACTTTTTTAGTCATATTTTAAAAGAACATAAAGGGAAATACTTTGCTAAATCGAACAAAACTTGCAACTGAACAACGCAGGCGAATGGTGAGTAAGGCGCCCCTAAATTGTTGTGCTATTGTGTACTGTTTTGGCTGCATTACAGGAACATACATACAAACATACAAGATGAGTCTTATATATGTCTGTCTGTCTGTCTGTCTGTCTGTCTGTCTGTCTGTCCCAGTTCGTATGTATATATATGTCCCAGATGGAACAATGAAATTCTTACTTGCTGCAGCATGAAAGAATATGTAAACATAGTACACTGTAAACAATATGATAAATGAGAGGAAAAAATAAAATTAGTTCAGTGTGTATATGTGCGCACACACACAGGCGCGCGCGCGCACACACACACACACACACACACACACACACACACACACACACACACACACACACACACACACACACACACACACACACGCACACACACACACACACACACACACACACACACACACACACACACACACACACACACACACACACACACACACACACACACACACACACACACACACACACACACACACACACACACACACTCCAAAAAGATTGAGTTAATTTGTTGCTGTACTTGAAGGAAAGGGGCCGTCCGCAGCACATTGGTCACTAGAATTTGGGTGACCACTATCAAGATCATAAATGAATATGTTACTGCACCAAACTAATGTACACAAATGTGGCTACAATTGTAGTGAGGGGCTGCATGCAATATCTGGACAGCATAATCAGAATTTATTTTTAAAACATGCAACTGCTAAAATGCTCTCAGTGCTCTCCAGAATTAATTAACATCACTTCATTTCAGTAATGTGTGCTGTTGGAAAAACAATTGCCCTTAAAAATATATATTTAAATTCCATTCGCCCTTGTTGCCAATAGTTTACTTTGAATGTTGTTCCCATGTGTAAATCTGATTGCATATTAGCATAGCACGAGGCTGAACTAGCACCAGCCTCCTCGTTTCAATTACAATATATTCTGATCAAAGGGCTCGAGTTTGCTGAGAAGGCATAAAGTATATTCAAGGTTCCTGCTCCAAGGCTGCAGGCTCTCTTTTTCCACTGATAAAATGTTATTGCTGAGCTTTGGTGTGAACAGCTAATGTTAATTAGCAACAATGTCCACAAAACTGGACATTATCTTCCAACAATTGTATCTGTTAGCTATTTAGTAACAGATTTTATTCCTTGCTTCTTGAACCCAGTCATGAAGAAATATAAATCATTATTATAATCTATTATCTATATTACTAAAACTCTGTTCTTGACCGGTTTTGGCTATCTGTGCTGCGGTTTCCGAGAGTACGCCGCCACCTACGGCCGTCATTTTTGGCCACCTCGCTCAGAGCCCCCCTCCGCCGCATGTGTGCCGAGGATTTCTCCGTCGATGAAAATTGACAGAGATATTAATGTTTTTACAACATTCCCCATTCTCTCTGCAGTCCCCGCTGGAGGGAGGGGGAGGGACTATAAAACCAGGAAGTGGTGTGCCTCAATCAGTTTCTGCAAGTGGTGTGCCTCAATCAGTCTCTGCAAGTGGTGTGCCTCAATCAGAGCTTTGAATGACACTGACAAATGTCTACAGCACTGTGAGTACCCTTAATTTGGTTTGAAAATGAAAATATGGTTAGAGGTAAAAAAAGCACTGCCTGCAAATGGTTGTTTGGGTTGAAGTAAAAAGGCACTCTCTCTCTCCCCCCCCCCCCTCCCTCCCTCCCCCCCTCCCCCCCCCCCCCTCCTCCCCCCCCCCCCCCCCCTCCCCCCCCCCCCCCCTCCCCCCCCCCCTCCCCTCCCCTCCCCCCCCCCCCCCCCCTCCTCCCCCTCCTTCCCCGCTCCCTCCCTGTCTCTCTCCAACTCTCCTCCCCCCCTCTCCTCCGCCCCCCCTCACCCCCCTCTCCCTCTCACTCCCTCTCTCTCCCCCCCTCTTCCCCCCCCCCCCCCCTCCCTCTCTCCCCCCCCTCCCTCTCCCTCCCCCTCTTCCCCCCCCTCCCCCCCCCCCCCTCCTCCCCCCCCCCCCCCCCCCCCCCTCCCCCCCCCTCCCCCCCCCTCCCCCCCCCCCCCCCCCCCCCCCCCCCCCCCCCCCCTTCCCCCCCCCCCTCCCCCCCCCCCCCCCCCCCCCCCCCCCCCCCCCCCCCCCCCCCCCCCCTCCCCCCCCCCCCTCCCCCCCCCCCCCCCCCCCTCTCCCCCCCCCCCCCCTCTCCCCCCCCCTCCCCCCCCCTCCCCCCTCCCCCCCCTCTCCCCCCCTCCCCCCTCCCCCCTCCCCCCCCTCTCTCTCCCCCCCTCTCCCTCCCCTCTCTCCTCTCCCTCCCCCCCTCTCGCTCCCCCCCTCTCCCTCCCTCTCCCTCTCTCCCCTCTCTCTCCCCCCCCCCTCTCCCCCCCCCTCTCCCCCTCCCTCTCTCTCCCCCCCCCCTCTCTCTCTCTCCCCCCTCTCTCTCCCCCCCCCTCTCTCCCCCCCCCCCTCCCCCCCCCCTCCCCCCCCCCCCCCCTCCCCCCCCCCCCCCCCCCTCCCCCCTCCATTAGCGTGAGTGCGGGAGCGGGGGGTAGTTAGTGTGTGATGCTGCATGCCTCCTCCCCACCCCACAACCGCACGTGGGGGGGGAACACACCCAACGGGTCTGCACTTGGTCTGGTTTATATATATATAATCTTGTTGTGCAACTGATGCTCCTTTGAATTAAAGTGTGTTACAGATTACACTCAAACCAACCGAATTGTTGAGGTCCAGGTAGAGGTTAACAGATTATATATTTTATTAAAGGCTATTATATTGCAATATTAACCTTATTGGAAATGACACTTCTTGATGTATAACAGAAGTAAATAACGCTAATCACACTTGTTCCTGCCATTTGTAAACATATTCCTCAAAAGTATTGTTGTGATTTTTGTGGTGGTGTTTGAGGGAGTGGGGGGGGAGAGGAGGATCGGGGAGTGTGGGGTGGTTAGTGGTTGATGCGGGCTCTTTGAATAAGATTAACAATACAATCAATCTTCTTGTGCTACAAACACTTGGCTCCATGGTTTCAATGGCCGTTGAATCATCAGGAAAAGAAAACAAATGAACTTGAAACCGTTCATAAATAATAATTTTAATAAACCTTAAAATGTATCATCAGGGCCAAGAGGTTTATTGATGAATCAATTCCACTGATACATCATTTTTGTTCTCAGATACATAATTGATCACATTTGGACACATCCTGATTGTTTCACAACCCTCTTGTGGACAATTCAATACTCTGAAAATGTTGTGTTTAGCTTCTCTAATTTCCCCCACTTCCCATGTTTTAATTTGTAGATTTTTGCCATGTTGAGAAAGTTGTTGAGATCGTAACAGTCAAGTAACATAAATATATTTGGGTTTCAGCGTTTCAGCTGGCGAATTTATATTAAAATAATTAAATTAACCTGGAATTAAAAAGTTGCTTTCTGTAATGGTGAGCATGAAACGACTGGAATATTATAATAATCCAATTATTTCACTGACTACCATCAAGGATTAAAATCTATCATCATTATGTGGTGGTGCATCCTGGACCACACATGTATTGTCTATAAAATGGCCAGATTAGCAACTTTGTTGAAGGGAAATCAGAGCTGGGAATAAATTATAGCCTAATGCATAAATTGTAAACAAATTGAGGGGGAAAAAAACTCCTGTCGATCATGCAGTTATATTCTCATTATATTGGGATAATGGATGGAAAACAAATAAATCTGCAGGTCCTGAAACAAAAACAGAAATGCTGGAAGAACTCAGCCAGTCAGGCAACATCTGTGGAACGAGAAAACAATTCACAATTCAGGTTAAAGGCCCTTCATTGGAACTCATTGCTCAGATATTGGGATATTGGGATGACTGATAGTCCATGAAAATTCTAACCTTCAATTTTAAGTCAAAATATGAAAGTGATGAATTTTGAACCACACTTTCATAATCCTTTAGTTCTGCTGATAGCCAGTGAACATGTCACTCACCACTCACTGCATGTTACCCAAGGCTAGAATAGTAACTGAAGAGGAAACTGGCTATTTCACACAGTCACAAGAATATCTGTCTTCCCACGATGTATTATTTACATTCAGTGCTACTGTAGTAGAAAAAAGCTCTCCTGTTATAAAGTCTTCGATTTCAACAGTCACACTCAAAATTGTTTTGCATCCTCTCATGTGCTGTTGAAGAGCATGGAATTTAATTAGGACAAGCGAGTTATCTTTATTCCCAAGCAAATTTACCAAGGACACATTACCTTTTAGAAATTGTACCACAGCAAAACTATAAATCTCACAAGAAGTGCTGTAACCCTTCCTCACTTTCAGTATTAAAGCTTTCAACTTTTTCCCTGGAATTTACAATGAAGGCAAAGTCTCTTTTTAAAATGAGTAGACTGGCATTGCCTTAAGGCTGCCTTACAGAAATTGCTGAGAATAATCATACTCTATCATACACAGGCGATAACTGGCTTATATTTTGGAATATAAATCCCAACTCTTTTGATATGTAGTTTTCGACCCTGTAGTCACTTTTTTTTAATTTCCCTGGTGTTGCAATTCTCTCCCCTCCAAGGAGGTCTCTTAGCTCATTAAAATTTCCTTGCGGCTTGGAGGGCAAGTTGTGATCTTCTTCCATAACCACTGCCAACATTGCCACATGTTAGCCTGATAAAAACCAAAGCCACAATAGTGTGAGCAACTGTTTCTGTAATTGAGGAGGAGGTGGTTCCAAGACTATGATTGCATGGAATGAACCAGGAAATCAAGGTTGGTAATCGGGAGCATGGTGATTGTAAAACAAAACAATTGAAGGAAGCCAAGGGTTTTACCGCTTTGAGATACAAAGTAAGAATCAATTAAAGGGAAAAAAAATGTTGAATTATATCCTTAGCATAGCTTAGAATTATTGTTCAGCTGCAAAAAATGCCTTTAAAGCCTGACTATGAATCCGGACTAGTTCACCAAATGGTGCCCCTTAATCTGATCTTCTCCACTGTGGCCCATTGTAGCTGTCCTATCCTGTATGATGAAGCAGTCAACTTTTAAATGATTGTTACAGTTTCAATATTTCCGCGTCTGGTAGCACTGGGCTAGTTTATTAAAGATCAAATTATATCAGCAGGTTAAATAATAGTTAGGAATAGGAAGCTGATTGACATTGGCTGTAAAATCCCAATGTTGTCATGCTTTTGCCCTATGTTCTTGAAATGAAGGATTTGATTAAAGCTGGTGGCATTGTTGTTAACGGGGATGGGGGTGGTGGGGTGGGGGGGGGGTAAGAAAATCATACAATCTCAATTAGATCCTCATAAAGGGATGGGGAGAAGAATTAAACGACTGCTCAATGGTGCTTTAGTTGTTACATATGCAATTGCACAGTGAAATTCTTTTTGCATATATGATACATGTTGGTGTCACCATTATCCAAAGGTCCATTGTACTGCACCAGTTCCCATCAAACCGATGTCCCTCTCCTCTCTCTCCTTGCTCTTGGGGGAGACAGATTAAATACAAACACACTCACTACAGAGAAGTGGATTAACATGGACAGAGAGTGGAGGTGTGCAGTAGCTGCGTGTGGTTTGTGGTGATTCCCCCTGCTGGCTCTTCCTTCTAGACATCATCATGTTCCAGAATGAAACTGAGCAATGGCAAAGAGCCCTCAGAAAGATTATGGGAGCAATTTACAGAGAAACATCTTGTGTGTTATTTCAAGTCAGGTTTATTGCTATATGCACAAGTATGATGAGATTCAGTGTGGACTTGGACAAACACACCAAAGTCAAGTCAACTTTATTTGTCACATACACATACAAGATGTGCAGTGAAATGAAAGTGGCAATGCCTGCGGATTGTGCAAAAACTACAGAACAGAATAGAACAGAATCAGTATTTACATGTTAGAAAATATATTTTTTCAAAAGACACAACACAACAGTAAATTAGTACAGTAAATTAGTCCCTGGTGAGATAAGAGTTTACAGTCCTGATGGCCTGTGGGAAGAAACTCTGTCTCGTCCTTTCTGTTTTCACAGCATGACAGCAGAGGCATTTGCCTGACCGTAATAGCTGGAACAGTCCGTTGCTGGGGTGGCAGGGGGCCCCCATAATGTTGCTGGCTCTGGATCTGTACCTCCTGGTGTATAGGTCCTGCAGGGGAACGAGTGTAGTTTCCATAGTGCGTTCAACCAAATGCACTACTCTCTGCAGAGCCTACCTGTCCTGGGCAGAGGTGTTCCCAAACCAGTTTGTGATGTTGCCAGACAAGATGCTTTCTACATCCCCAGAGTAGAAGCACTGAAGGATCCTCAGAGAGACTCTGAATTTCCTCAGCTACCTGAGATGATAAAGGCACTGCCTTGACTTACTCACTAGTGCGGCAGTGCGTGTTGTCCATGTCAGATCCTCTGTGATGTGGACTCCCAGGTATTTAAAGCAGCTCACCCTATCCACCGTAGTCCCATTTATCTCCAGTGGTGTGTACGTCCTCAGATGTTGTGCCCTTCTAAAGTCCACATTCAGTTCCTTAGTTTTTGTGATATTCAAGAGGATCAGCCACCTCCTCATGGTAGGCCTTCTCATCGTTATCGGAGGTCAGGCCCACCACCACAGTGTCATCAGCAAACTTGATGATGGAGTTGGAGCTGAACCTGGCCACAGAGTCATATGTGTACAAGGAGTACAGTAGGGGGCTGAGGACATAACCCTGGGGGGATCCTGTGAATGTGTATTCTCCCCATCTTGACCACCTGGGGCCTGGTGGTGAGAAAGTCCAGGACCCAGGTAAACAGGGGGGTGTTAAGCCCCAGTTTCAACAGCTTCTCAGCCAGTCTGGTGGGGACTATCGTATTGAAAGCTGAGCTGAAGTCAACAGCATCCTTACATAGCCCCCCTTCTGGCTGTCAAGGTGAGAGAGCAAGCGGTGTGCAGAACCTGGGAGACCGCATCATCCGTGGATCTGTTTGGACGGTATGCGAACTGCAGCAGGTCCATGTTGCAAGGGAGGAGGGCGCAGATGTGGTTCTTGACCAGCCTCTCGAAGTATTTCATGACTGCGGTCGGTGTCATTCAAACAAGCTGGAGAGGCATTCTTTGGCACAGGTACAATGGTGGCTCTTTTGAAGCAGGCAGGGACCACGGACTTGGCCAGGGAGAGGTTGAATATTATAGTGAACACTGGAGCAAGCTGAGTAGCACAAGACTTTAGTATTTGCCCAGATATACCATCTGGGCCTACGGCTTTCCTCATGTTCACACGCGTCAGAGACCTCCTCACGTCGTGCTCGGACAACGGGAATGTGTGCACATCCCCAGCGGTGGAGCTCCCTCCAACCTCGCTAGCCAGTGCGCTGGTGGTGTTGTTAGCCGGCGAGCTAGGGGTGATGTTGCCCATCTCGAATCGTGCGTAGGAGTTCAGGTCATCAGCTAGGGAGGTGCCGGCACTTCCGGTTGAGAGGGGGCCGCTCCAGTAGTTATAGTCCGTAACCCCTGCCAAAGGCATCTGGTGTCCTGCTGCTACATTGGCGACTCCATCCTGTCCCTGTACTCCCTTTCTGCATCCTTCACCGCCCTTCGCAGTCAGTAGGACTCTGACTAGTAGTCGTCCATATTGCTGGATGCCAGGCTGGAGTTGTAAGCAGCGGTGCGAGCATTCAATCCAATGCAAATGGAGCTGTTCACCCAGGGTTTTTCATTAGGAAAGATGCTAACCCTTACCGTGGGTACGATGTTATCGGCTATTGTTGTAATGAAGTCCGTGACCTCTTCAGTGAACTCACTGACTTCTCTGGAACTTCCTTGGAGCATATTCCAGTCGACATCGCTCAGTACATCTTGCAGCATGGCCTCTGAATGGTCAGACCACCGCTTTATGTCCCTCGTCACTGCTGCTTCCCGCACTATCTATTGTTTATACTCCAGAAGCAGGAAAATGGCAGCATGGTCAGATTATCAAAAAGGAGGGAAAACATAAGCAATCCATAACTTACATCTAATGTTTTCCAAGACAGTAAAATTAAAGAAAGCATTAGTTAAAATGCAGTTTTGGTCCCCTAATTTGAGGAAGGACATTCTTGCTATTGAGGGAGTGCAACGTAGGTTTACAAGGTTAATACCCGGGATGGCAGAACTGTCATATGCTGAGAGAATGGAGCGGCTGGGCTTGTACACTCTGGAGTTTAGAAGGATGAGAGGGTATCTTATTGAAACATATAAGATTATTAAGGGTTTGGAAATGCCATAGGCAGGAAACAGGCCCACTGCATCCCCCATCCTGCTCTACAACATTTTGCCAGAATTTTGCCTAAGCTATAGAGAGAGGTTGAGCAGGGCAGGACCTTATTTCTTGGAATGCAGGATGATGATCTTATAAATGTGTACATGATCAGAAGAGAAGTAGATCAGGGAAATGCATAGAGTCTTGTGCCAAGAGTAGGAGAATCGAAAACCCGATGATATATAACCATATAACCATATAACAATTACAGCACGGAAACAGGCCATCTCGACCCTTCTAGTCCGTGCCGAACACGTATTCTCCCCTAGTCCCATATACTTGCGCTCAGGGCTGGATTAACCATTAAGCAAAATAAGCACGTGCTTAGGGCATCAAGGGTAGGGGGGCACCACAGAAATGGTAAAAGGTAAGCTTATCTCTACTAAGTATAGTAGCAGATGTGTTACGTAAGATTAATTTTGAGGATCTGATCAAAGACTTTGCAATTAAAAAAAGTAGGAGAAAACTTTTCAAATATAAATAAAGTGGAAGTATACAAACATAAACATTATTTTCCCTTACTGTTAGTTTTGTTTCATTTTTGAAAAAATAAAATTTTATTTTATGGTTTATTATTGTTTATATTTTGAATTACATATATATGGGGGCACCAAAATCTTGTAATCAGGCCCTGCCTCCCCTCAGACCATAACCCTCCATTCCTTTCCCGTCCATATAACTATCCAATTTATTTTTAAATGATAAAATCGAACCTGCCTCCACCACCTTCACTGGAAGCTCATTCCACACAGCCACCACTCTCTGAGTAAAGAAGTTCCCCCTCATGTTACCCCTTAATTCTCAAGTCATGTCCCCTTGTTTGAATCTTCCCTACTCTCAGTGGGAAAAGCTTATCCACGTCAACTCTGTCTATCCCTCTCATCATTTTAAAGACCTCTATCAAGTCCCCCCTTAACCTTCTGCGCTCCAAAGAATAAAGCCCTAACTTGTTCAACCTTTCTCTGTAATTTTGTTGCTGAAACCCAGCCAACATTCTAGTAAATCTTCTCTGTACTCTCTCTATTCCGTTGACATCCTTCCTATAATTAGGCGACCAAAATTGTACACCATACTCCAGAATTGGCCTCACCAATGCCTTGTACAATTTTAACATTACATCCCAACTTCTATACTCAATGCTCTGATTTATAAAGGCCAGCACACCAAAAGCTTTCTTTACCACCCTATCTACATGAGATTCCACTTTCAGGGAACTGTGCACAGTTATTCCCATAACCCTCTGTTTAACTACATTCTTCAATTCCCTACCGTTTACCATGTACGTCCTATTTTGATTTGTCCTGCCAAGATGCAGCACCTCACACTTATCAGCATTAAACTCCATCTGCCATCTTTCAGCCCACTCTTCCAACTGGCATAAATCTCTCTGTAGACTTTGAAAATCTACTTCATTATCCACAACCCCATCTTAGTATCATCTGCATACTTACTAATCCAATTTACCACCCCATCATCCAGATCATTGATGTACATGACAAACAACAGTGGACCCAACACAGATCCCTGTGGCACCCCACTAGTCACTGGCCTCCAACCTGACAAACAACCATCCACCATTACTCTCTGGCATCTCCCATTCAGCCACTGTTGAATCCATCTTGCTACTCCACCGTTAATACCCAACCATTGAACCTTCTTAACCAACCTTCCGTGAGGAACCTTGTCAAAGGCCTTACTGAAGTCCATATATACAACATCTACTGCTTTACCCTCATCAATTTCCCGAGTAACCTCTTCAAAAAATTTAAGAAGATTAGTCATACATGACCTTCCAGGCACAAATCCATGTTGACTGTTCTTAATCAGACCTTGTTTATCCAGATGCTTATATTTACTATCTCTAAGTACCCTTTCCATTAATTTGCCCACCACTGACGTCAAACTAACAGGTCTATAATTGTTAGGTTTACTCTTAGACCCCTTTTTAAACAATGGAACAACATGCGCAGTACGCCAATCCTCTGGCACTATTCCCGTTTCTAATGACATTTGAACTATTTCTGTCATAGCCCCTGATATTTCTACACTAGCTTCCCTCAATGTCCTAGGGAATGGAGACTTATCCATTTTTATATTTCTCATAAGTGTCAGTACTTCCTCTTCTTTGAATCTCATAGTTTCCATAGCTACTCTACTTGTTTCCCTTACCTCACATAATTCAATATCCTTCTCCTTGGTGAATACCAAAGAAAATAAATTGTTCAATATCTCCCCCATCTCTTTTGGCTCTGTAGATAGCTGTCCACTCTGGCTCTCTAATGGACCAATTTTATCCCTCGTATCCTTTTGCTATTAATATAGCTGTAGAAACCCTTTGGATTTACTTTCACCTTACTTGCCAAAGCAACCTCGTATCTTCTTTTAGCTTTTCTAATTTCTTTCTTAAGATTCTTTTTACATTCTTTATACTCCTCATGCACCTCATTTACTCCATTCTGCCTATAATTATTGTAATCTCTCTCTTTTTCCAAAACAAGTGTCCAATTTCCCTTGAAAACCATGGCTCTTTCCAATTTTTACTATTTCCTTTCAACCGAACAGGAACATAAAGATTCTGTACTCTTAAAATTTCACCTTTAAATGTCCTCCATTTCCCTTCCACATCTTTCCCATAAAACAAACTGTCCCAATTTATTCCTTTTAAATCCTTTCACATCTCCTCAAAGTTAGCCTTTCTCCAATCAAAAATCACAACCCTAGGTCCAGTTCTGACCCTCTCCATAATTATATTGAAACTAATGGTATTGTGATCACTGGTCCCGAACTGTCCCCCAACGCATACCTCTGCCACCTGACCCGTCTCATTTCCTAACAGGAGGTCCAGCACCGCCCCTTCTCTAGTAGGTACTTCTATGTATTGCTGCAAAAAACTATCCTGCACACATTTTACAAACTCCAACCCATCCAGCCCATTTACAGAATGTGTTTCCCAGTCTATGTGTGGAAAATTGAAATCTCCCACGATCACTACCTTGTGCTTACTACTAATATCTGCAATCTCCTTAAATATTTGCTCTTCCAATTCTCGCTCCCAATTTGGCGGTCTATAATACACCCCTATACGTGTTGCTACCCCTTTCCCATTTCTCAGTTCCACCCAAATAGCCTCCCTAGACGAGCCCTCTAATTTATCCTGCCAAAGCACTGCTGTAATATCTTCCCTGATAAGCAATGCAACACCTCCACCTTTTGCCCCTCCAATTCTATCACACCTGGTTTAAGGTGAGGGGGGAAAGATTTGATGGGAACCTGAGGGGTAACTTTTTTACATAAAAGGCAGTGAGTATATGGAGTGAGCTGCCGGAGGAGGTAATTGAGGCAAGTACCATCATAACTTTAAAGAGACATTTGGACAGGTACATGGATAGGACAGGTTTAGAAGGTAAGGCCAAGCTCAGGCAGGTGGGACATGTAGCTGAGGTCAACATGGGCAAGTTGAGGCATAGGGTCTGGTTCCACCTGTATGACTATGACCCTATGACCCAAACAGTGACTACAGTTCAGATGTACTTCAGAGGTCTTAAAGTGCTTTAGATTTTCCTGAGGAGGTGCTAGTCTTTCTGTGAGAACTGAAACTAGGATTACTTATTTTGTACTGCTAACTCCTAAAATGAAGCAATTGATAATTAATAAAAAATAATGAGGAAATCCTTGGCTTCATTAGCCAGGCCATATGAATGACAAATGGAACTGTGAGACTAATATGTTAATCTGTGAACTGGAAGAGTATATGGTCACATCTGGAATTCACCACTTGAATGAATTTGAAAACATCCAGGGATTCTGAATTAATGTCACCAGAGAGGGTAAGATCTTTCCTCATTGGAAAAAGGAGGTAGAGAAAATCATGTTGCTATTATGTATTTCATATTGGGTAGCAACGAAGTAAAGCAGATGGAGGTGCAGAATCACACTCTGGAGCATTGCCAAAGGGAAATAGTTTAAATTTGAATTTAAAAATCAATATCAATAAAATATATTATTACTACAGCATTTAAACTTGGTAGAAAAGATCAAATTCCACGATGCTCCAGTTGCGAGGGACATCTCCGAGTACAATATCAGCAATGTGCTAATTTCACAAGATGTTGAAGGTAGTTTGATATTCAGCAGCTAGACTTCTTCATCTAAGTCTGAAAAAGGATCCCGACACAAACATCATCTATCCATGTTCAGAACCAGGAGTCACAGTTTAAGAATAAGGGGTCGGCCATTTAGGACTGAGATGAGGATAAACGTTTTCACCCAGAGAGTTGTGAATCTGTGGAGGAAGTGGAAGCCAATTCCTCCACATGTTTAGCTCTTGGGGCTAAAGGAATGAAGGGATATGGGGGAAAAAGCATGAATGTGGTACTGATTTTAGATGATCAGCCATGATCATATTGAATGGCGGTGCTGGCTCAAAGGGCTGAAAGGCCTACTCCTCCACCTATTTTTCCATGGTTCTATTTCTATTTCAACAGGAATGCCGTCTGACCCGCTGAGTTACTCTAGCAATCAGTTTGGGACTTCCTTTCCAAACAGTGAAATGCCTTTATGACCATAAAACTTAAACCTAGATTTTTCAATCATTGCTTTGAAACTGATTACCCTTGGCTTAAAACAACAGAGATTGAAAACGTTGGACGCTAATCTGTTAGTAATCCTCTCAACACGGTTGGAAATTCCAACTTTGGTTGGCGCCCGTTGCGAAAAGATAACTGACTTTTCAGATTTAAATACATCTTAAAATTACATTTAAGATGGAATTGAAATGGGTGTGCATCCCAGTAACAGGCTGTGAGGCAACTGGGAAATTGATTCAATCACTTGTTTTTGTGGCAGCCCAAATATTACATTGCTGCGAAACATTTTATAAACTCAATAGCTAATTATAATAATATATTTGGCATGATGTTTGTGATTGTGACACTCTTATACATTGATGAAAAATGGTTCAATGATCCCTTCATTGATTTTCTAATTTCAGCCTCTCTGTTGTGTGATGTGATGAACCAAATGGCACTCCCAGGGGATGTTAAATTGGACATGATTGTTCACTGGTTCACATTTTCACATCAATAGGCTACAAGTTGTATTGATGGGGTCTGGGTAATGGTTACTGGCCAGGTTTCCTGTAAGTTAAATCTGTTCTCTCTGCAGTTGATACTGGCATATAACTGGGAGAAGCATGATGTTGTAGCACTATCTGGGGAAATATTTGTTCTGTCTAACAATTTAAATACTTCTATAAAATGGAGTTTCTGTGGAATTCTGTCAGTTTATTTGTAATGCATAAAGCAAGGATCAGTAGATGCAGCTCACGCTTCGGTCGAGGCTTTCCAGGCAAGTGACCAAAACCTCTGGTGACTCATGGAGATTGACAGGAACCTCCCGGTACCTCACGGAAACCTTAGGTGGGGAGCAAAGTCTCCAGAGGTTTCCGTTCAGGTTTCTTAAGTGGGACAGGGGCTTATTACTTTCACTGACCTGGTACAGCACGCAATGGCAGTGATTAGTCTTCTCCTCGTTGATTCCACAGTGTCCTTATTGCTAAACCATTATTTTCCCAGGCCATTGTCATGCATATGTGCAATGTAAACAAGTTGCCAAGACTATGTTTATTGCCTCTTAAGTAAAAGTGTACCATGGTCAGGCGGCATGGTGGCGCAGCGGTAGAGTTGCTGCCTTCATGCTCTTGCCGTGCCAGAGACCCAGGTTCGATCTCGACTATGGGTGCTGTCTGTACGGAGTTTGTACTTTCTCCCCGTGATGCCATGGGTTTTCGTCGAAATCATCAGTTTCCTCCCACACTCCAAAGACGTACAGGTATGTAGGTTAAAGGTACACAAAAATGCTGGAGAAACTCAGTGGGTGCAGCAGCATCTATGGAGCGAAGGAGATAGGCATAAGCAAGGACTTCTTCTGAAGAAGGGTTTCGGCCCGAAACGTTCCCTATCTCCTTCGCTCCATAAATGCTGCTGCACCTGCTGAGTGTCTCCAGTAATTTTGTGTACCTTCGATTTTCCAGCATCTGCAGTTCATTCTTTAACAGGTATATAGGTTAACTGGCTTGGTATAAGTGTAAATTGTACCTAGTTTGTGTAGGATAGTGTAGGATTCCACCATTTGCAGTAAGTAGTGCCTTTCAACTTCAAGCCAAAGCAACCAAGCCACCATTTGCTGTAATAGTGCCTTTCAACTTCAAGCCAAAGCAACCAAGCCACCATTTGCAGTAATAGTGCCTTTCAACTTCAAACCAAAGTTCCCAAGCCACCATTTGCAGTAAGTAGTGCCTTTCAACTTCATGCCACCATTTGCAGTAAGTAATGCCTTTAAACTTCAAGCCACATGCACGCCCCCCATTTGCAGGAAGTTGTGTATTCAACTTCAAGCCAATGAAACCAATCCACCATTTGCAGTAAGTAGTGCATTTCAACTTCAAATACCACCATTTCCAGTAAGTGGTGTCTTTCAACTTCAAGCCACACCCAAGCCACCATTTGCAGTAAGTAGTGCCTTTCAACTTCAAGCCAAAGCAACCAAGCCACCATTTGCAGTAATAGTGCCTTTCAACTTCAAGCCAATGCACCCAGCCCCCATTTGCAGTAAGTAATGCATTTTAACTTCAAGCCAATTAACCCAAGCCACCATCTGCAGTAAGTAATGCATTTTAACTTCATGCCACTATTTGCAGTAAGTGTTGTCTTTCAACTTCAAGCCACACCCAAGCTACCATTTGCAGTAAGTAGTGTCTTTCAACTTCAAGCCAAAGCACCCAAGCCACCATTTGCAGTAAGCAGTGCCTTTCAACTTCATGCCACCATTTGCAGTAGGTAATGCCTTTCAACTTGAAGCCAATGCACCCACGCCCCCCGTTTGCAGTAAGTAGTGCCTTTCAACTTCATGCCACCATTTGCAGTAAGTAATGCATTTGAACTTCAAGCCATTGCACCCAAGCCACCATTTACAGTAAGTACTGCCTTTCAACTGCAAGCCAAAGCAACCAAGCCACCATTTGCAGTAATAGTGCCTTTCAACTTCAAGGCAATGCACCCACGCCCCCCTTTTGCAGTAAGTAGTGCCTTTCATCTACAAGCCACACCCAAGCCATCATTTGCAGGAAGTAGTGCCTTTCAACTTCAAGCCACAATTTGCTGTAAGTAGTGCCTTTCAACTTCAAGCCACAATTTGCTGTAAGTAGTGCCTTTCAACTTCAAGTCAAAGCTCCCAAGCCACCATTTGCAGTAATAGTGCCTTTCAACTGCAAGCCAAAGCAACCAAGCCACAATTTGCAGTAAGTAGTGCCTTTCAACTTCAAGCCAAAGCTCCCAAGCCACCATTTGCAGTAAGTAATGCCTTTCAACTTCATGCCACCATTTGCAGTAAGTAGTGCCTTTCAATTTCATGCCACCATTTGCAGTAAGTATTGCCTTTCAACTTCAAGCCATTGCACCCAAGCCACCATTTGCAGTAAGTAGTGTCTTTCAACTTCATGCCACCATTTGCAGTAAGTAGTTCCTTTCAATTTCATGCCACTATTTGCAGTAAGTACTGCCTTTCAACGGCAAGCCAAAGCACCCAAGCCACCATTTGCAGTAAGTAGTGTCTTTCAACTTCATGCCACCATTTGCAGTAAGTAGTGCCTTTCAATTTCATGCCATCATTTGCAGTAAGTACTGCCTTTCAACGGCAAGCCAAAGCACCCAGGCCACCATTTGCAGTAAGTAGTGTCTTTCAACTTCATGCCACCATTTGCCGTAAGTAGTGCCTTTCAACTTCAAGCCACAATTTGCAGTAAGTAGTTTTTTGCAAGCTTTAGAACCAATAGACATGTTTTGCCAGCTTTAGAACCAATAGAGACACTTTTTGCTAGCTTTTGAACCAATAGACATTTTTTGCAAGCTTTAGAACCAATAGACATTTTTTTTACAAGCAAGCTTTAGAACCAATAGACATTTTTACAAGCTTTAGAACCAATAGAGACACATTTTGCAAGCTTTAGAACCAATAGAGACACATTTTGCAAGCTTTAGAACCAATAGACATTTTTTGCAAGCTTTAGAACCAATAGACATTTTTTTTTAGCAAGCTTTAGAACCAATAGACATTTTTTGCAAGCTTTAGAACCAATAGACTTTTTTTGCATCACCACTGCTCCTAGCATGTTCCAGGCACTCACTTCCTTCTGTCCAAGAAAAAATCTTCTCCTTTAAATTGCCCCACCCACCTTAAAGCCCCCTAGTCTTTGACATTTCAACCCTGGGGAAAAGATTCTGACTGTCTGCCCTATCTTTGCCTCTCATAATTTTGTATACTTCTCTCAGGTTTCCCTACAGCTTCCAAAGCTCCAGAGGAAACAATCCAAGCTTGTTCAACCTCTCCATATAGCCAATACCTGGAAGTCACAATGATTCAAGTTGTCTACATTATTAGAGTTCTGGCTCACTCATGAATCTAATCACAACATGGCACTACAGCAAGTGTGGCATTCTCAGGAAAATAAGACAACTGTGCAAGGGATAAACCTTGTCCCTAGCCTGTTAGCCTTTTAACATTATGAGTAGCAGAAAACAAAGAGAGCAGCTTGATTGACTCGATATAAAAGTATTGTTGCCAGGAACACAGGCACAGACCTGAATCACACACCAGGCGCACGTTAATAGAGTGAAAGTCTTGTGATTTATGAAGCCAGTCATGTTTTGTGAAGGAGCAACATGAGTCAAGTCAATGACACTACAGACCTGAAGGAATCCTGCAATCTGTGCAACTCCCAGAGTCCTAGAATGTCCATGGAGAAATTGTCAAATGTGTTTGCTCTCTCAAGCAAGACATCAGTCATTTGTTTACTACAAGCATGAACTGCAGACAAGCTGATGTTACAGATAACCCCCACGGCAAACTGGAGGGAGCCTGAGGCAAAAATGTTCAGGGCTGCAGTGGACTAAGCCATGACAGGCAACACTAGCAGTGGTAAATATTTGTGTGGGTGTGATGACATGGTCACTGCTTTTATAAACAGGTCAGCCGATTATTGTATATACACTTTTCTACATGGAACATAAGAGTGTGTGGAATAGGAATAAGAGTAGACCACAAAAAAACCTTGAGTCTGATCAGTCATTCAATAATGTCATGGTTGATCTGATTGTTGGCCTTCACTTCACGTTTGATTTTCCCCTAACCTAAAATTCCTCATGGGTCCAAGATTGTAAATGTTTCAGTCAAGAATATATTTAATGACTCCACATGCACAGTTCTTTGGGTTGGAGAATTCCCTTTGAGAGAAGAAATTCCTTGTCAGATCTAAATAGCTATGTTGAGGTTACAGTTCTTAACTTCAGATTTCTCAATCCTTTTGGAAGAATCATCCATTTATAGCCCTAGTTACTCCTTCCAGTTGCTCGTAACAGCACTAGTTCAGTCTTTTAACATTATGAGGAGGGGAAAACAAAGAGAGCTGCATGGTGGAAACCTAGAAACATAGAAAATAGGTGCAGGGGTAGGCCATTCGACCCTTCGAGCCAGCACCGCCATTCAACATGATCATGGCTGATCATCCAAAAGCAGTACCCCGTTCAGTTGATTCCGTTAGCCCTAAAAGCTAAGAGCAAGGAGCTATAAATTAACTCTATATAATGAAATTGTTGCCAGGAACGCAGGCACAGACCTGAATCGCACACCAGTTGCACAGGAACCTAGAGTGAAACCTGTCTGTCAGACTGAAGAAACGTCACCCATTCTTTCTCTCCAGAGATGCTGCCTATCCCGCAGAGTTACTCTTGCACTTTGTGTCTATCTTTGGCTTACACCAGCATCTGCATTTCCTTCCTGCCCACTTGCACTAGTTCAGTGGCAGGTCCTTAGAGCTTTTACTTTGGCAGTCAAAACAAACAGCGTTCTGAAGCCAAGTAGAAATGCTGGAAGAGCTCGTCGAGCATTGGATAATGCTCCCCAACAAACCTTGGGCGGGTGCTATCTTGTGCTGAAGACTCTTTTCCTAACATGTCCTACTTTGCTCTGTGCTGCCTTTGCTCCCTGGAATGTTGCCTTTAACTGGTGTGCCAGGTCTAGCAGATATTTCTGTGGAAGCCCTGAAGAAAGGAAGAGGTTTTTCAGCACCTGCATTAGCTCACATGCAGAATTTCATAATTTTAAGGATCTCTTGAAAGCTCTAAACACCAATGAATACAGTTGATGTATTGAACAACTGAAATTAGTATTAATCTCCTTAAAACGGTGCTGAAAGTGGGATTTCATTGTTCTGCTTCTCATGTTCACATGAGAGGTGAACCATTTAGTACAGAGGTGAGCAAGAATGTTTTCTCTCTGGGATCATGAATCTTTGAATTCTCCACCTCAGGGAGATGTGGAGGCTGAATTTTTCCAGCTGAGGTAAATGATTAATACACCATTTGGAACGTCTATGGCTATGGGAAACCAGTACGAAAAGGATCAGGGGCCAAGATCAGAATGGCCATTTCTTACTGAATGATGGAGAATGCTCAAGGGGCCATATAACTTACTGGTGCTCCTATTTCATTCCTTCCTTTGATTCAACATTGGTGTAAATTATATAAATCATAGAATTATTAAATATTTTCAGTCACTGGCATTTAGTTCCAAGAAAGAATGAAAAGCATTTGTTACATTTTTGCTAGCTTTGAAAAAGTAAAATCTACTTTTTTTTTCATTTCATAGTTCAATTTCAAAGTTAAGCCACTTTTGACAAAGCCAAATAATTTTGGGGTAGTTCTCAAAATTTTCTCATGGTGCTTACGTATCCAATTTTCCAATTATCCACCAACGTTACAATCATTGCAACAGTTCTAAACTGAATCTTTGCTTCCGATATTAGATGTACACTTCATGAAAAGATTACTAGTTAAATAATGAAATTCTAAAAAATATCTGAAAGTGATTTCAGAAAAGGCTCCAGTAATTCACATCCACTTTTCCATTTAAGAATTTGTTCATTGAACAGTCTAATTACATGAAGGCTTTTTTACATTTTTGTGTGTTATAATTAATTAAATATTTTATTGATGTTGCTCGTGACATTTTTTACGGTGCAGTTGACAGCATGACCGCAGATGATGCATGTAACTGGTGCAGAATTCCAATAAACTCCTCATTTCAAACACTAATGCACTAGATTGCTGTCATATTCTTCGACAAGTATGACAAATCAGATATTCATGCTTGTAACAATACAAGTACATTTGATTAGTAACTTTTCTGTTCTTCCTCGAGGGAGATCTAATTGGTATCTCTAGCTATCAAGCCATTTATTAAATGATACCTGCCTTCTCCTTTCTCAAGGGCATTGTTAGAATCAACCCCAATAAAGTGGTGTCCTATCTTCCCGATGTTGAATTCACTTGAGCTCCTCTGACATTGTGAATCAGCTGGCTGCTTGAAACTGGAGTCATCCATTAGATGTCTGACTGCTGCAGTAAACAGTCGCTACAGAATTTGGCAATCATCCAGAAAGGTGGGATATTACTTTGTTTTCAAGGGGACAAGAGCTTGGGCAGGCAGGCAAATTCACAACAGAGTGCATAAGATGAAACCCATCATTGTGGTTTAGAAAATCAACCTGACAACATGGAAATCATTGATCGCAGAGAATCTGCTCATGAAGTTTGTTATGTATATTTATATCACAGTGAAACAGAACACTTAAATCGTGTCCTTCCTCAATTTTTATTTCTATCCTTTCATGGACTGTGGTGTTGCTGGCTGGGCCAATATTTCTTGCCTATCCCAAACTGAGCTGGGCTGAATGGCGTACAAACCCAATATAAAGCTTTATTTGTACAAAATGTAACTATCTAATCTACTACTTGTGCCATCTTAATTTTTAGAGACAGCTAAGAATTGTAAATATCTGAATAAGTGCACCCAAACCCAGTTTATACCTGGAAATTGACATAAATTAATAGTAATAATGTTTCAGCCGCAACGGTATATCACTTATGTGGAAGTAATCTCCCTCCAGCTGTCCTGACCCCTATTGGCAAATTTAACAGTTTTGGAACTGAAATTGAACCAAATCAAATGGCTCAACATTATCCACGGAAGTTGTCGACCTTATAATGTGATTAATTTCCCAGTTGTTATTTCAAGTCGTTAGGTCGAGTTTATTGCCATGAGCACAGCTAAGGTGAGGTTCAGCCGCAATGAATATCTTGCTTGCAGCAGCATCATAGGGACATGCACTCTGACAACACACACAAATATATGTAGAAAAACAGATTGCACAAAACTAGTTGCTGGAGGAAATTAAAAGGTCAGGCATCTATGGATAGAAATAGATAATGATTTGAAGAGAAGCCCCAGCCTGAATTGTTATCTGTCCATTCCCGCTACACATGCTACCTGATGTATTGAGTTCATCCAGCACTTTGTTTTTCACTCTCAAGATTCCAGCATCTGTATTTCCTGTATGATTGTAATAAAAGTGCTGGAAATTGTGTGCAAGAAAAACAGGACATTAATGCAAAAATACACAAGTCTGTAATATTCCATTACTGAGGTAGTGTTTTGCATGTCAGGTAAAGAACCTGATAGCTGCAGGAAAGTAGCTGTTCCTGAACCTGGTGGTTTGTGACTTTAGGCATCTATACCTCCTGCTGGTTAGAAGGTATGAAAAAAGGGCATGGCCCAGATGGTGCGGATCCTTGATGATGCTGCCACCTTGACACAGATTTCATGTAGATAGATGCCTTTGATGGTGATGAGGCCTGTGTCGTGCTGGACCCAGCTGAGTCCACCACTGTGTGCAGCATGCCTGAGCATTGAAATTGCAACCAGTCACATTGGATGAGAAGTTTTGCACTTATTGTTGGTGCACTATGAAATAATTGTATTGAGTGCTAAAGCCACTTCTACTCTCCCCATGTAAAACAAAATGGAATATCATGCTCTTTGTGCCAACAAAACAGTAGTAACACATGATTTGGCTATTGAGGAGGAGACCAAAGCTGCATGGGAGAGGAGTAGCCCTCAAATTCACTAAAACATACTTGCAAGTCCTGGTCACTCAGATGCATGCCTGGACACCTGGTGGCGCTGTTACTAGCTGCCTCTGCCCACAGTCTGGTAGTCTTGTTTTTTTGTAGTGTTTAAAGTGTGTTTTTTGGGGGGGGGGGCAGTATTTTATGTAGGGGGAAGAGGGTATGGTAAGGGGGAACCGTCCTTCAGTCACTTCCTGACGAGGATGTGACTGTTATCTGAGTCGTGCCCTCGCCCACCCTCCTCGCGGCCTACTAATTGGATTGGCGCGGCCTTTCCTGCCAGACCGGACCGGAGCTTCAGCAGCAGCAGCGAGGCGCTGGAAACATCGCGGAGCGGACGAGGCCTGGAATCGCCGCTTGGAGCTCCAGAGTGTTGGGCCGCTGCTCCAACATCGAGGAGCTGTGGGTGCGGAGCTCCCAACGCGGGCGGGACTGACGTCGACATCGCGGAGTCCAGGGACCTTTTGCCGGGGGTCGCCAGCACGAATCTCCGCCCAGCGCGGCCTGTGGACATTGGGAGCCGCGGACTCCGGTGGAAGGTGGCCGATTCAGAGGTCCAGGCCACTGATGGTGTTCTCCCGTTCGACGTCGGGGTTCCATCGTTCCCGGCGAGAGGGCCTGAACATCGGGATGCCCGTACCGGCGACTGCGGGGTGCTCGGGAGGCCCCGACCACGGGTAAACATTGGGGAACATCAGTGAGGAGATTGACTGGACTTAGGTTCCTTCCCTCACAGTAGGGAACTTTGGTGCCGCTGTGGGGATGTTTGTGTTATGGACTACTGTGTTCTGTGTTTTTGTGTTTTTTTTCAATTATTTGTATGACTAAGGGAAAAAGAATTTCATTGTCTCTTAATTGAAGACAATGACAATAAATTCAATCAAATCAACTCAAATCAAAGAAGGTCCTGTGAACCTGGGGACCAGGGGATCCACTAGGTAGGCTACTGTTTACCTCTGGGAGTGAGAATCCTAACACAGTGGAACAATGTAGAAAGATATGTTTGTGTCCACACATAATATTTCAGGGCGACCTGCACACCATCCTTCAAGGTTGTGATTCTGATTCCTTAAGTGAAGGGTCACTCATCAAGAAATACAGAAAAGTAGCAGGAAGCAAGTTGTTTTGAAGCAGGCGGAGCTCAGATGATGTATACAAATTCCATAAGCCATGATATATATGTACAATATTAGTGTTAAGGTCCAGAGGCAGGAAGGAGCTAGTTTCCTTATATTGGGAGCTATGATTTAGTACATAAAACCGTATAGCACAGTAACACTCTTTGGCCCACAATGTCTGTGCTGAACTAATCTTTGCCTGCATGTGATCCATATCCATGTGCCTGTCTAAAAGCCTCTTAGCCACAACTAACAAATTAGCTTTCACCACCAAAATGAAGGAGTCAGGTATGTTTCTGGAACTTGAGGAAATTATTCTCATTTGTGAAGGCCAAGTTTATGCTGAGGGGCCGGAAATGAGTTTTGTCCGTTCATTGTCCTCTCCTCTCTTCTCTGCTACCAAGATTAATCCTGATGCAGGGTCTCAAGCTGAATCGTTGACTTTGCCTCCTTGGATGACCCGCTGAGTTCTTCAAGGTTTATTTTTGCCCCACATTCGAGCATCTACAATCTTTTATGCATCCACCTTCTCGCCTGCTTTTTCACTTTCTCTGCTGTGATGCAGGGTCTCAGAGCTGAAACATAATTGTTTCTCTTTCAGCTACCGTACCTATTGAGTTTTATCCACTGTTCTCTGTTGTTATTTAATATGTTTTTTATGGTAAGTCTTTAATATATTTAAAATAATTTATTTACATCTTTTCATCTTTACCCAGTGCATATGTTCTCATTCATTTAGTTTTTAATTTTCATGCAGTGTTTTTATGACACCTTTAATTAATTGGATTAATTTGATCGCAGGTCACAGGTCATCTACAGATTGAGGTCTGATGTTGAAATTAATTAGGTTTTGAGGTGCATGGTAGAATTTCAAGGTAGAAATGTCGTAGTGGTAACGAGTTTATTGAAATGGTGTACACATTGTCAGGGTTATTCAAAAATACCGTACAAGAGGCATTCAGCTGTAGATTATTGCAAAGCATTGTACTGGTCATAGAGAGATCTCACACAAACCCTTTGGTCCACTGAGTCTACGCTGACTAACAACTACCTGTTAACATTAAGCCTACATGAATCCATTCTTATTCTTACCATGTTCCTATCAACTCCCCAGATTCTACCACTCACCTGCACACTGGGATATTTTACATTTGCCAATTAGCCTATCAATCTGCATGTGTTTGTGATGTGGGAGGAAACGGGAACATTCAAAAGAAACCCACATGGTTCCATGGAGAATGTGAAAACTCGGCAAGAAAGCACCAGAGGTGAGGATTGAGCCCGGATCTCTGGAGCTGTGAACTCTTCTAGTTGCTTCACACTGCCACTATAAATATTACATTATATAGGTGCTGGAAATCTGAAAGTAAAACAAAAAAAGGGTATAAAAGCTTTGTGAGTCAAGAGGGGTAAATGGAACAAGAAATATTTCAGGCCAATGACCTTTTTTCACAAGTTAAATAAGTTAAAGATATAACAGGATTTAAGTAGATGCAGTGGTTGTAAGGAATCAATGTGATGGAGGAGAAAGGGTCTGTGGTGGGTGAAATCCTGCAAATATTAAATCGCAGAAGAGTTGACAGTGAAAATGAAGAAATAATGATGATTCTAGAGATGGTGTAAATGGAAAAATGGATTCCAACTGCACCTCCTCAAGACCTCCTTTGCAAATTTATTTCCAACATCTTCCCCTGACATTTTTCTTGCTCAAAAACTTGCTACATCTCTGACATCCGATCCTGATGAAAAGTTACTGATCCAGAACCTGAAATCTGTTTCTTTCCGCACAGATACTGCTTGACCTGGTGAACATTTTTAGCTTTCTCAAAGAGAATGGTCTGCAATCTCCACCTATTTTTGGAGAACTGCAAACCTTTCCCCTAATTGTTTTATTTTTAATTGGAGCATATGGATAAAATTATAAGAAACTAATACTGACAAGTTTTAGGAGGAAGATGGAATTGGATTTGTTCCAAAGTAGAGCAAGACATTACACCTGATTAAATTGGAGCAAGTCCTTGGGAATTAATGAAGCTCCCTTGTCCATTTCTACGGAAAAGTTCCAGGAAACTGGTAATTACTGAACGAAGCTCTGATTTGCAATATATCAAAAGAATAATATTAAACCAGGCTGGCATAATTGCAAAGTGAAATGTGAAAGTGATGATTTCTGCTAAAATATGATGAAAGAAAAAAAATCTTCATGTGAACTGACAATTTGAAAAGAAAGATTGATCTGCAGCAAAGGCTTGACCCAAGGGATTACTATGACTACTTGAGGAAGGAATACAAGTTTGAAAGTTATTCTGAGCAAAGTGGAAATTCCACTGCTGTGAATTTCAAAGGCGAGTCTGGTTAAGGGGGGTCAAGTACATTTAGCTAAAAATGTGGACACGTCAGTCATATCCCAAGGCAAACTTTCACTTCAAATGATACATTGGATAAACTAAATAGTTTTTTTTTTGTCTGCAATAACATGTAAATAAATTTTTCTTATGATTTTTGCTCCAGTTTTCTCTTTTGCTTCTGGATTTCTGCCAAGAATTTGCTCACTGATAGTTATTTTATAGAATAAGAGCAAAGATATTGGAAATACTCATAAGAGCAGTCAGCATCTGTGGAGAGAAGAAACAAACCTGAATGCCTAGCTCTATTGTAGCCTATGTTTCCCATTCATCTGAGGGAAATAGAAGGCAGTCTTCCGACCAGGAGAGGCCTGGACCTAAGTGGAGTAGAATTGGTGACGCATGTTGGCCAGAACAATTTCCTGTTTATGCTGCTCGTATGGAAATCCTCTGACAAAGCTGCCTACCTAGTTTTTGCCATCTGCCATTGTTATCAAGATAATTTTACTTGGTGTTTTTGAAGTTCTCTGACATTTAGATTAAGTTGAAAATAATCAGAAGTGAAACGTCCAAAATTCTAAAAGGCTCGAGAAGGTACGTGCAAAGTTGATCTTATCTCTATGCTGAGATGTCTAAAATATGGTGTCAGAGTGACAGGTTGTCCATTCAAACGGACATAAAAGGAAATTATTTCAGCTAGAAGGTACAAAATTATTGGAATGCCCTAGCCATAAGGACGGTGGAGGCTCAGTCTCTGAATATATTCAGACATCAATACGTTTTAGATATTTAAGGGATTCAAGTGATGTGATGAGTATGCAAAAGAAAAAGTGGTGCTAGGGTAAAGATTACCCATGATCTTACTGAATAGAGGAGTAGGCATGAGGGACCAAGTGACCTAATCCATTTCCCAAGTTCTTAAAACTGAAAGGTGAAAAGTGAATTTGAAAGAAAAAGAGCTAAAAACGTAAACATCTCAATAATTAAAAATGCCATAGAGCAGGACAGCCTACAATGCCTGTGCTGAACATGATGCCCAATTAAACCCATTCCTCTGCCTGCATATGATCTATATTCCTCCATTCCCCGTATATTCATATGCTTATGTAAAAGCCTCTTAAAAATGTTAAAAATGTTAAATTAATGCAAATGATTTAACAATAGGTCACCATTTTAATTCTTAAATTTGTTTTTCACACCAGTACAATTTCCATTGTGGATGTCCCCTGTATAAATGCCGGTGATTTTTAGCAAGCTAGCCACCCAAGCCAGTTTCAAACCCATGTTAAATTTAAGTATCACAGAATTACTGTACTGTAAGCGGCAGCAATCCTTATGCAGACATTTTCCTTTCTTTGGTGGAGTATAAATAATAGCCTATTATTGCCAAACAGCGGCAGTTATTTGTTTGACTGTGCAGCAACTTACGCTGTTTATATGAGAATCAAACATTTTTGCATTGCTCGGGCTTAATCACTTGTGTCATCAGAAGATTTTGTTCCCCTTTCTTCCAAGCACCGGAGATCATTGCTGATTTTTGAGAGGGGGTACCTCTTTGTGAAAAGGAATATATGTGAAGAAAATATTAAAATTAAATCCCATATCTTCCAGGGAAGTCTTTCAGTCTGGGATTTTAATCCAGTGTGTTTTTTTATTAATGTGTACAAATCAAGCTGTTCAAACTGATGTATGCAGCCAGCCAAATTTTAAGATCTACTGCAGTGGTTCCTAATGATTTTTAATACTACGAATGGCAGTAGCTTGAAAAGGAACCATTCTTTGTTCAGTGCCTGTGTAAATGGAAAATTATGTTAATTGAGTTTGATTGGGAATGAGAAAATGCCTCTTAATTATTGTGGTAGTAATTTATTGTTTTTTTTTCCAATATTAATTGCGAGAATTGTAACCCTATTAATGCTCATTTATGACAACAGTAAATAACAGGCATATTTGTGCACTGGTAAACTCCACATATGAAATGCGGAGAGCTGATTATGTCAGTAAAACTAAATGAAGTAGAACCTCCTCCAGGAGCTTCATCTGGTAATTAAATATTTCTGCTTTTCTCTTGGCACCTGTCATATGAACCCAGTGCTTCACCAACTGTTTGGCAACTGTTCCTATGGTGACTTGCACCTTGTCAGTTGGCCGATTTTCAACAACCATTTATAATGAACAACAGTTTAGAATGCATTAAAATCCACTGAAGCTTCTCGTAATCAGACTTGCATCAGTAATTATAGTTCCTGTTGTTCGGTTTAATCTAAAAAGCTTTTCCCAATATTAATAGTAAAATAAATCCCAAGATTCGTCAGACACTGTGCCTTAATTAAATTTTCTTTAAATGCACAGTGTAAGGGCATAATTTAAAAACAAAAGAGAAGATGCTTAGCTTGTCAAACAGCCAGTAAAATAGAAGAAGCAATGGTTCGTTCTTGTGAAATGTCACACAATCAACTACTAGCTTGCATTTACCTTGCGATAAGCGTTGTAGCAGGTAGTATTGCACTGCCTCACAGCTTCAGACACTGGATTCCATCTTGACCTCGAGTGGTATCTCTATGGAATTTACATTGTTTTCCTTTGACTGCATGGGCTTCCTCTGGGTACTTCGGTTTCCTCCCACATCTTAAAACATGTGGGTGAGTAGGTTAATTGGCTGCTGTAAATCATCCCTTGTGTTATGAGAGTTATAAGAACCTAAAGAAAGTTGATGGGCAAAGGAGAGAGAATAAAGTAGAAATACTCCAGGGGAAAATAAAGAAGGGATATAGTACAGATGGGATTGTTCTGCTGGGAGTCAACATGGATCCAAAGGGCTGAATGCCCCCCCTCTTTGTCGTAGTAAATAACCTCTTGCAGATCTTCAGTATTTTACATTTTGGTGTAAATTATTCTTTCTGATGACAAGATTATTTTCATAAATTGAATGGGTTTTTATTTAAAAATACATCAAACATAGATTCCCTTTACTTTTTGAGAACTGTATCGAGGTATTTACGTCAGAGCTATCTGAAATAGTGGCTCAAGGGTAAATGAGACTGGCCTGGGGACAAAATCACCTCCATTTTGCTTTTTCCTCCATTGCCCTGGGTGTAAGCACTGTTCTCCCACATTTTCAAAGCTCCGCCAGTGACATAGTTCCAATTATGGCAGAAGATGATAGAATTCCACATGACATAAAAGATCAGAGAATTGTGCAATGAAACTTGGCGAATTTGATTGATACAACTGATGTATAATTGGCTATTTATACCAAGATGCAGCAGTGTATTAAATAAGCTTAGCTTCAGATTTTCAGTGGATAACAATTTTTCAAGGAAAATGGGACCTCAGTCTATGTAAATATATATTATTCAAATAGCAAAAAACATGCAGTGATGGAATGTGTTTCCTTGTCAATAGATTGCAAGAAACTATGTATCACCATGGCAACTTTGAACACTGTTCCACTGGCCTATTTCGATCTTAGTGCTACAGTAGTTTACTTTGTTGCTCTACATGCAATACTTATATCATCTGGTGAGATGGTAGGGAGTAGGAATTAGGGCTGTGGTGTAGTGCCTTCTTTGTCTTTTTTTTACTTCCTCGATAATTGCTGAGAAAAGAAGTCCATTTTGAATTGTTCTAGATGCTCACAAATCATTTGTCCTCAACAGCTCTGCTATTATTTTCATCTGAGTTATTTATCTTTCAATTTGTGACCTTTGTCACCTCTCCTTTTGCCAATGGGAGAATTGCAGATTTCAAAGCAGGAAAATAATCACAAATTAGTCGATTGATTTTCAATATTCTGGAAGCTCCTTTTATGGAGCATTTCAAAATTTGCTTCATTGGAGATCACTTAAGGTTAGATTTATTTTTGTACCCTTTCCGATGAAATAGATGACATTTAATGCATTTCATTCGTGAGGCAGTCAGTAAAGTGCCATTTTCCCAAAGCTAATGGAGCGCTGTACTTCAACTTCAACTTCGGGATATTGACATTTAATTGTACATCTGCACCTCGCCTGAAGTTGTTGTACCATTTGCTCTTGAAGGTGAGCTATATTAACCTCGCTATTATTTTGACAGCAAGATCAGGCCCAATATGTGTCGACTCACTCTGTTCCAATATTTGAGTCTATTGTGATAACTTAACTTTGCCTTGCCTTTCTCTCACCCTAACACACAAAGTGTGATGGGGCAATGAAATCATTTCTGAGAGTCTGGAAGATTTCTGGAGAAATAGATTTTCAGTTTGTCACGCCACACAGAAAATATGTTCCAAAGATATTAACCTCGACTTGGTTGTTAGCCTTAAAATATAAAATTGTGGCTGTTACGCATAAAAATCCTGTAAACTGGTTCCATCAACTTCAGTAGTAGATAGCAACAATCAGACATGATTAAAGTGAATTTTTAACACTGCCAATTCCTTGGCAGGAATCTTTGGATATGGAGTTGAAAATCGTACACAGGAGTTCAATTGGGCATACATATATTCAATGGCCATATTTGCATCCATAATCTGAATGATTATGGTATTGTTTTAGTCTTTTGTTCAGATAATAACTATTACTCCTCTGGAATGATATACTCACACAACAGCATGTAATGCTATGTTACCTAAGCAAGTTATTAGGAAGGTACACAAAAAAGCTGGAGAAACTCAGCGGGTGCAGCAGCATCTATGGAGCGAAGGAAATAGGCAACGTTTCGTTAATAGGCAAGTTATTAGGAAATTGAGTTACCTTTGACTTAAACAAGAAATTCTGTACAGTTAAGTCAAGTCAAGTCACATTTATTTATATAGCACATTTAAAAAAACAACTCTCGTTGACCAAAGTGCTTTACATTTGTTATAAGAATAATATAAACAAACAAACTGCATACATATATACATCTTTGGATATGGAGTTACCTTTGAATAAAAACAATATGGAGTTAAATAAAAACAAACAAGTCAATGTATGTAAAATGCCAGGTCTATTTTTAGAGATACAGAATGGAAACAGGCCCTTCGCCCACTTAGTCAGCACCGCAATCCCCACACATTAACACTACCCTACACACACTAGGGATAATTTACATTTAAACAAGCCAATTAACCTACAAACATGTACGTCTTTGGAGTGTGGGAGGAAACCGAAGATCTCAGAGAAAACCCACGCGGTCATGGGGAGAACGTACAAAGCCCGTATAGACAACACCCATAGTTTGGATCGAACCCGGATCTCCGGCGCTGCAAGTGCTGTAAGGCAGCAACTCTACTGCTGCGACACTGTAGGGAGACATTTTTCATAAATGTTATCTTATCAATTGTGCGACATATAGTCGAGTTTATTTAATAGAACTGAAGTTGTGTTTATTTAGTGTTTCCTCAGATGAATGTCTCATCCAATGAATTCATTTGTTTTAATGTCACGTCACAAGTTGAACATTTTTTTTTAAACAGTAAGAAATGTAAGGGCAAATTTTATAAAAGACCAATGCTTCTGTAGTATTTATAAGCCTTGTGTTCTTGATATCCATTGAAGCAATTCACCACTGGTTGTTAAGTCATTATTGGAGTAAGTTAAATAAAATGATTGAGCAGAAATGTAATAATGAGGTTTTTATTGTCCCATTATAGAGAACTGATAAGACACGAAATCAGGTGCAATTACAATAATTATATAGTAAAAGTGTTGTTTAATGCTAAAAGCAACACCAAAGTTAATAGTAGAATGAATTGTAATTTTTGTTTATGTTTTGGTGATTTAGAAAACATTTGAGCATAACATTCCCCGTGAGTCTGCCAATCAACCAGCTGAAAAGTAGGAAGGTCCAAATATGTTTTAATTTTCAGGTAGATTTTAATTGTCAATGGTTTATTGTCAGTTGTCTGCCTTGGTGTGGCATTGGCAACTTTTGAAACATGTTGTTAAGCTCTTACAGGTAGTTCTTGGACTATACAAGGGTTCAGTGCCTGAGAGCCATGTGTAAGCTGATTTCTCACTCTCTTAAGTCAGAAATGTTCATTTTCTCCAACTAACAATATTGTGTTGCACTACATATACATGTTTAAATGGTTTCACCATCAAAAATTTACCCTAACACCACCCATGATTATACTATTGGAATATAGTAAACCGTTGTTTTAATACACCTCATTATAACGTATTTTGGTTTTAGTGGACGGACCAACCGATGGCTGCCCCCCGGCTCTCACCACCTCCCCAGCTGCTTCCAGCGCCAGTTGCCTCCCACGTCACCTCCAGTGCATGCCGCAACCCTGGCTGCCCCCATGTTGTCCTCGGCTCAACACCTCCTCCCCAGCTGCTTACAACTCCGGTTGCCCCCATGTTGCCCTCAGCTTGACACCTCCTCCAAGGCTGCTTACAGCTCCAGTTGCCCCCTACGCCACCTCTGACTCCCTGGTTACTTGCAGCCCCGGCTGCCCATGCCACCCCCAGTTTGCTTCCTGGCTGCTTCCAGGCTGTGCCTGTTGCTGCCACCATAATTACCAACCCTTACCGGCACTCCAGCTGCCCGCAACCCGCAACCATTGACTCTGCAAATCCTCACCTCTCCCTGGCCGTCAGTAAGTCAGGGCCATCAGACCACCTGGATTCTAGACCCAGTTCTGGACCAAGAGTCTGAAGAAGAGTCTTGACCTGAAACGTCTCCTATCCATGATCTCCAGAGATGCTGCTTGACCTGTTGAATTTCTCCAGCACTTTGTGTCCTGTTGTACATTAACCAGCAAGTATAGTTTTTTTTGTTTCTACTACTTATATAACTTGTTCATAGCAGACAATTGGCGATAACAGACACCATTCCCCCGGTATGGTCTGTTATAATGAGGGTTTACTGTATATATTGTATCTAGCCATCAATGAACATTACAAAACATTATTATTATTAACATTATCATCCTGATAAATGCTTGAAAAATGCATGGAATATATGTGTAAAGTTGAATTTCCATAAGTTCGGTCATCTGTAACCTGAGGTCGACCTGCACTTGATTTTCGGGTTGCCTGACATTTTCATATCAATTAGTTATGGTATATTTATCCTTGGATCTCATTTTGGCAAGTTGTTTAATAAACCACAGAGGAAAAAAGAAGAAATGGAGCGAAGATTAGATTTGGTAAAGCTGAGTTAAATTTAATTGTGGGAGGGAAGCAGTGCTCTGTCGGGAAAACAAAAGAGTTGCAGAGTGAGCAAAGTGAATGAAAGTGGCTGAATCTTAACTTCAGTGCAGTAAGGATGGAGAAAGAAGAAAGGACATGCAGTTAGGCTTTTTGCAGCACCCAAAGTATATAATCCAGAATCATATTTTGTGTACAATGGCAAAATTCAATTTTTTTGGTAACATTATTTTCTTTTTAGCACTTTCATTTTCTGCTGTGCATTGGGAATCTGTATTATGTATTAATAGAGAAAAGGGCAAAGAATGGAGTCATGCATATCTTTATTCAAGAACTGTTACATGCACATGCGCATAAGATCATAAGCAGCCATTCTGTCCTGAGCTCCATTATGGAAGAGGATTGTGGACAGAGTAAAAGATTCAAGGATCTACTCAAAACCTCCTTGTAGAAATGCAACATTCCCATTACTCTTGGGATTCACTGGGGTCTTTATTGCTTAATAGTAGTGACAACACCTAGTAATCTGCCTTCAGTTTTGTAATTCCTAGCCCGAGCACAATGAACATAATGTTCTCTTGCTGCATTATAACTTGGTTTACACCATCAACTGGATCTGCTTTTGGGCAAGTATACTTTATTATTCTGAAGTCTGAGAGTTTGAAGAAGGGTCTAGACCTGAAACGTCACCAATTCATTTTCTCCAAAGATGCTGCCTGACAGGCTGAATTACTCCAACATTTTGTGTCTATCTTTGGTGCAAACCAGCATCTGCAGTTCCTTGCTACCTACTTTATTATTAACATGTAACTGGGTCAAGGAGAGAGCGCTCATGGTGCGGCCCTTTTCCACCAATCTTTCCGCCACCACGCACAAGAAGCACAATGCGCCATTATTTGCAGATGCCGAGAAGTGTGTTCAGCTCTGGCTGAACAATTTCTAATCTTGTGATGTGGACTCGATAAGAAGAACGTGTAATGCAATCAATATTGTGAACATTATAGAGACACAAAAATAAGTGTTGATTTGCATAATGTGTGCTAAAAAATAATCAGTAGCTTTAATGTTTCTGCCACATAGGTTTTGCATTAATTCCCATCTTGTGCTCACTCTGTCCAATCCCAGGTTTGTTGTGCTATTCGTGCTACTAAGATTTTGGGGAAAGTCTATGCTTCCTCCATTCTCAAATCTGTGTATGTATTTAGGCAGAGATTGCATTTATGGATTGTGAATATGGTATAACTAGTTTGCCAGGCAGAACCTTTGGACATCTAAAGGTATAAGCATTTATCTAACTAGGCCTCAGAAGCAAGGTTTGCGGGCAGAATGGGGGGGGGGGGGGGGGGGGGGGGGGGGTGCAAATTGGGATTGGATGTAGGTTTCTTTCATTTGGGACATGGCTCAAACCAATTCAGAATGATAACATGATTAATTCTTCTTTCTGATGTAAGCCAGTATTATATTTTTCTGGGGCTATTGACTGAATTCCTGAAGAATGCAGACCACAACATAAAACTCATTTGATGTTGTGTTTTGCACATTTGAGCCACAGGACAGATGGTATGAAACAAAAAGAAGGTTCTCAATGTTGTGAGAAATGCTGCTCTGTGGTGGAAGTAAGGTACATCATGGGAACAGTGGAGAATACAGGAGCTGTTTCTCATACTGGTTCAATAGAGAATGTTGTCCGAGATTGGACTGGGGCATGTTATGTTTAACAGAGGAAAATTTGCTTTGTGTTCAGCTTTCTAACCATGAGGGTGCTTGAGACTGAAATAAATGAACACCAACATACTTCCTGTTCATGCAGAGGAACTATTGCAGCATGTTTTAAATGGTGGAAATAGTTTTGTGAGTATAAATGTGTACATTGCCTCCATCGTGTCATTGTGAAATCTGATTTCAATTATCTCTAAAATGTGAATTTATGCTGCAGTGAGACAATGGTTGCATTTTTAGACCGGCAGCCTGCAGGTCTCAAGTTTAAATTCCATCATGACAAGTCATGAAATTGAATTTAATAAATCAGGTGCTTAGTGGACCAGCTTCAGAAAAATGACCATGACAATATCTCAACTATTGTAAAAATCCTAATGTCCTACAGATAAGGTCACTTGCCAGGCCATCGGGTGGAGCTTGCATGTGACTCTGGTCACAGACAATGCAACATCCCGTGTGCAGGAATTTTCCCATGTATTTATAATTTCTGAAAAGCTAAACTTAACCACTACTTTTTCTATATTATAGCTAACTTGCTAACTGTCCCTAGACTTCCTATGCTCTGACCTCAGTCACGAGCCAACTAAGCAGTACCTCTATTATAAGCCTTGAGAAAATCCAAATACATGACGTATTTCTCTTTTCTGTTGCATCAAAAAATCGAATAGGGTTGTTTAAAAGCAGTGTCTTGCATTTGGAAATTGCCATTTACTACACTATAATAATTTCAGTTTCAAAGCATTCTTCAGCTATATATTTGAGTTAAAAAATCATTATCTTTACGAGTCATGATGCTGAACAACTACCTTATAATTCCCTGCACTTGCTCTCTCTTTGTAAATACAGTCATAGCATTAGTTATCTGTCAGTCCTTTGACACCATTTCCTTTACAAATGAATTAGAATAAAAATACCCTTGCTATCTTCTTGCAATATATGGGAGCTGGGCAATTCATGCTGGATAATAAAGGTTGCCTTGCTAGCATCACTCACATTGCAAAAATAAATTAAGGAAACATTGTTGGACATGCTAATTCATTTGTTAATTTTCCTACACAACCTATTGCCAGATCCCCATATGACTTGGCGGGTAAAAAGACTTCAGAGACAGAAAGGCAGAGGGAGCCTTTAATTATTATAAAATATGTCTGCAATTGAATCCAGTAATACCAGATAGTGAAACAAAATGATTCTTAGTGGTAGAAGGTAAAATGCTAACTTAAAATGAAAAGCAAGGTATTTGTGATATTTCATTTTTGATATACCTGTGCTTTATCTGAAATTACTTTCTAAAATACTGAAACATGTCTTTGACATGGGATGAGTATAATTATTTGCTTTAAGCCGTGAGAAATGTTAAGAGTTGAAAGTGCACTGCTGATACTTACTGATGCTGATAGTTACTGTAATCATCCTATAGTTGACCTTCTGCTTGACACTGTCAACAGAGAGAAAATGAAAAATGCTCCATTATCCCAAACTGTCAACCCTCGCTCTGAAGAAGACCTGGAACTCATGGGGGTAATTTCTCAATTATAGTGTATGGGAAAGATTACACAACATTTGAATCAGTTTACTCACAAATGGCTTTTCAATATTTGGAGGTCATCTCTCTGTCAGTGGAGTTTGTCCTTGGCAATGTGGAAAAGGTTTGTGTGGCCTTTTTTCCCCAAATAAATCCTGTATTAATTTTGGAGCAGATTTATTAAAGCATGCAGGGTGCACATTCTTGCTCTTGTGAGCATCTGCCACGTTGCTGCGATGCAGAGCATCCTGTAATCCTTTAAAAAAATTAAAGATGTCTTTGGGGGATAATGGTTTCATCCAGTTTTAGTTAATGAATGCAATGAAGTGATACCAGAAACAAAGGGCCAATAAACAGAACACTGCACAGATATTCAATAAACTAGTTAGAATCAACAAAGACAGTAGTAAACCGATGAATATTTCTAAATTCTAGAAGCTGACCACTTCATTTGTCTCTTTTCTCCCTTTTATCAATGTTTTGTTTAAACTGATGCTGCCTCATCTACTTCCTCTGGCAGTTTGTTCAATATACCAACCACCCTCTGTGTGTAAACGTTACCCCACAGGTTATTAGTAAACCTTTTCTCTCTCATCTTAAACCATGCCCTCTAGTTCTTGATTCCCTACCCTGGAAAACTACTCTGTGCATTCACCCTATTTATTCTTATACATTTAAGATGCCTGTGCTCCAAGGAATAAAGTCCTAGCCTGCCCATCGTCTCTCCACAGCTCAGACCCTCGAGTCCTGGCAACATTTTCGTAAATCTTCTCTGCACTCGTTCCAGCTTATTGGCATCTTTCCTTTAGTAGAGTGGCCAAAGCTGAACATTCTCCAAGAGTGGCCTTACCAGTGGCTTGTATAACCTGACTTCGACACTAAGTTCCTAGACTGATGAAGACCAACATACCAAAAGCCTTCTTCACCATCATATCTAACTATGGCACTACTTTCAGGCAACTATGTACTTGTTCTCCTTGATCCCTCAGGTGGTGTGGCGCTGGTGGTGTGGCGGCGCCTATCGGCAGCGGCTCGACTACAGTCCGTCTGTCTTTTTTTAAATTTTTGTCTTGTTAAATATATGTCTTGAGTCTAGTTTAATTATTTTTCTTTAGCTGTAGATTTGTGGGGGGTGGGGGAAACCGTTAGTCTCTTCCCCGTTCGGGGACCCGACTTTTTCCCTGTCGGGTCTCCGGAGTCATTGAGCCTAACATCTTGGAGCCGGCGGCGGCCTCTGGCCGGGACCAACCCGAGGGCTCCAGTCGCGGAGCCTGCGGACCTGCCATCGCGGAGCTGGCCGTCTTTGGAACGGGGAGAGCTGTGGTGACGCGCGGCTGCGACCCGACTTCGGAGCTTCGTAGGCTCCAGCCACAGGCCCGGTGGACAGGAACATCGGGAGCTTGCAGGTCCCTGGTGGGAGACCGCTTCTGGGAGCTCCGGCTATGACAACTTCTCCCGCTGGAATCCGGGGGTTTAAAGGACACGGAGCCGGGCCTAACATCGCCTGGCGCAGCTTAAACGGCCACAGGACTTACCATCGCCCACCGGGGCCTTTAACATTGGGAGCCCCAGTTCGCCTCGACGCTGCAGTTGAATTGCTGGACCGCGGGAGAAAAACAAAGGGAAGAGATAAGAGATCCACGGTGATGGATGTTTATGTAAACTGTGTTAAGTGTGGGTCTTGGGTTTTTTTGTAATGTAAGACTGTAGAAAATGCAACTTTGTTCAAACCAAGCTGTGAATGACAAGAAAAGGCATTCTATCCAATTCTATTCTATTAGAATTGGATAGAATTCCACGACATTTCCCAATCCCTTACCATTTACTGGGAATGTCCTACCCTGGTTCGACTTCCCAAAAAGCAACACCTCAGACTTATCAGAATTAAACTCCATTTGCCGTACATGGCCTACTTACTCAGCTGATCAAAATCCTGCTGTAATTCTTGAAAGCCACCTTCACCATCTACGATACCAACTATTTTAGTGTCATCTACAGATTTACTAAACATTTTCTCATCTAAATTGATGATATAGATTTCAAACAGCAATGGGCCCAGCACTGACCCATGAGGCAAACCACTAGTCAAGCCTATTATCTGTAAAAAAATATTCCTCCAAATATTCCTCCACCATCTCCTACATCCTACTATAAATCCTATTCTGTATCCAGCTAATTAGCTCTCCCTAGATCCCATGCAATCTAACCATTCAGAGGAACCTGCCATATGGAACCTTAACCTTGATTGTTTTCTTTAGCATTGAGCTGCTGTCATTCTCCCACAATGGGGTTTCATTAGAGCCAATGCTGGCGGGACTTCTTCACTTGAGGCATTGACATGGCCATGACTAGACACATGGTTGGTTGGAGACATAGTGTACGGGGCAATAACTTATCCATTCCAAAGTGCATACTCCCAAAATATCTTCAGATACCTGGATGTCCCAGAAGAATGACACATTTGCAGATTTTCCCAGACTCTCAATCCTGAGATGTGGGAATTGCTGTGGGGAGACCTTTAGCTCTGCTCTTTTGCCTGGATCACATTCTCTGTGAGAGTCAAGATCGGGTTGACTTTCAGCTTGCTCATCATAGTTTTTTTTCCAAGTGGCCACAGCAGATCGCTTCTCTGAAAATGTTGCTACTACAGTGCCAGCCACATCACCCAGGCCCATATTTAGACAAATATGACTAATTACATTGAGGTCTAAAAGCATCTCAAGTACTGGGTGCTACCAACAGTGATGCTTCCCACGTGTGCTGGCAACTCTTGACTACACTCATGCGATAAGGGCCCTTTTTAAATGGGTGGACTTCTCGAAATCAGGGAAGCTTTTCGCTCACCAGATTGGTTGCACAACTTCATTGTGATGTGTTCAAGCTGAACAATCTAGCAGTCAAAGACTATAGCTGGTGCAGGAGGGAGGAAGAACAGCACAGTGAGCCAAACCTGCAGGAAATGAGCTTGAGTCTGAAGTACAGCATGTGCAAGGGAAGCAGGAGGAAATGCAAGGCTGCCAGAACATGTCCCGGTTCACTGTCCACAGCCATGCCACTCCATCTGAGCAGAGGCATTGTTGCAGGGGACGCCCTGAAAGCAAGAAATTCATCTCCCAACTGTGCCAGTAAAAGCACAGTCTTTGATGAAAATCCAGTTGCTCTCCAATAATTTTCAACAACATGGTATTACCAATATCCATGCTGGAGAGCCTGACTTTAATTTCACAATTCTTTACTTTGCAGGTCCTCCTATACTGATTATAAGACATCAACGAGTAAGTCTGTAATCATTTAATGAAATTAGTCTTTCCATGGCACACGGCTCACTCTCATAATTCTTGAGAGGATATGAGATTTATTTCTCTATTGCTCAGTTGAGTAGGGATTTACATGCCAGGAGAAGACAGCTGGGGGCACTCCTGCCCAGACCTTATGTTGAGGCAGAAACAGAGATTTTTGGAAACATTCAGCAAGTTAGGGAGCATCTGTTGAAAGAGAATTAATATTTCAGTTCAAAATCTCTTTTTGGAATTGGGAAAGAGTAAAAACAAGTCATCCTATGTTGCTCCTGGTAAATCTCTGATCTCCTTAGCAAATACCAGAATCTAGGAACTCTCTCACTTTTGTCTGCAGTTTCATTGCCCTGTGTGGCAGTCACAGTGTGTGTTGCTTGTTTCTGGCAGCCAAGTGGAGTGTGCCTTTTATGAGCTGATACCCTTCTCACATCAGTGCATAGCAATTTGTTGGAAGTTGTATCAAACAGATTGTGGTCCTGTCAGGATCTGTGCCAATCCTGTTTTAGATACCATTGTGTTCCCATCTTTAGTTTTAACCCTTAACATCAGCATTGGCAAATTCCTTACATGAACATTGGGATGCATCTAATTTGCTTGTACAGGTCCCATAGCTTTCAATACTTGTCCTAGTACCACAGGGGTTTTAAACTCTCCCAATTGCATCATCTTTTCAGCCTTGCATTCATTTTTATAGTGCTCTATCCACAGAATAGTTAAACCATGGAAGGAGGTCATTAGATCAATTGAATTCATACTGACTCCATGTAAGAGCAATCCACTTTGTTTCTCTTCTTACTTTCGAGTCTTGCGCCTTTCAGAAAATTGTGCAGCTCCTTTCTGATTTGACATTATTACAATGCCTAACCAGAAGTGATCACCTTTGGGATCTTGCAGGGGTTATATGCGGGTCCTGTGACCTATTAAAACTTTGCTCAGGGAATGTTTGAGCCAAGTTGTAATCATGATAAAGTCTGCACACTGATTGTTGTCAGGATAGTTGAGGGGAGGGTATCGGTGCAGACTTGCAGAAGCTTGAAAACGTTGTCATCATCTGTCCCATTTGAAATCATGAGATAAATCAGGAGTATGAAATCTGTCTCTTCTTATTGCTGAGATGCAATGAACTATGCCACCTTTAGTGCTACACTGGGTGAGATTAATTAGAGCTATGTTTCAATTGGGACCTCCTTGTCTATTTGGTTCAATAAAACACCGTGTGAACAAAGAGGGAAGCCAGCTGATTGTACTTGGTAACTATGTTAAATTATAGTATTACTCAACATTGAGCAAAGGCATTATGGTGGAAAATCTTGCTCTTGCCTCCCTATACTGTTTAAGTAATTCCTAAATCTAAATATGAAGTTCAATGGCTTCTATTTTGAAAAATAAATGAGGATGGACTGATTAGCACCATGCAGGCAGAAACCAGGTAGACTAATTTCTTTCTTTCTGGGTGAAATTTTAACATAGATAAATCATGTTCATCTGTTTCTCCATAGTTAGCTTTCATATTGATTGTGTGGTCCAGAAGCTTACTCAAGATTAGAGAGTTTAGATTTAGTTATAGACATACAGTGTGGAAACAGGCCCTTCAGCCCACTGAGTCTATGCCGAACAGCGATCCCCACACACTAAGACTGTCCGACACACACGAGGGACATTTTACAATTTTACCAAGCCAATTAATCTATAAACCTGTACGTCTTTGGAGAGTGGGAGGAAACCGGAGATCCTGGAGAAAACTCATGCAGGTCATGTGGTGAACGGACAAACTCCATACACACAGCACCCGTAGTCAGGATCGAACCCAGGTCTGTGGTGCTGTAAGGCAGCAACTCTACCACTGAACCACCGTGCCGCCATGGGGCCAGTTAAGGAAATTATGGAAGTCGACAATTTAACAGCAAGGACATTATGTTGTGGCATTTTAGTTAAGTACTAGACGACCCATGGACCCTATTGGGTCCCCGTTGTGATGCAAGTGAAGTACACACGGAGGTATTAGATAAAAATGGTGATCTGAAAATGGCACCGGCCCCAACAAACCTCCCTCAACTGCGCACGAGCAATTACCAGGCACAGCCACCCTCCCCCAACTGCACAGGCATGGCTGACGATGATCCGTGGACCTGTTGGGTCCCCAATTGTGACGGCGATGGTGCAGAAGGGGCATTGCCGTCCAGGTGGGGACTGACGGTAGAGGGGACCAATATTGCGCATGCGTGGTTTTTATGATATTTAAACAAAACATTTATAAATTTTAAAATATACCACCGATCAGAACAAAACTTATTACACTTGCAGCACAGAAGAATGGTGAGTAGGATGGCAAAAAATCATAGCGTTATTGTGTACTGCTGTTGCGCCAATGTTAAAAAAATGTAGGGATATGGAGTTGTGTGGGGCTGGTCCCAACAACACGTGGGGCTCTAAAAATCTTGCACTGTCTGAAAATCCCGCGCGCCAATGGCTTGTCGGCCCGCAGGCGCATTGAGGGCGTGCGCAGCATCTCGATGGGTGTAGGCACCGTCTTGACGACGTACGCAGCGTCTTGACGTTGTACGCAGCGTCTTGATGGCGTATGCCTAGCGCGTGGCATTGCGCGATGACGTTGCATGATGACGTCACCACCCGATGACGTGCGACGTCCAAATTCAGTCGGCCTGCCCAGCTGATTGGTGAGTATGATGTCGGGACCAGCCCCGCACAACTCCATACCCCTCTGCGGTTCGAATTGGTGACCGACTGTGACCTCCGGTGACCTTCCGATCTGCAGAGGATTTTGAGAAGGGGGGGGGGGTTGGAGCGGGTGGGTGGGCTGCGGGAGGCGTGGCGTGAGCGCAAGGGCATTGTGACATCGGCAGCTGCTGATTCAAAGATAAAAGTACATTTTGTGAAGGATTTTATTGAAAATGTGTACAGAAATATGACGACATATAATGAGGAGTGGATCTCCGAATGTAAAAGTAAAATCGCTAGCAAAATGGTAAAAATCTCGGCGTTTTTGCGTCTGGTTTTCGCGGAGTAATGAATCAAAGGCAAAATCAAAGGCTGACACATGCAAGCACGCACGCACGCACACACCCACACACACACTTTTAAAAGTATATAGTTAACTTTTAAAATATACCACTGATCGGAACAAAACTTCTTGTGCTTGCAGCACAGGAGAATGGTGAGTAAGGTGACGAAAAATCGTAGCGCTACCATGCGACGTTTTTGGGCAAATGTAAAACAAAATGCAAACCGGAAAATAACAAGATGAGAATTTTATAGACAGACAGACAGATACTGTTATTCATTGTTGAGAATGAGTGTGGTTTTAGAGACAGCATGACCACTTGCATAGCACTTTTGCTATTGCAGCTGTGGACAGAAAAAGAATATTGATACTCTTGACACATCCTTTGGCAATCTTGATTCACTAAGTGGCTATTTACAGCTGAGTGAAACCTGGAGGTAGGAAGTTAATTTTAAATACAGTGAAGGGAAGGAGACAATAAATTAATTATTTGAAGGTGTGTGCATATTCCGTGCGTTGTTTATGGGATCGTTCATCTGGCCTCATCCTTTAAGGGTGTCCTTTTTCCAAAGATTTTGTTCCTTACCTATAGTACCTCTCTTCAAATATATATTTTGCTGATTAAAATTATTATACATTCCAAAATTCTATCACAGAAAGGCTGTAATTTATTTTAAGCGTGGAAAATGTCAGGTGCTGATTTGGAAAGGAATGTACATCGATTTGCCTCTTGAACCCACTGTGGAAAGAGATTAATTAGTGCTAGCTCTAGCACTCTCCTGGATAAAGGGAGTTTTCACTTCATTGTACTTACGACACATGAAAAATTGGTGGATCTGTGAAAGCCACTGTTTTGTCTCATGTGATGAAGCCATTGTTTTTATTAGTAATTTGTTTGTAATATTTAGGAATCAGCCACTGTGGACAATTGGTAGTAATCTGTTTACAAATCTGTTTGACTGATGGGCATATACTTAACATCGCCTGTGCCTTGAACAGATAAGGAATGAGAAGCACACAGAGAGCTTTGAAGTAGACATGATTGAGACTTTGGAGAGCAGATGATTCCCAGTGGTCGGCTTGTTAATGTCCAGGGGGCAAAACAAATCTACAGCTGGCAAAATATGACAATTCTATCATCTATTTTTGAATGGTATTGCTGGCAGTTTGACCTTACCTTTACACGCACATAAATATTTTGGAAGTAATGATGCTGTTAATATCGGGCTACCATGACCTAGATCAAAAAATGTTTATTCGCCTTCGGCAACAACACACAAATGTCACAAACATAATGTTTTAACTCATTCTCAGCACACTATGACTCTCTCACTTGCTATGCTTCAATTTCTATACATGAGCCAGGGGTACTTTAGTGGGAATAGGAAGCTGAGACATTTTTTTACTCTTTTAAAAGAGATGAATTGAGCCAATTGATATATTCTAACTCGAACAAATTGACGAAACTGACTCTGGCAAATCCCACTTAAACAAAAAGGCATAAATGAAACCTGTTGCCATGCCACATTCATATTTACTCTAGTTTATACATGTAATACAATGAACGGCTCTATATACATGGCCCTGCCCCCACACAAAGACAAGCTCCCACTGATGTCCCAGTTGGGTGCCAGTTCTGAACTGGGTGTAAATTTATCTTCATATAGACACATCAGAATGTCACATGTTTTGCTGAGATTATTTTCCATATTTCTCAAGAAGATTGTACAGCTTGAGAAAAGTGTTGTAAACCCTTCAAGGTTTTCATAGCTGCATTTTCTTTGATATTCGGCTCCTGTTATGCTTGAAAGGGGGTCTGATTGCTTCACATTTTAATTTATCAATGTTAAAACTGACATTAATAAGAAACATGAAAAATGTCATGTTTGTCGAGCTTCCATTCATTTATTTTTGATTTCATCTATTTTGACCAACACCAGAGATGTCCTCAGCATGTTTTAAGCAGTAGGGAATAGGGGGGAGGGGCAAAATGACTGAGTTATTGGTAAAAGATCCAAGATTGACATGTGGAAAATCTTTTTACACGGTGAGGTGTTGTAACTGGAACATGCTGCTTGAAGGTGTGATGGATGCAAATTCAATTGTGGCATTCAAAAGAGCGACACATAAATATTTAAAGACAAATAAATTGTGAGTCTTCGTGGAAAGAACTGCGAGAATGAAACTGTCAATAATGCTTTACAATGAGCAAAGAGTGAGCTGAGCTGAAGAAATCCTTTCATGCTACTGTAGCTTATTTAGCCAAAGCGAGATTATACCTTGGCTCTGTTTTAATGGAGCACATAAACTGTGAAAGCACAATGCCAACCCAATACTTCCAATTTCATCTTCTGCATTTGGTGCTTCCGATTTGGCCTGCTGCACATCGGTGAGAGCAAGCATATTCTAGGCAACCACATAGGTAAACACGTGCTCTATCCACCAAGGGCTGCTGGATCTCCCGGTTGCTGACCATTTTAATACCCCTTCCCATTTCCACACTAACATTTCTGTACTTGTCCTACTTCTTTGGCCGAATAAGGCCGCACACAAACTGGTAGAATAGCACCTCATATTCCACTTGGGTAGCAGTGGTATGAACATTGAATTTTCCACTTTCAAGTAATAACACAGTACCCCTCTTTCCTCTGCCCTACCCCCTCACCCCCACCTCATTACACACATTTCTCCCACCATCCCACTGCCCCTTTCTTCTCCCTTGTACTTGTTTTGACCTTTAGCCTTTGCCACTTACTCTGCCCATTTGCCAATCAATTTCCCATCCCCTCTGTCCACCTGTCATGTGCCAGGCTTTGTCTCACCTCTCTTTTCCAGCTTTCTCCCCTTTACTTGAATCAGTCTGAAGAATCGTCCCAACCGAAAACATCATCTGCCCTCCACTGCCTGACCTTATTCCAGCCTTTGTTTTTCCTTAAGATCCCAGAATCTACAGTCTTTGTGTCTCTGCCCCTTCTGAAAATCTAGCTTTACATTTCAATCCTCCAGTCTTCTTTCCTCTCTTTTGTCTTGTTTTGACCTTTAGTCTTTGCCACTTACTCTGCCCATTTGCCAACCAATTTCCCATCCCCTCTGTACACCTGTCACGTGCCAGGCTTTGTCTCACCTCTCTTTTCCAGCTTTCTCCCCCTTTACTTGAATCAGTCTGAAGAATCGTCCCAACCGAAAACATCATCTGCCCTCCACAGATGCTGCCTGACCTGCTAAGTTCTTCCAGCACTTTGTTTTGTGCTCAAGATTCCAGAATCTACAGTCTCTTGTGTCTCTGCGCCAGATTACATGACAGTTTCTGAAAATTTGTTTGTTTAGAAAGAAATGTTTTTTTAAAGAAGAGGCACTGGTCAGGTGTACAGTGCATTCAGAAAGTAGTCAGACCCCTTCACTTTTTCCACATTTTGTTACGTTACACCCTTATTTTAAAATGAATTCATTCTTTTTATCATCAATCTACACACAATACCCCAGAATGAAGAAGCAAAAAGAGGTGTTTAGACATTTTTGCAAAGTAATTAGAAAGAATTCACTGAAATATCACATTTACTAAAATATTCAGATCCTTTGCTATGACACTGTCAAAAATTGAACTTGGGTTCATCCTGTTTGCATTGATTATCCTTGAGATATTTCTACAACTTGATTGAAGTCCACCAGTGGTAAATTAAATTGATTTGGAAAGGCACACACCTGTTTATATAAGGTCCCACAGTTGACAGTGCGTCAGAGCAAAAACCAAGCCATGAAGATGAAAGAATTGGTCGTAGACCTCCGAGACAGGATTGTGTCGAGACACAGAGCTGGGGAAGGGTGTAAAACAATTTCTGCAGTATTGTAGGTCCCGAAGAGCACAGTGGCCTCCGTCATCCTTAAATGGACGAACTTTGGACCCACCAGGACTCTTCAGAGAGCTGGCCGCCCGGCCAAACTGAGCAATCGGGGGAGAAGGGCTTTCATCAGGGAGATGACCAAGGCTCTGACAGAACTCCAGAGTTCCTCTGTGGAGATGGGAGAACCTTCCTGAAGGACAACTATATCTGCAGCACTCCACCAATCAGGCCTTTAAGGTAGAGTGTGCGGACGGAAGCCACTCCTCAGTAAAAGGCACATGACAGTCCACTTGGAGTTTGCTAAAAGGCATGAGAAACAAGATTCTTTGGTCTGATGAAACTAAGATTGAACTCTTTGGCATGAATGCCAAACGTCACGTCCGGAGGAAACCAGGCACCGCTCATCACCTGGCCAATATCATACCTACGGTGAAGCATGGTGGTGGCAGCATCATGATGTGGGGATGTTTTTCAGTGCAGGAACTGATAGACTAGTCAGGATCGAGGGAAAGATGAACGGAGCAAAGTACAGCGAGATCCTTGATGAAAACCTGCTCCAGAGTGTTATAGACCTCAGAGCTTCACCTTCCAACAGGACAATGACCCGAAGCACACAGCCAAGTCAACGCAGAAGTGGCTTTGTGACAAGTCTGTGAATGTCTTTGAGTGGCCCAGCCAGAGCCCAGACTTGAACAGATCAAACATCTCTGGAGGGACCTGAAAATAGCTGTGCATCGAAGCTCCCCATCCTGACAGAGCTTGAGAGGATCTGCAGAGAAGAATGGGAGAAATTACCCCAATACAGGTGTGCCAAGCTTGTAGAGTCATACCCAAGAAGACTTGAGGCTGTAATCACTGCCAAAGTTGCCTCAACAAAGTACTGAGTAAAGGGTCTGAATACTTATATAAATGTGATATTTCAGTTATTTATTTTTAATTACTAGCAAAAATGTAAGCACCTGTTTTCGCTTTTTTATTATGGGGTATTGTGTGTAGATTGATGATTAAAAATCCATTTAATCCATTTTAGAATAAGGCTAACGTAACTAAATATGGAAAAATGCAGAGGGGTGAGAGAAGTGATTTCTTCGTAATGTGCTCGGGAATCAGAAACTTAAAGAAGGCATGTGGAAATTAACAATATATTCTTCCTGTGCTTATTTATTTTCAGTTTATCTCTTAAATACTTCAACTGAACTTTCAGGCAGCACAACCTGGACTACAAAATGTTACCGTGTAAAAAGGTTTTTACTTCTGTCACCATCATTTTCTAAACAGCCCACCATTTATTTTTTCCTGGACTGCTACTAACAATAAAGTTTGTTGAAAACCTCCACCTTTGGACTTTGGTTTGCCCAGCTGTAACTCGGCCCCATTTGACCCATTGAACTGTGGAATGGTTGGATGTGCTGAGCTAATCTCAGCTGTGCTGAGTGTGACAGATACAACACTATGAAACGCCTGCCTTTCCCCTATAAAAGGAAAAAGGATGTCAAGGTAGAAAAATAATCAATGAGGGCTGATCTAGGATGGGATTATGATCAATCCTGTCAAGTGTCTATTAAAAAGAAGCAAAAGGAAAAACATCACTCGCTATTCCTGTAGCACTCTATTATAAGCCCTAATACTCTCACAGTTATCTTAACTGTTTATCCGTGTTTACTACAAGGACACCACTTCCAGACTCCAGGTATGTTTGGCTCCATCAAATCTGTTCTAATGATTACATTTTCATACCAGTGCTTCAGAAATGCCTTTTAAAACTGACTTCCTTTTCATGATAGTTGACAGGACTCCCAAATGTGTATGTTCAAATTCTCACAATTTTGCCCCACCCAAAACAAGGATGTGGTTCATTATGAACTCAGCTTCCATCCCACCAGCCTTCATATTCAACGAATCATTCCTTGTAATCTCTGCCAGTTTCAATGCGACATTGCCACCACACACCTCTTCACCTCTCCTCTTTTTCAGCATTCCAAAGGGACAGTTTCCTCAAAGATTTTCTGGGTCACTCTTCACTCTTACTACTCAAACAGTACCAGATTCCCATCTCACAGTTCCTACATGGACAACTGCAAGAGATGTAACACCTGCCCTTTTACTTCCTCTCTTCTAGCTCATCAGAATCTGCAAGACACTTACCACAGTGATTTACCATTACTTCTGATTTAATGTACTGCATTTGGTGCTCTCAAAATGATTTCCTCAGTGCTGGGGAAACCAAACACAAACTGGGTGGCTGCTTTGCTTAGAGGCCTCCTTTCAGTCTGCAAGCCTTGTCTTTGCAGTTGCCTGGTATTTAAAATTCTCTATCCCACTCCCATTCTTACCTCCCTGTCTTTGTCCTCCAGCGCTGTTTCAACAAAGTTCAACCTAAGTTGAGTATCACCATCCCATTGGTGAGCAACACTAATTACAGCTTGAGAAGGGTTTTGGCCCGAAATGTTGCCTATTTCCTTCGCTCCATAGATGCTGCTGCACCCGCTGAGTTTCTCCAGCTTTTTTGTGTACCTACCACTAATTACATCTTTCTGGCTTAACACTGTATTACAAATAGGAACAGATTTCATTGCATGATTCATTACACATTTAAAATCCAAACACTCTTTCTGGAGTGGAAGATGAAGTGAATTCATTAATACTAGAATTGAATGAAAAATTCTGTCACTTGCTCTGATTACTTTGCCTTCGAATAATAGACATTTCTTGTTATGAAAAAAATATTTCACATTGTGCACTAATTTTTTAAAGCAGTGGTGCAGTACTTGCTCATTGTTCAATGAAATATCCATCTCCCACCCACTCCCTCTCCCTCTGCTTTCCATCCGTGGAAATTGTTCCCTTCAAAGAATGCATCAAATCCTGAAGTATGATTCAATTTTGGGTATATGTGAAAAGTGATACTTATCCTTCTGTCATCACACTGTGGAAATTCAATGATTTAGGGAGTCAGAATTTGAATACAAATTAGATTAGACTGTCATCTCTATATCCTGTTATATGGCTGTGATAAGAGGATTGGCATAGTTGATATCTTATGATTAGTTGTAAGAGCTCTAATCCAAAATTTCAGGATGTCCAGGTCTATTATAACCCTGGTATTTTTGAATTTTGAATTTTTGAATATTTTCAAAAAAATCAAAAAGTAAGTTATCTTTTAAAATGTATTTTCTTCAAATGGGGTCTTCAAAATATTCTTGAAAGGCTCCAATATTCATTGTCTGTTTCTGTTTGTTTCTCCCCATTCATTCACTTTATTGATTATTTAAGATGTCCTCAGCCAACTTTAAACAGAATTGGATTTGTACAATCAAAGATATAATAGTCCTTCATATATTGAAGTATTCCTAGATTGTCAGACAAGCTGTTTTTTTTAGACTAGATATTAAACTGAGGACTTCTTGCCAACAAAGAACAACTCCCAATCACCTTCAAAGTACTACTATTATCTCTGGAAAATTTGCGCTTAGAAGAGAGGACGAAGCTTGACCTACTCTTTGGAGATTGGGTAAGGAAAGTGACTGAAGTGTCCATGGGCGAGTCTTATGGGACCAGTGTCCACAGATATGTCAGATTTTAAATAGTAAGGATAAGGACAGGCCTGACCCACGAGTTAAAGTTCTTAAATTTGGGCAAAATCCAACTTTGATGGTATTAAACAGGAACTTACAAAAGTTGATTAGAGTAGGATGTTTGCAGGCAAAGTATCGTCTGGAAGGTGGGATGTTTTTAAAAGAATGATGGTGAGAGTTCAAGGCACGCATATTCCTGCATATTCCTAGAGTGAAGGGGAAGGCAGCTGGGAAGAAAGCCTGGATAAGGAGAGAAATTGCAGCTCTGGTCAGAAAAAAGGAGGCTTCAGGTACAGGCAGTTCAGATCAAGAGTATCACTGGAGGTGTCTCGGGAACTGAGGAGTATACTTAAGAAGGAAATCATCAGGGGGAAAAGGGGGCAGGAGATGACTGGAGGGTGACTAATGTTGTCTCTCCATTTAAGAAGTGAAGGAAAGTTTTGAAACTATAGACCAGTGAGCCTAACATCTGTGGCAGATCAGTTACTGGAGAGGATTCTGGAGGATAAGATATATATATATATATTTGTATAGACATAGGCTGGTAACAACGAGCTTTACCTTCGACTACCTTTGATTGCCCACGATAGCATTACGACCTACTACGACGAACCTTGACTAAACCTACGAGTAAAAAAATATAGATTTTCTCCATGGTGACCTTTTTTACTCACGGGCATTTTTCAGCATGTTGAAAAATACGGCGTGACCTAGCTGAGGCCTCGAGTATGCGGGGACTTCTCTCGAGCATGAAGGAGAGTTACAAAGACCTCCCAGGACCTCGTGTTGACCATGCTGTGAGTATGAGTCGAGGGCAAACTCTTCTAAACACACAAATTAGATCCCCGCAGTGCGACAGGCCCTTTACAAATTTCAATGAGATTTTTGAAAAAGTAACTAAAAAGCTTGATGAGGGCAAAGCCATTTATGTTGTCTATGTGGGCTTCAGCAAGTCCATTGATAAGGTTCCACATGGTAAGCTGCTCTGTAAGTTTAGATTGCATAGGATCCAAATAGTGCTTGCTAACTGGATACAGAATTTACTTCATGGAATGAAGCACAGGATGGCAGTGGAAGATTGGTTTTTGGACTGCAAACATGTAACTTGGCGCTGGGCTCATTGCTGTTTGGTGTATATATCAATGGTTTGGATGAGAATGGACATGACATGATGAGTAAGTTTGCAGATGGCAGTAAAGAAGAAGGTATTGAAGACAATGAAGATAGTTATCAAAAATACGGGTCTTGATCAGCTGGGCAAGTGGGCTGAGGAATGGCAATTGCAGTCTAATGGCAGATAAGTGCAAAGTGTTGCATTTTGGGAAGTTAAACCTGGGCAGTTTCTTCACACCACAGATGTTAGTGAGGCCTCATTTGGAGTACTGTGTTTAGTTTTGGTCTCCATACTTTGGGAAGAATGTCTTTAAGCTTGCAAGAGTACATTGAAAATTTCCAAGGGTGTTCCCAGAATTCAAGGCCCTGAACTATAGGGAGAGATTGGACAGGCTAGGACTTATTCCTTAATGTGCAGGAAGCTGCATGGTGATCTTTTAGGGGTGTATATAACCACGAGGAGAATAGATAGGGTGTATTAATATAGTATTTTACCCAGGGAAAGGAATCCCAAGGGCATAAGTTTCAGATGAGAGGGCCAAAGAACCTGAGGAACCACTTATTCAGTCAGAGGATGTTACATATATGGAACAAGCTGCCAGAGGAGGTAACTGAGTCAGGTAATACAGCAACATTTAAAAGACACTTGGACAGAAACATGAATTGGATAGGTTTAGAGGGATAAAGGCCAAACATGGGCAAATGGGACTCGCTTAGATGTGGCATCCTAGTCAGCATGGATTGGTTGTGCCAAAGGGTTTGTTTCTGTGATGTATGACTTTATGACTATATAATGACAAACAAACAACAAAACTTAACTTGCTGCATGTATGTGAATGCAATAATGAACACATAATATATAACAATCAAGATATGCAATACATTAATCACCTAATATAGTAACCATACCTAAGTAGTAACCATAATAGTGCAAAGTCCAAAGTGCAACCAAAGACAGTCCATAGAAGATCATATTTGCTAAGGTTAGTGTTGTGTAATCTTCAACAGCCTGATGGTTGCTGGAAGAAGCTGTTCTTGAACCTGGTGATCATGGTTTTCAGGCTCCTGTGCCTCCTTTCTGATGGTAGTAGTGAAATGAGGATGTGGCTAGGGTGGGGTGGGTTGTTGATGATATTGGCTGCATTTCTGATAGTGGGGACGTCTGTACCTGTGATGGACTGGGCAGTGTCTATCACTCTCTGTACTGGCCCAAGCCATGATGTATCCAATCAGTATGTTCTCTACCATGCAGTGTGGAGGTTTGATAGAGTAATCACTTCTTGGATAGCTTACACGTTCTTTTCTTTGATTCCTCCTTTGATTCTTTCTTTTGTTCAGAATTTTAGATAAAATTATCTTGGTGCTTAGAACATTTTTTCTGCAAATTAAGTGATAAACCATTTTGATACTCCTGAAGTTATCTGCGGTTAAGAACTGATCATAAGAAGGACAATAACTTAATGATATTTCTCCATTTGTCAGGTTGCCCTGGTAGTGCGGACATTTAGTTTGTACATAAACTATTGTCAACTTAAACCATCTCACATGGGTGTTAGGAATGTGAAAATTAATATTACCATTTTATATAATGTTATATGAAAACTTTAACTAAATGTTACATATGAACATTTCCCTCCCTTGTCTAGTTTGATGATTTGTTTGTCGAAGGCTTGTACCTTTGGATTATTTTTCCTCATGATTGAATTTGAACAACTTGTGGAGGAATGAACACCTGGTTGTAATTCCACCCATCTAAATTACAAAGTATGAAATCAAAATCTTGTTCAATGCCAAACTTCTATTCACCACCTTCCCACTCTTGTTCCCCTTACCCAAGTCTGCTTGCTCCTGGGAGATGCTGAGTTCCAGGAAGACAATGGTATCCATAATATCTGTTGATCCAACCAAATGTTTCTTTCATGTATGTGTATGATTTCAAGCCAAGGATGACACTGCTGCTGATTCCTGTCTAGTATTTTAAATTATAAATCGCCAATTGGAAATAATGTGTAAAGTTAGTTAGAATAGATGGAACAGTCATTTTCACAAATTATACTCCAACAAATTTGTTTGAGGAACTAACATTTTCAATTTTAGAAACATAAAGATTTCTCAATGCCGAATAAAATTTTCTCACATATAGATACCATGATCCTGATAGAACCTTTCACAGAAGCTGATTTCACCCTTTCTATGGAGATCTTGGCAATTGCCTTGATTTCCAATATTAATAATCAACTTATTTTAACATAATCTAACTTTTGCAATTGCATATCAACAGATTCAGGGTGAAATTATGAGTTGTTATAAGCATTTGGCTTGCCAATTAAAGGAATGTTCATCCATAGGAAGGGTGAGAATTAATTCTGAAAATAAATGTGCACATTTCCATTATCTACTTGTATGGAATTTTCATTTTGTACAGTGTGAGAGGATTAACTAATGAATTGGGATAATTTCATTGTGGGAACCAAAGTCTGAACCCCGTCTAGTTTGATATAGAGCCTCTGTACAGATGCATAACAAATGGAAACCATTATATCTGTATGGAGAGATTTCATTCAGAGAGAAAATTGTCACATTGAAGAAGAAGAAGAAAATGCAAACTCTTTGGTGGTTAGAGAAAAGGAACAGGAAAAGCAAACTGGGTAAATTGAAGTTAGCATATTCGCATCTTAACAAGCACAATGAGGTAATGGTCCTTTCATCTGGTTTTATTAATGTAGCTGAATGAAAATGTATTTATTTGCATGTAAGTGAGTTTCATGGCTACAACAGTCTTAGCATTAAAAATGATGACCATTCCAGAAGGCAGTACAATGAGATAATATTTATCTGTATCTGTGGAGGAAGTGGTCTGCTTGAAGAAGATAACTAATGCTGTCTCTGAAGCGGGATACCAGCAACTTTTCTGCCTGCCTTGATTTGGGAACTTATTTGGCCCATCAAGAACAGTGATATTATTTTCTTATCCCTATCATGTGCTGGCCTTTAACAGCAGAGCTTAGATCTGTCTTGAATTACAATTGTAATTACTCCACTGTTGTAATTGAGTTGATGGATTTCACAGTACCAGAAGCCCAAGGAATTAAAAAGTGATTTTCTTTCAAAGACTTCTGTGCAATATCAAAGGCATGGAATTATACAAATGCTGTAGTTCTGTAACTGGAAAGAGCCAAGGTAGAAAATTACATATTTAATAAAATATCAGCTACGCTCTAAGGGATATGCTAGTCTAAAAAAACACATTGATGTCTGTCTCAAAAATTATAGCATTTATGTGCATTACATTTATTCAGCTGAAGTCAATTAGATTATTTATAGTAAAGGTCAAAATGCATGTTGGCTTGAATCTTTATTTGGTCCGAAGTCCCAAAGGGAGCTCTTTTTCACATTTTCGGCTAATTATTGAATGGTGAAGGAATCATCAGTCTGTTAATATAAATTACCTTAGGCTATTAATGTTGTTTTGCAAGCAGCGATAGGCCTGGCAATTGGAACGAGAATAATTCTGACTGCAACACAATAATGGGTAATAGATTGTTGTATCCTTTTCTGAAAGCACTAAGTTCACGAAAGGGACATTTTCAAATACCCAACCTCTTTACTAATGTTAATCTTCCTATTCTGTTTATTTCTAAAAATTCTGAACAGTGAGTACCAATTATCATTAGGAGAAGCAGCTTGGAAGACTGTTAAGCCTGACAGTGTTAAGGAGCTAAATTAACATCTACAGTTATTCCTGAATTAATGATTGCACTCTGCTGATGTTAATCCAGCTTTCCTATGATTGTATTCTAATCCTTCAAGTTAGTGCTATTAATGTTGTACTTATCCCTCAATGTTTGCAGGAAAATATGTTTGACAGAGGACAAAACAAAACAATTTAATGTTAATTGTAGGTACACAAAAAAGCTGGAGAAACTCAGCGGGTGCAGCAGCATTTGTGGAGCGAAGGAAATAGGCAACGTTTCGGGCCAAAACCCTTCTTCAGACAATTAATGTTAATTGTAGTTCTTTGGAGGAGGTAGATACCTATTCATAAAATCTATATTGTTGAAAATATCCAAGAATCATTTTTCTCTGTGTTCTCATACATACACTCTTGTTAAAGGTTATTAGAAGAAAGCCAGAAGGTTAGAAATTCTCTTGTGATGGACACTATTTTTGTACTGCATCATTTAAAAATAGAAAATCAATCACTGAAAGTGATCATCACTGTGTAACAGGAAATTGGCATCAAGGCTTCTGGAAATGCAACATGGTCAACATTGTTGTGTAAAAGTTAACAATACATAACGATCCATGAATATAATCATGCTTCAATGGGAAGAAGAAAAGTTATTTAAACATTTGCTCTTTCCTTAGCTGTTTTTAAATAATTCTTCACTAAAAGTAATTGTTGGATAATAATGACCTAGTTATCTCCAATATTCCAAGTAATATAGCAAATAATATTGCAAGGCTAGATGCAGGAACTTTTTCCCACTGTTTGGGGGAGTCCAGAACCAGGGGTCACAGTTTAAGAATAAGGGGTAGGGCATTTAGGACTGAGATGAGGAAAAGCTTTTTCACCCAGAGAGTTGTGAATCTGTGGAATTCTCTACAAAGGAAGGCAGTGGAGGCCAATTCACTGGATATTTTCAAGAGAGAGTTAGATATAGCTTTTCGGGCTAACGGAATCAAGGAATACGAGGACAAAGCAGGAATGGGGTACTGGTTTTGGATGGTCAGCCATGATCATATTGAATGGCGGTGCTGACTCGAAGGGCCAAATGGCCTACTCCTGCACCTATTTTCTATGTTTCTAATACCTTCTTCTTTCATTGGAAGCAGGCACATGCCGTGAGTAATTACTCAAGGTAGGCAGTCAGTCAGCTTTTTAAAAAAAAATAAACCGCGCATGCGCAGATTGTTCTCTCCATAAAAATTAAAAATAAAGACAGTAACAATTCAATTTGCCCAAGGCCTCCAAGTCTCCTTTATTCTGAATTACTGAATGGGTGGGGGGGTGAAGGGTGATGGGTGATGGCAGGTGGAGAGATGGTGGGAAAAACGGGAGCACAGGGAAAAGTTGAATCAGTTGTCATCTAATTGAATGACAACACTTGTTCAAGGGACCAATTGGGGGGAGAGTTCCTTTCACAGCGTGTGGGGAGTCTGTGCCAGGGGTAAAGTTGCGGGGAGGGCAGGAGTGTTGAGAAGGAGGGGGTCGGGGATAATGCCAGTAACTCACCCACTCACCGCTGCCGCGGCGCTCTGGCGCGGAGCCACCGCATTGTAGCCGGGGATAGAAGCAGCTCGGGTAGCTGCGAGTGGGCGCCAGGACCCGACAGCGGAACTGGCTGCCACTTCAGCGCCTTCTGCCAGTCCGCTCTCCTCTGGCAGTGCTCTCCGTCTGAACACCTCTCACCTGCCACTCACCGGCCTCGCTCACGTCAGCCACGAAACAGTTTCTATTTGGTCTTGCACGATCATTTGTTTTAGTATCTCCTGTTTTCAGCCTTTATAGCCTGCCAACATCCATTTTGTTTTTTACTTCTCAATTTTGTTCAATCACGTTCAATTTCTCCTCCATCCCCCACTCCCCTTTTCCCTGCTCTTTAACACACACGGTGGCTATGATGTTTTCCAGTTCTGATGAAAGTTCATGAAACTTTAACAATGTTTCTCTTTTCACTGTTGCGCTCTGACTTGAGCATGTCTTGTGTTTCTTGATACATGTAATTCATAGTGAAAATGCCACAAATACTGAGCCATTATGTTTCCAAGATAGTTTTCGGATTTTTGGTATGAAGGGAATAAAGTATATGGAAATAGTCCAAGAATGTTGAATAGACATCTACAGCATCTATCAATCCACTTTTGTTTTCTATTTCACATATTCTTGTGCATGATCCCCTTAAATTGAAGTCTATTTCGAATATTGTTTTGATGAATGACCAATCCTTTTATATGTTGACATATTCATTGTTGAATGCAGCAGAAAGGACATTGAGTAAATTAGAACCACAATAGTGAAGGTGTTTGTTTGTAAAAGCATTTAGAATGCCACTGAATGATATATGTTTACCTAAAACAACATCTTGATCTTGTCTTGACCTTAATCTAGAGTTGAATGTTGGAACTGAGCACAATAAGCAGTTGAGAGAAGCTACTTTTATTGTCATGGTTGACTAGGGCAGAAGTGAGTGGAATCAAAGGAACCAACCTCCATTAAATGTGTCATTTTATTCAGTTTATAAATGAAATATTGATAGGCTTTTCAAAACAATTCCTTCAACTGTCTTGTTGAAAAATATTTTAATGGCCCTTTATGGACAGATCCATAATCTCCATTTGGTTTTGATTTTAAACTTGTTGGAAGGTTTTGTAAATAAATTCTGGATTGAGCTTCCATTATAGAGCTGACAATTCAGCTGTTTCTGTTGCAAGGGCCTATCCATAATGTGTACCAGTGCACATATGTTAAACTCTATCACATCAATTATTATCTTTCCTATTTGCATATTATCTATAGGGAGGTTTCACGGCAGTCGGGTGACGACCCATGACCCGTACTGTTGCTAGGCTACTCCAAATGGATTACACGCGATGTACTGCAGGTAGGCACTTACCATTGTTTCCAGCGTAGTGGGCCCGTTAAAACCCGCTGAAATTGTCAATTTTTGCGCTGTAAATAATTATGGAAATCGGGATAAGCGTGTGAGAAATTTAGCATACTTCAGAATTCCAAAAGTGAGGAGAAATGACGGTAGATAAAAACGAGAGCTGAAGGGACAACAAGAGCCAGAGTGCTTGGCGAACATTGGCCGTTTGCTCACTGCATTTCATCAACAGTAAGGTATTATTTGTGTTTTTTCTTGATTCCTTTGGCATCTAAAAAGTTTCAGAAGTGATAAATCTGGCTGTAATTTTTTTAAATCGTCCATGGTTCTCGTGGGTTTTTACATACAAAATGAAAATGCATCTGAAGAAATATTTACAGCCAGATTTATCACTTCTGAGAATTTTTAGGTACCAAAGGTATCAAGAGAAAAACACAAATAATGCCTTACTTGATGAAATGCAGTGAGCAAACGCGATAATCCCCAATATTTTCAATGTTTACCAAACACTTTAGCTGCTGTAGTCCCTTCAGTTCTCGTTTCTCTATACCTTCATTTTGCTTCACTTTTGGAATTCTGAAGTTGGATACATGTCTCTCACGCTTACCCCGACTCCCACAATTTTTTTCAGCGCAAATATTCAGCATTTTGGCATTTTTTTACAGGTAGGAAAGTACGCGTTTCTAGCATTAATAACATATACTGGAAGTGACGGATGTCTTCCAGTTGGATTTAGCGGCTCCATGCGTCGAGCCCTATGACCCAGTGACCTTTCGTGCAACCACCCTATACATTTATGTACAAAGTGCCTAACCAATGGTAGTAAGCTTAACAGATTTTATTCTCTGCTTTCTGTAGTGGCTGGAGAATGTGATGAAAAATTCACTTTTTTTTTGGTGAACAATTTGCTGCAATTTGTTGTTAATTATTAGACCTTGGTTATGTGGACTTAAACAGCACATAGAGTGCAGCATCAATTCATAAGAATCAGAGTCTGAAAAGTGATACCGTTGCTTAGTTGTACATATGTGCAAAATATGGAGGGGAAAGATAAAGTCTTACAAAAGACTTGTAACTCCCCTTTCCATTCCCACACTGACCTTTCTGTCCAAGGCCTCCTCCATTATCAGAGTGAGGCCAAACGCAAATTGGAGGATCATCATCTCATATTTCGCTTGGGCAGATCACAACTCAGTGGTATGAATATTGATTTAACTAAATTCAAGTAACCCTATCTCCATCCCTCCCACCACCACCCAAGTCGTACCAACATCAAAATCGTCTTGTTGAGTCTCATTGTTTGTACTAGTTTTCACCTAGCACACAGCTAACGATGGCCTGTTTCCTTTATCATTGCTACTTTTTTGCATATCTTTCATTCATTTGTTCTATATCTCTCTACATCACCATCTATATCTCTCATTTCCATTTCCCCTGAAAATCACTGAAGAAGGGTCTTGAACCATAATGTCACCTATCCCTTTTTCCAGAGATGCTGTCTGACCCCTAGCTTTTTGTGTCTATCTTCGTACAAAATGTCTATCTACATACAAAATGTTAAGTTTTCTTTGTTTCTTAAACATTCAGGTCTGCTGGATATTGGTGCTATCATATCATGTGCTGCCCAAAGCAAGTTCTTAGAGTAGACTAGAGGGATCTTTATAGTACACTGGGGGATCTTTATAGATTCTATAAATACATAAGGGGGGAAAGGGTAACTGTTTTGTTACGTGGAATATTTACATACCCGTGAAATTAAATCTCTATATTTTTTGGTGAGGGTTGCTTTTACTTCGGGAGGGAAGTTAATGAAGCAAAATGTTTGACGAGGTACAACATTGTTCCACTTCAGAACCTGAAGACAACATTAAGCAACATCAAAGAGAAAGCATTTTTTTGTGGGTTTAATGAAAGCAATAATTAATCTTTTGGAAAATGTTGCAAAATGTTTAATGCAAGTCAAATCTTCAGCAATAACACGCAAGATGTACTTCCCTATCAATTATATGGTCATCATAGAAATTTGAAGTGACATCTTCATCTCTCAAAATTGATGGTGTTTTGAGCTTGTTGAGACAACACTGCGAATACTATTATGCTAAGTAAACAATTACTTGCAGTGGAAACAGCAAAAAGTGCAGGGTATGAGTGGTGGTGTAATTTGCATTATTATAACCCAGCAGATTAATCTGGTTCATAATTTTACAAAAGTAATATTTACTCGTCTTTTTTCATATATTTATGTTAGATTCCCAGACGCATGTTAAAATGTTACTGTGCCAGAAGCCAAGGTTAATCATTTAATCTTTCCATCTAAATATATGTTTGAAAGGCAAAGGGTGGCATTTGCTCTTTCTTTTTAAGCAAAAGGCTATGTGGCAAATAAGAATTAATAAAATGTTATCGGAAGGGCTACTGGCCTGTATTATGGACTTGCAACAAATGTTTAGTGAATAGTTCTGCGATTAGCAGGATTTACTATAATCACATGAAATACATGAGAAAGTGATTTAGTTACTTGGATCTGCTATCTGCTTCAGAACTTTACAAAACAAACTAACCACTATCATCACATTACCTAACCCATGACATATAAAGAACAATGTTGTGCGGAAGTTATTGAAACATCAAATGAAAGCGATTAGCAAGATGATATTTAAAACCA